>NW_006160028.1:364768-390237 GCF_000334495.1 Tupaia belangeri chinensis | reverse complement strand
CCTGGGGGGTTTTTTTTTTTTTTTTTTTCAAGCCAACAAGACTGAGAGTTGAACTGAAATTGGCTATGTAGGATCCAGTTCTCTTAATAGGTAGGCAACAGGGTGGCCCACAGAGTGATTAAATTTTAACAGCGTTATCTACACAGGTGTTGGTTATACTATTCTCTCTACAGCTAAGCATCTCTGAGATCAAATAACCCCAGTTTATAGCCAGTCCCAAGAATTACTAAGTTTTTAGTCCCTTTGTAAGCTTTCTTCTTTGGGTGATTCAATTTCCATAGGAAATAAGGAAGGCAAGCTTTGTGCTGAATTTCAGACAAGTTTAAGCATCATTATTTTAAAGTCCAACTAAGTGTTTTATTCCATTCATTCAGAAAGAAATCCATATTTAAATTGCATATGAATGTCTTTTCTAATTAGGAGGACACTTTCCTGCCTATCCCATTTTATCTATGGATAAATGCTTGATATGGTATTTTACAATTAATTGACTACATCTGCTCCCTACTACTTCCTCAAGAAGCTTTGCAGTATCTCAACTACATCCAAACTATTGGGTTGTTGGAAGTCATGATACATTTTTGCATAGAAAAACAGAAAAAAATACAACTTGTTTTTTCTGATAGTTCAATAACTCAATATTACTTTTTTTTTTTTTTTGAGAGGTTTTTGCTACAGGGTACATGCGCTCACCAGAAAGACAGAGAGAGACAGACAGTGAGAAATCACCCACCAAGGGATATGGCCACACCGTAATCCCTTCTCTATTCTCTTCTTGGGATCTTGGGCACACACACACACACACACACACACACACACACACATACACATGCACCCAGCATGAGTTTAAGCCACCAAGTCCGGGACTCAAACTGCAGTCTACTACATGGGAGTCCAGCGACACAGCCATTATGCTAACTGCTGGTCCATCAATATTATATTACTTTTTATGAAGAACCTAAACATTTTTCCCAGTATCAACTATTTCCCATCATGTAGGCTTTAAATGAAATATGCAACTTAACCAGGCATATCAAAAATGTCTATATCAATCCTAGAGTGAATATTTTTATAAAGCAAAATATATTTTTTTACGGCAATTATTCTTTGTAAATATGAACCATCATCATTCTTTATTATCTTTTTTAACTTCTTTTTTTTTTTCTTAATTTGGGGCTGGATGTTAATTGATTTTATGAGAACCTTTTTTTCAGGATGTTGCCCTTAACAAATCTTTGATTCATGGTTAGAGCTTTAGAGAAATTACATAGTATCCATCAAATGAGGGTGTTCTCTAAGTGCTATGAAATCAATAAGCTAATGACATAAATAGATATGCAAAACAATCCTAAGATTAAAAAACAATTACTTGGGACCAACTAGGTGCTATGGTGGTTAAATCACTGGTATCCCACATGATCTATGCCATAGTTCGAGTCCTAAACCTGCTGGCTTGAAAATCAAGCTGGGCTCCTGTGTGTACATGCCCAAAATCCTGTAAGGAGAATGGGGGAGAAGGGACTGTGGCATGGTCATCCTCCAAGGGAGTGATTTCTCACTTTACCTGTCTCTGTGTCTGTCTCTCTTCAGTAAGTGTACATATGCTACAGCAAAAAAATCTAACAATTAAAAAAAATGAAAAAACGTGATTACTTGTTACCTGTTAATCTTCTAACCAGCCAAATATTTTATGCCAAACCACCAAGAACATATACCTTGCTTAAAGGTATCAAAGTCTGGTTTATTATTAAATAACATAAATCTCATTTCAGAATGTTTTAGAATACCAATTACAGTATACATAAAAGTAGCATGAATATTAGTTACATGGGAAACGATCTTTGAATGTGTGATCATGTAGCCCCAGAGTGAAACAATGATTCGTCTTAGAGACAGACCTCCAAGTCTTCAACAAGCTTCTCCTACTAGGGAGGACAAATAAGAAGAAATTAGACAGGGAAGGTCAACTTCCAAAATGAGGAACTTGATCTAAATATTTTAAGGTGTTTTCCATCTCAGGAAAAAAGAATTTATCACATATATAATTACGTCAGTTTTCCAGATAGTTTTCCTTAGAATTTCCATCTTTGTGAACCGGTACTCAGTCCTTTCTTTTTCACTCAATGTTTCAAAATCTTTCTCTTCCTCCTAGAGGCTGCAGCATTAGGAACTTTAAGAAAGGAAAGGATTTAAATGAATAGATTAATGAAGGGCTGTTTGCGATATTCTTAGAGCTCCTTCCATGGCAGATGTGATAAATTACAGCACATTATCATTGTGATGATCATGCAGCAAACCATTGTTAGAGTTTAATAGAGACTATCTCATTATACAAGCACTACTTGAATTCGAACATACAAGCACTACTTGAATTCGAACATACTGTATTTTAGCAGAAAATGTAAATTCCAACCAAATAGCATTTTTTCTAGTTTGCGAATAGGCTTCCATTTAAAAACACTGGTCACAAATCCTACCAAATGACTCAGTAATATTTTACTGACACACAGAAAAGCCCAAACCTAAGTGTCATGTACATAGAAAATTAATCCTTAAGCATTTCTGTTTATAATGCCTGTTTATGTTACAATTCATATATCTGACACATTCCTTAAATAAAACCTCTGAAAAATTACATATCTATTTAATGAGCTTCAAAGCAGACAAAAACACAAGATAAAAGGTTGATAAGATATAATTCACATAACTGAATAGTTGTGTTCAATATAAATGTTAAGTTGTCAATGTTCTCTTATGGGTATAGTCATTTTGATATTATCTAGGAAAGTCTGGATCTAAAACTACTGTGTACTAACTAGAGAAATTCCAGGTTTTTTATATATTTTTTTAGACATGTTTTTTACTATAGGGTACATATGCTCACCAGAGAGACAGAGAGACAGAAAGCAAGAAATCATCCCTCCTCCCCAGAGAGGATGGCCACGCCACAATCCCTTCTCCTCTGTTCTTCTCTTGGAATTTTGGGCATGCACGCACACGTGCCTGGTGTGAGTTTAAAGCCACTAGGTCTGGGACTTGAACCCTGGTTGACTACATAGTAGTCCAGCAACATAACCATTACACATCTGCTGGTCCTGAGAAATTCTAGTTGTTAACTATACTTTAAATACTTTATTCATGGGAACAGTAGATAGCATAATGGTACATCACTGGACTCCCATATAGTTGTTAACTGTGGTTTGAGTCCCGGACTTGGTGGCTTAAAGCTCACATGAGGGGCTTGTACGTGTGTGCCCAAGATTCCAACAGGAGAATGGAAGAGAAGGGATTGTGTGGTGGCTACCCTCCCTGGGGGGTATGGGGGGATTCTCACTTTCTGTCTCTCTGGTGAGCACACACATCCTATAGCAAAAATCTCTCTAAAACAGAAAAGTCTATTTATTTAATTATTGTTAAGAACATTACAGAGATTAGTTTTGATTTTAAGGTAAAGAAAATTCTAAATGTAGAGCAGTTTAATATAAATTTAGTGACATAAACTCCTGTTAATTTAATACTAAACATGCTATTCCTCTACTCCATCGCTCTACTGTAAATACTTCCCACTCTCTTCATTACTCCAACCCTGAATTTCAGTCATTTATTGCCCAGACTATTGTGAAACCTTTAACTGATATCCTTATGGCTCCCCTTGCCTTCCTACATTCATCATCCACACAGGTGTCAGAATAAAGTTTGAAAAGGTGAATTGGGGGACCAGCAGTTAGTGTAATGGCTATGTCGCTGAACTCCCATGTAGTTGACCATGGTTCCAGTCTCAAATTGGGTGACTTAAACTCCCGCCGGGTACATGTGCGTGCATGTCCAAGATCCCGAGGAAAATGGAGGAGAAGGGAGTGCAGCATGTCCATCCTCCCTGAGAGGTGATTTCTCGCTTTCTGTCTGTCTGTTTCTCTCTGTCTTTCTGGTGAGCACACGTGCCCTATAGCAAAAACCTCTCAAAAAAAAAAAAAAACTATAAAAAAAAGGTAAATTGGATTTGCTACTCTCTTAATTACAACACTTCAATGACCTCTCATTGTAAACAGAACAAATATTTTCTCCAAGGCCTTCAAGATAAGAACGATTTTATTGCTGCTGACTTTTTTAGCCTTATCTCTCAGTATTTCATCTCATTCTCTGGCTTCAGACACGCTGGGCTTTTCTCTATCCATCGGAAAGCTCAGGCTTATTCAGAATCTTTACCTTATCCATTTGTTCTGGGATACTTTCTTTCATGATTTTAGTATGGTTGTCTCCTTCATTTATTCCTCAGGTCAAATGTATTGTACAATGAGGGAGACTTCAGTATCCATACCTAGGTCTAATCAGTAGTGCACAATTTAGTTCTAAAAGCATGTTATAAAAATTACCTTTTTTAGCCTAGACTAAACTAAATAAACAAGTTTTTTCTTCACCATATGTTATTAGCTGGCCTTTTTAATTTGTACTGTTTCCATTTACAAGAACACAGATGTTTCTGAACAGGCGTAAGTGGGTGGACTTGGAAACCTACAACCATTCAAAGCTTTTATGTACATGTTAAAAAAAGAAATATGGAGAAGATAGTACAGTGTTCATTTCTTTTGAAAGTCTTTCTTGGCACCTGCTTTTACATTCTACTGCTAGTTTCATTTTTCTTCCCTTAAGCTAGTTGACCAAACACATAAATAATAATGAAATGTAATTTACTTTTATTTATTTCTCAAAATTGAACTACCCCAGAAGGAGAACACCCAGTCATCCAGCGGTCTGTGTAATAACTTCTCACTACCAGTCCCATCTGGCCTTTGGTTTCTACCTCCTGTTCTACTTCAGACACTCACTATTTGATGCTTTTATCTTTTTGCAGAAATTTCCTAAATGAACTCCATGACTGGATTTTTTTTTTCTCACTAGAGTCCCTCATAAATAATGTCTCTAAAGAAATACTTTAAATTACAGATTTAATCATGGGTGGCGGAATGAATAAACTTCGAATCCTAATTCCAGACCTATTTATTCCTTGCGCTTGTGAGCTTTTCATCCTATTTTTTGTGTTCTGGTCATCTGTTCCCTCAACTCTATTATCTTATTCTCAGACTTATTAAGAAGATTAAACAAGATTATGCATATCACATTTTTAAAGAATGATGCCCTGTGTTAAATAAACACCATGAGATTGCTGTTTCTCCCCTCAGCAAAACCACTAATAGCTTCCCATCACCAAGAGGATAAATTCCACATGCTTACTAATGGCATTCAAATCTTACCACTAATTGAAATCAGCATACTCATCCAGTGACCTTGTCTCTTAGACATGTAGTCCTTTAGGAAGTTGGACACGGTTACTGCACGTGCTTTGCATTCTCATTTCTGTCATTTCTTGCATAGTTTTTTCTATCTAGAATGCCTTTGTCCTTTCTTTTCTTTTTTTTCTTTCTTTGATTTTTTTCTTTTCTTTTCTCTTTTATTTATTTATTTATTTATTTATTTATTTTTTACCATAGAGTGTGTGCACTTGCAGGAGAGACAGAGGGACAGTGAGAGGGAAAGTGAGAAATCATCTCCCAAAAGGAATGGCCATGTTGCGATCCCTTCTCCTCCATTCTCCTCCCAGGATATTGGGCATGCATGGACATGCACCCAGAATGATTTTGAAGCCACCAGGTCTGGGCTCAAACTACAGTTGGCCATGTGGGAGTCTAACGCCTTGACCACCATGCCACCTGCTGGCCCCTCACCATCCTTTTCTAATAATTGGCATGTTGTTTACCTCTTCCAAATCCCTCCCAGACACCCTTCCAGGTCTCTTTTCAAGATGGCATATGGCAATATGTTGTTACATATAATAGTTTATATTTCTGTCTTCAAAGACCATAAAGTTAAACGTTAACTCTCTACCCTGTTAGAAAAAGTTATCCCCTTGTCATTATACTCAGTCAGTGGGCTCTTTGAAGACTAAGACCATGTCCCTTCCATAAAGTATTGCATCCAAATAAACAGAACGCAATGAAGATCTTGTTCTTTAAGGTGTGCTGAATTTGACAATGACAAGAATTCTTGCATGTACTTGTTAGCATGTGCACATGTGTTAGTGTGAGTTCTGTGTGTCTGTGTATGTTTATCTGCACACATGCAGGATTGTAAGATTGTGCTAGAATGCAAGAAGAAACAGAGACAATGACGAATAGTGACCTTCATGAACTTCCAAGAAAATCATCTATCCATGAATTCAACTGTCGTTGCTGAGTGTTTAATTCATGACACCACACTGCTGTTATAAGAAATACAGCAGTTAGCAGACTACGTCCCTGTCCCCACGTCACATTCTAGAGGGAGAGAGAGAAAACAAACAGGGAAACAAGTAAATATTACAAAGTACGATGCTAGGAAGTGTTAAGACACAAAGTAAGTAAAATGGAGGAAAGGGATGGAAAGTGACAGAGGTTGCTATTTTAGAATAGATTGTCAGGGGCTTTCTAAGCAGGAGGTGAAATTTGTTGAATAGAGACAGAAAAGAGGCAAGGTATTGAGCCATGTAAGTATCTGAAAGTATATATATATATATAATTTTTCATTTTTTCCTCAGGTAGTAGAAACAGCAAGGGCAAAGATTTTAGAAAACAATGGGTTTAACATTGGTTTAACTCTGGTTAACCTCTCCTATGGAGCTAGTAAAGCCTTCACTCAGGTTGAGGTCCCCTGTGGAACTAGGTTGGCTTATTCCTCTTACAAGTATGATCACTTAGTGGTTCTGTGGTAAACAATGTTTGAATTATTTTTGTAATACAATAAGATACATTATTTCTCTCAAGCTTCATTTTTACCTTTCAAGTGAGGTTCGATTTGGGGAACAGTAAGGCCTTTCTTCGAGCTCCAGATTGTTATATTTCTGACCTTTTAGTATCACTTGCTTTATTTGTATGATGTGATATTTTTATCATTTGAATTTATATATCTATATGGTTAGAACACAGCTGGTGGCACAGTGGTTAAAGCACTGGACTCCCTCATGGCACATGCCCTATGACAAAAACCTTAAAAATAAAAAACTCATTAAAGTAAAAACATTTGTTATTGTTGTCAACAGTAGTACACTGTTAGTATTTTCTGTTTATTTCTTGATTCCTGAAGTCATGACAATCCAACCCTTTCTGTTTCAGTTATAACTCTAATTTTGAGGCAATACTTTCAAGCTCTCAAATAGTGGGAAGTAAGTTGCAGAGTTAGGTCCACTCTGCCTTGTTAGTTATAGCACACCAGGCAAGGAGGATCTTCCCAGGATGTTATTTCTTTCATTATTCATTTTTATTTTATTTTTTAGAGAGATGCTTTTTGCTAGGAAGCATACACTCTCTGGAAAGACAGAGACAGAAAAGGAGAAATCTCCCCCCAACCCCAAGGGTATGGCCACGCTGCAATCCTTTCTTCTCCATTCTCTTCTTGAGATTTGGGGCATACAGGCACATGCCCCTGGAGTGAGTTTTAAGTCATTGGATCCAAAATTTGAACCATGGTTAACTATGTGGGAATCCCGCAATATAACCATTAGGCCATCTGCTGGTCCTTTTCCCAGGAATGTTAAGAGAGGTTCACAAAGTGAACATAAGCATTTGGTTTTTGTACAATAATGGTAGGGAGTTCACAGGCAGTTCATGCTACTAGCTATGGTTTTGGAGGCAACGAGGAAACTAAGGCAGTTCAATCTATAGCAATTAGCTTCATTCACTTTAGTAGCTGGCTGAAAGGTTGGCTTGGGAAGATGGTGGTTTAGCTGGGGTGTTGCACATGGAACAGATTGATCCTGAAATCTGGTCCCCAAACTAACTTTACAACAGGAATTTCACACATGCAGGCATAAATGAGCACTTGTGAAAATCCCCATGAAAGAGCCACTCATTTTGTCCAAACTGTTTTTCACTGTGGTAGCCAATCTTCCAGTTAAAAGACAAGTTAACTGGATAATTACTTGAATATGATGCCAACACTCAATGTTAACCTTTTGGAAGATTTAGATTTCTTTAAACTGTACCAGCTTCATGATCTTATAGGAATGTTGTTTACCTCAGATTCTGAAAAATATTCAAATAAATGAAAGATTAAACAAAATATTTTCTTCTTTTTCTTCTTAGTACCTACTGTGTGACAGCATATGCTGGGTATGTTAAATAAAAAAGACATACTTGTGGAAGAGATAGGTGACAAGCAGATGAAAATTTGGAGGTCACAGCTGAACTGGTTTATAAAGGTCCTATGTTTTAAATGTGTCCACCAAAATTTTACATGCTGAAACCTGGTTGATATTATGTTAAGAAGGTAGAAATTTGATTTTTAAAAGGAGGGGATTTGGGGAGGTGATTAATATTAAGTAAAGCTTTCAGGATTGAAACCCAGTAGCTTTACAAGAAGAATAAGAAAGTCCAGAGCCATCACACACACACTCTTACCTACTTGCCACCCGATGCCCAACATTTTCTTGGGACTTCTGCAGAGAGTCCCCACCAACAGGAAGACCCTGACCAGATGGGTTCATTGACCCTCAATCAAAACCATAAGCTGAATAAACCTTTATTCTATGTAGATTACCCACCTTGGGTATCTTCAGTTATAGCAACAGAAAAAAAAATTCCTAAAATAAAGACATTTATTTTATTAACCTATTTTCTTTGTGGAAATACCCCTTTGAGGCTTTCACCATTTTTTTTTTTTTGAAGACATTTTTGTTATAGGGCGCATGCACTCGCCAAAAAGACAAAGACAGAGAGACAGAAAGCGAGAAATCCCCCCGCTCCTTCCATGGAGGATGGCCACACAGCAATCCCTTCTCCTCCATTCTCCTCTCGGAATCTTCGGCACGCATGCACAGGTGCCTGGGGTGAGTTTAAGCCACCAGGTCTGGGACTCGAACCACGGTCAACTACCTGGCAGTTCAGCAACATAGCCATTACACCATCTGCTGGTCCCCGAGGTTTCCACCATTTTCTCTTTCTCCAAAGACCTCACATTCCATGATTGGCTGTAATTCTTGCCAACAGTATATGAGGGCAAATGATTTTTAACAGACTCATTAGAAAAGATGATATACAAATGCCAATAGCACTTGACAAGATTCTGAGCTTTTTATACTACCTGACACATGTTCTTTGTCTGATAAATGTGCTGTCAACATTATCTCCCAGGTTGTGGGTTGCCTTTTGACTTTATTAACAGTGCTTCCAAGGAGCAGAAGTTCTAAGTTTTAACTAAGTTCAATTTAGGAATGTTTCTAGAAACTTGTTCTTATGAACAAGTTTGTTCTATGTTCAGATATGTTCTATGCTCTTTGAAAGTTGGTTGCTTTTTCTAGAATTTTTATCATTTTAGGTATTTTGGTTTTCTTTTAAAGAAAGAATCTCACTGTGTAAAAATCCTCCTGCCTCACTCTCCCAAGTCACTGCGATTACAGGCTCATGCCACCATGCTCGACCTTTACAATTTACCAGGAACCAAACCTGGTCCTCCCATGTAGTTACTGCTTACAAAACATGGTGTGTAATTTTAAGTCTTTATATTGAAGTCTTTGATCAATTTCCAGTGTATGGTATAAGATAGATGTCAGGGCCAGCAGGTGGCATGATGGTTAAGGACACAGGAGTCCCACATGGTCGACTAGAGTTTGAGTCTCGGACCTGGTGACTTGCTTTCTCACTTTTTCTCTCTCTCCCTCTCTCGCTCTTGCCCTCTCTCTCTCCCTCTCTCGCTCTAGGTCTGTCCCTCTCTGTCAAATTAAAACTTAGTTAATTAATTTAATTGAATTACGTATCTTTTAAAACATACGGATGTCTTGTCTTAGTTTAAAAATCCACTTAGAAATTTAATTGTTCCAGCAACATTTATTAAATAGAATTTATTTTCCCTATTGAATTGCTGTGGCACCTTTATAAAATATCAGTTGAATAAATATGTGTAGGTCTATTTCTGAACTCTTGATTTTAGTCCATTGCTCTGTATATTTAAAATTTTGCCACAACCAAAGTGTCTCGATTTCTTCATGCTTTATTAAGTTTTTAAACCAAGTATGGAAATTATTCTAACTTTGTTCTTCTTTTTAAGAACGTGCTTAACAAGGGGATGCTAAGTTTTTTGCATTTTCATATACATTTTTGAATCAGCTTATAACATTTGCCAGAAAAGTCTGTGGGATTTTTAACAGTCACATTAGCTTCTGCTATTTCTGTTGCTGTTGTTATTGTTATTTCATTTTTAATTTATCTGACCGTGTCATCATGGGAGAAGTGCTCACCCTGATGCGGTCACATTAGTCAAGAAGGGTCCTACACAGTCTCATTCCAAAGCTGATAATCACATTCTTTCCTCGCAACTGGAATCTACTCAGTTAGTCACATTTTTATTTCCTTTGGTTGAGACCATTTAGGTTCTACATATTCTTTCTTTTCTTTTCTTTTTTTTTTTTTTTTTGAGAGATCTTAGCTATAGGGCACATGTGCTCACCAGAAAGACAGAGAGAGACAGAGAGACAGAAAGTGAGATAGCATCTCCCATGGAAGATGGCTACGCCACAATCCCTTTTCCTCCATTCTCCCCTCAAGATCTTGGGTACGCATGCACACATGCCCAGCATGAGTTTAAGCCACCGGGTCTGGGACTCAAACCATGATCAACTACATGGGAGTCCAGCGAAATAGCCATTACCCCAACTGCTGGTCCGTAGGTTCTACTTACTCTTACTGCTGCCTCTCATATTATCCTTTCTTGTAATCTCAAACAATACTATATTATGTATCAATCCACAAAGATGCTTCTATCATGTTACTCTACTGGTCTACTCAATGCCAGAAGAAAAGTGTAATTGCCATTCAACCACAAGTTTGTTTGTTTTATTAAAGAATCATTTATTTATTTATGTATTCATTTTATTTAATTTGTTATTATTATTTTTTAATTTTACCAGAAGAGAGAGAGAGAGAAAAGGAAAGCAAGAAAGCAAGCCACCAGGTCTGGGATTCGAACCACAGTCGGCCATGTGGGAATCTGGCACCTTTAACCACCATACCACCTGCTGTTCCTCAACCACAAGTTTTAAAAAATGATGTGAACAAGGAAAAGAAAGTAATTTACCTAAGGTCATGCATAGAATATTCCTACACTTGCATCATACAATTTTTAATTCTTAATTCTAACAGCTTTTTTTTATTTTCTGGGAGAGATTTATGAAAATATAAGAGCTGATAAACTTACAGAATGTCGAGGTCATTACATCTATCTGAAAAATAAACAACAAAGAGAAAAATTGTTTTCTGAACGAGAGTTGTTGGGGAAATTTTTCCTTGGACTTTCTGTGACATGTGTGGATCCCTTACAGTCCTACTTTGGGGTAATTAGTCTCACTGTCAGTGCGATATGATTGAAGGGTATCTTGGCTTTCCAGGCTTTAGACCTCCTTGCTTTCTAAGAGGATGAATAACCTTCCAGCATAGTGAAAAACGGGCAATTTGATTGCAAGGAAAGAAACACAGCAAAACCAAACCAAACCCCCAGAGCCTTTTTAAGGTTAAAAGTTATTAGCACCTTGAAAATGTACTTCAAATGGTTAATCTAGAGAGAGAGTGACTGTTAAATTAAAATGTGTCATCTTGCTGCCTTTCAGAAGACAGCCAAAGGTAGCTCCAAAATGTTTTTCTTAGTTATGAAGAAAAGCATCGGTATACACGGCAATTGTGATCAAAGGAATTCAGACGGATGACAGAGGTGGGAGGTGGATTACATCAGCCCAGCAGGGCATGTGGCAGATTTATTGAACTCAGAAAGGACAGGGTGTGAGACAGCCTTGTCTGAGCTGAGAGAGCTCACACGGCTCCCTGCTGTAACAACTGAACTCTAGGGACAGCATCATCAATGTTTTGGTTTTTGAAACATTTGTCTTGCATGGAGTGTACATTAGCTATTACTGGGTCATCAGAAAGGTCATGATGCAATTTTTGCGTAGAAAAACATAGAGAAACATTCAAGACTTTTCTGATGACCCAATAATAAGCTTTTCTGTCTCAATGAGGAGTGTTGTGGCTGAAAGGAATATTAATATTAATCTATCAGAATGCTTTTTTTTTTGGAGAGGTTTTTGCTATAGAGCGTATGCGCTCGCGAGACAGACAGAGAGAGACATAGAGACAGAAAGCGAGAATCACCCCCCCAGGGGCGATGGTCACACCGCAATCCCTTCTCCTCCATTCTCCTCTCGGGATCTTGGGCACGCATGCACATGTGCCCGGCGTGAGTTTTAAGCCACCAGGTCCAGGACGTGAACCGCGGTCGACTACGTGGGAGTCCAGCGACATAGCCATTACACTAACTGCTGGTTCCCTCAGTAATGCTTTTTAAAACTTGAATTAAATTTTATTTATTGTCATAAGGCACTTGTGGTTGCAAGTCGTCTACCATAAATACATACATACATATATGTGTGTGCGTGTGCATGTGTGCATATGTGTGTGTATATAAAATTTACTTGTTAATTGAAAGAATAAGGAAATAAAAAACACTGGATTAGGAATCAACAAGGAATTAGATTCAAATCTTATTTTTGTGGCATTGGGCAAGATCAACTTCTCTGGACTATTTCTTCATCTCTAAAATGAGAACTTTGATTTAGATGTATTTGAAAGTTTCTTTGTGTTCTTTATTATACAAATCCTTTCCTAAATAACTATCAAATAATAAAGTTGTCCCATAGGAAATTCTGAGAGATACAAGGATTTTCTAAATAAATACTAAAAATTATTTGCATAGAACAAAAGAAAAACAGGATGTAATTAAAAGTTTTAAGAATTAAAATAAGCCTTACTTTCTATAATATCAACATTTTTGATATAGGCTAGAATGATTGCTCTGAGATTCTGAATGAAGTGATTATGTGTTCTTTGATTCCCAATGTTACTCTTTCATTTCTTTTTGGTAAGTATTAAACCGCACTATGTAAAGTAATGTAAGGTTATTATTATATATTATAAATTCTTCATTCATGCCTTTTCTTGTGTCTTGAGTTCCTTGAGTTTGTCATACCAACTTATTTGATGAAAACCAACTCAACCTTGAGGTTCATTTGAAATTTTTTACACATCTCCTATCATCACTTATGTTCTCCTCCCACCTCTGAGTCCCAGAGCTCCTTGTTGTGGGGGCCTTTAGCACACTCCTGCTTCTACTGTATAATATACATGTCATAGAAAGGCCTTCAGACCTTATATAAGTTCTTTCATTTTCCTGAAATACTTGCCACAAGTCATTATGATTGGCTCTATTTTGTCATCCAGGTCTTAGTTTCTAGTTAATCCTAACAAAGAGATCTGCTATGACCATACGACACAATGTAGTCTAGTATAATGCTTTACTTTATCTCTAGCGCAATTTAAAGTTATTTCTTGTATGTTTCCTCATTAAAATATAAGCTCCATTCCCGAGATCATTCACTACTGTATTCACAGCACTTTAGAGTGATGCCTAGAGACAGTGGATGCTCAAAAATATGTAATGACTGAATAAAATTTTAACATATGCGTTTATCCATTTTGTTGGACAGTGCAGAAACCTGGGAATAAGGTATCTGTTTTATTTTCTTTATTTTCTGTCTTATCTGAAATATGATCTTAAATATCAGAACTGCTCAGCAGATTTTTTTAAATAGAACTGTGTTAATGTCGCTGAAGAAAACAGAAGATTGAATCTGCTATTCTCACTCTATTTGCAAATGTAGTTTCCATTGTGCATCATTTCATTTCATGGACCCTTGGTTAGATGAAACATAAAGAAAAGAAGAACCTCATAATTTTAGCATACAAACTTAAAAAAGTTCATATCAAAACAAAGCAATTGCATACACAAAGTAAAACTTTATAAATTATTTTGTATAAAACTGTCCATATCAGTTCAACTACCAATGAGAAAACAGTGGGATTATTTAGATAAAATATATTTCTCATAAGACATATTTTTATTTCATTTATCTGTTAAAATAACTAGAAGACTTTCTTCATAGATCAGGTCTGATAACAAAATAGTTCACCACTATTATCTTCCATGCTGATAATTTCAAAGAGTCACATGATACATATATTCATTGACTTAAGCTATTCAGCAACACAACATCATGACCTACATGAAGTAGATAAAAGCGAAAGGTTTCTGAAGTCTCTAGTTCCTTTTTGTGTACATAGGAAAATAAATTAAGAACTATATTATTCCTGCAACATAAACTGGATTGGATTAGCAAGAGACTTGCTACTCTGAAATTAAACTTACCATACAATTGATATTATTGATAAGTTAGAATACTAGAATCAAGTGGGACTCTAGAAGACATTAAGATGAGGTGCTTTATGGATGAGGAAGTGAAGCAAACCATTTAACTCAGTGCCATGTGACTAACTGCCATGGTTTAGCCCAGCCTTGAGCTGTGCTGACATGCAGATGAGGGCTTCTCAGTCCAATACTTATCTCAAAACATAGCCTGCGGACTCCTATTTCATCTCAAAGAATGCCAACTAGCAAAACTCTGAAACAGATGTTCTGCAGAGTGTTAGTAGGTTTTGTGTCATCAAATTTAAAATGTTCTTCTACATTCAAAAAGGATTGTCAAGGGGGCCAGCAGGTGACATGGTGGTTGGTGCGCTAGACTCCCACATGGTCGACAATGGTTCAAGTCCCTGATCTTGTAGCTTACTTTTTTACTTTCTCTCTCTATCTAGTGAGCACACGTGCCCTATAGCAAATTAAAATAATAAGAAGAATAATTTAAGAATTTAATAAATAATTATTTAAATAAAGATGGTCATTTACAATAATGTATAGCAATACCTAGCCCTCCCCCTCAAAAAAATTTCTTTGATTATTTGGGAAGTGTTTATGGGTCTAACATTGTGTTCCATATAAATGTTGGTGAGATTTGTATTGTGTATGATGAATGACTTTTTTGTTACCAGAATGCAAAGTAGAAGAAAAAGAAGTATGTATACTGCTTTAGCCTATATAATAGTAAACATGACTTCCATTGCAAATGGCAAGAACTCAACTCAAATTATACAAAAAACTCTTCACTAGTTGGGAAGCATATGGTAGTATAATATTAACAGCAAGAAATATAGACAAAGACAGTTGTACAAATTTTATTTAAAATACAGTAAGAAAGGGCCCTTGGCTGCTCCAGCCTAATTTCTTCTCAATTTAGCAACCCCCAAAGGAAGTCAGAATTTGAGGGCCAGCAGATGGTGTAATGGTTACGTCGCTGGACTTCCACATAGTCGACAATGATTTGAGTCCCAGACCTGGCTGCCTAAAACTCAGAGCACGCACATGCATGCGTGCCCAAAATTCCAAGGGAGAATGAAAAATAAGGTATTGTAACATGGCCATCCCCTCTGGAGGCTGATTTCTTGCTTTCTGTCTCTCTCTCTGGCAAGCACACTCACTCTATAGCAAAATCTCTCTCTCAAAAAAAAAAGAATTTCATTTTAGGTTCTATAGATTGATATTATGTAAGATCTGAAACTGTACAGCTTGGGGTACTTGTCCATGGTAGGAGAAAAGGGAATTCTGCCTCAGGGTGATAAGACTGAAATGTCCACAAGAACCACATGTAACTAGGGATGCAATTTCCTTCAAATTAGAATGCTGAATTCTGAAACGATGTGTTTTAAGAGAATTATATACTTCCTACACTATTTCTGATAATATTATCTGCCATATTAATGTCTTATGAATTAGTTATGAAAGAGATGGCATTTATCAATTTTCAGTATTAACTTTATAGAGCTTACAAATTTACAAAGATTCAAATATGGTAAACATAGTATTGGTGGAACTGAAGCGAGAAGGTCCCTCCTATAAGTCTGGTGGAAGTGTAATTGGTAAACCTTTTTGTAAAGCAATTTAATAATGTGTTAAAATCCTTAACTATTTTGTATTCACAGCACTAGCAATTCCACTTCTAAAAGTAAATTCTAATAAATCATAAAAATGTGGATACATATTTATATGCGTTTTATACATTCATAACATTTTATGTAATTCTGAATACTGGAAACAAATGTTGAGTGGAGCTGATTTAGTTAAATATGAATATATGATAGGCTGGTAGGCAGATTAAACACGATACGTTCACATACTTTTTCTAATTTAGTGTGTTTGCCAGATTGAAGGGAAACACCTGACCTTGTAAACGAAAGGTAATGATGTAAATTGACACAAACTCATTGAAAGGAAATTATGTGTAACACATACCGTAGAAATATATATCAAAATTTAAAATGCCAATATGGCCCAGCAATTTCATTTTTTAAAAATTACCTTTTAAATATTTTGTATGCATTTAAATAATGTTCGTGGCAATACTGTTTACAATAGAAAATGCTCAGAAATTAGTCAAGTGCCCAGAAATAAAAGATACATTGAATAAATGCTAAAAATGTTAATTTGTAAAACGAAAGCTAAGTCTAAGCGGAAGGCCCAACCCCTGCGTTATACTCAGTGGTGTACCTGGCTGCAGAGCCAGAAACTACATACTGGCTGCAGGTCCAGGTCTTGGCCCAGCCAGCCTGAAAACAGTTCTCCAGGAAGACTGGAGGAAGGGAATCATGGAGTGAACAAACCCTGCGAAGGGTGCATCTCTCTCACGCTCATGGGTATGCACATGGGCTCTATCATGTAACAAACAACCACAAAAAGTAAGACCTCAAACACTGTCCATAGAAGGCCCTCACTGGGACCAGCAGTTAGAGTAATGGTTATGTCTCTGGATTCCCACATAGTCAACCACAGTTTGAGTCTTGGACCTGGTGACTTAAACTCATGCTGGGCATGTGTGCGTGCATGCCCAAGATTCCAAGAGGAGAATGGAGGAGAAGGGATTGTGACATGGCTATCTCCCCTGGGGGGTGATTTCTCGCTTTCTGTCTTTCTGGCAAGTGCACATACCCTATAGTAAAAACCTCTCCAAAAAAAAGAAAAAGAAAGAAAGAAAAAAGAAGGCCCCCATTTACCTACAACTCTTGGCACATCTTTGCAGATGTGGAGAATTTTTCTGGTGAAATACATGAGAAATAGATAAAGGTTGTGTAGCAGACATGACTGCTGTTTGCTAATCTCCAGTTCCTTTCTTCTTGAATATATAGATTATATTTTCCAAGCTTCTGGCAGTTACCTAGAGCTATGAAACTGGTTCTAGCATATAAAATGTGAGCAGGCTGACTTTTAAGATGAGAGAAATGAAAAGCCTTTCTAAAACACCACCATCTCTCTGTTCCTTTCCAGTACTTATGCCAAAGGTTTTGTGGAAAAGTAGAGCCGTAAGATAACAAGAGTTCGGATGGCGACCTCACACCCAGGGATGGCTGCCTGAGAGCCATCAGGACTAGCAAGAAGTTTTCAGGAACAAGAAATAAACTTGTACACTGTTAAAGCTGTTGTGAATTTTAAATTTTGTTTACTACTGAATAAACCTAGTCTATAAGTGGTTCGTCTATGAAGCCAAACACACTTAAAATTGGCTTACCACTGTAACACATAGATTACAAATTGTGTAGTGGGTCCAAGGCAACGTAAGTCTAATTTCTTGCTCACATATCACTCCATAAAGATTCTGTACTATCTGTGGTGACGGGGGTGGGAGTGTCCGGCAGTTGTTCAGAGACCCAGAGTGGTCAAGTCTATAGTGTCTTTTCCCCATAGCTGCCCAGGTTTTCAAATGTGTGTATATACATACACACACACACACACACACACACAGACACCTATATATAAATATATATGTGTGTGTATGTATATATATATATTTTTTTTAAGAGAGATTTTTTATTAAAGGGCAGAGAGACTGACAGAAAATGAGAAATCATCCCATAATCCTTTCTCGTCCATTCTCCTCCTGAGATTTTGAGCATGCAAGTACAGCCACCCTGTGTGAGATTCTAGCTGCCAGCCAGAACTGGGACTCAAACCATGGTCAACCATGTGGGAGGCAAGGAATGTAATGATTATGCTATCTGCTGGTCTTGGTTTTCATGGATGTTAATGTTCAACTGAAAGATGGAGAAAGAGCATGGATAATTCCACATGAAAGATTTTTATTGGGAGGCCTGGAGGTGGCACCTTACCGCATTTACTTATTGGCGAGGACCCTGTCATGTGGCCATACTTAAGTACCAGTGAGGCTGAAAATGTAACTTGGCTGTGTACCCAGGAAAAAGGAAATGGATTTTGCTTAGCAGTTAAATGGTTTTGCCACAGATGGAAGAACTTAACTTTTCATTGTTGAGCTGGTTATTATGATTTGTATTTAAAATAATGGAAATATCAATTTTATGAAAAATAATCACAAAAAGAGACATGAGAAAATTCTTAATTTTTTTATCTAATTTTTTTTTTTTGGGGGGGGAGGTTTTTGCTATAGGACGTGTGTGCTCGCCAGACAGACAGAGAGAGACAGAGAGATAGAAAGCAGGAAATCACCTCCCAGGGGGGATGGTCATGCCGCAATCCCTTCTCCTCCATTCTCCTCTTGGGATCTTGGGCACGCACGCACACGCGCCCGGCGTGAGTTTAAGCCACCGGGTCTGGGACTCGAACCGTGGTCGACTACGTGGGAGTCCAGCGACATAGCCATTACGCTAACTGCTGGTCCCTAATTTTTTATTTTTTTAATATTGTTAAAGTAATACATGCTCTTTATAGAAAATGTAAAAGATAAGACAAAAAATAAAGAAGTAGGAAAATCATCCACTAAACTCCAGTATTTATTTTTTTGGAAGAGATTTTATTTTGTTTGTTTTGTTTTGTTTTGTCTTTTGCTATAGGGTGCATGTGCTCACCAGAAAGACAGAGACAGGGAGATGGAAAGTGAGATATCATCCCCCAGGGAGGGATGGCCACGCTGCAAACCCTTCTCCTCCATTCTCCTCTCGGAATCTTGAGCCCGCAAGCACACGCACCCAGTGTGAGTTTAAACCACCGGGTCCGGGACTTGAACAGAAGTCGACTATGTGGGAGTCCAGTGACACAGCCATTACATCAACTACACACACACACACACACACACACAGACACCTATATATAAATATATATGTGTGTGTATGTATATATATATATTTTTTTTAAGAGAGATTTTTTATTAAAGGGCAGAGAGACTGACAGAAAATGAGAAATCATCCCATAATCCTTTCTCGTCCATTCTCCTCCTGAGATTTTGAGCATGCAAGTACAGCCACCCTGTGTGAGATTCTAGCTGCCAGCCAGAACTGGGACTCAAACCATGGTCAACCATGTGGGAGGCAAGGAATGTAATGATTATGCTATCTGCTGGTCTTGGTTTTCATGGATGTTAATGTTCAACTGAAAGATGGAGAAAGAGCATGGATAATTCCACATGAAAGATTTTTATTGGGAGGCCTGGAGGTGGCACCTTACCGCATTTACTTATTGGCGAGGACCCTGTCATGTGGCCATACTTAAGTACCAGTGAGGCTGAAAATGTAACTTGGCTGTGTACCCAGGAAAAAGGAAATGGATTTTGCTTAGCAGTTAAATGGTTTTGCCACAGATGGAAGAACTTAACTTTTCATTGTTGAGCTGGTTATTATGATTTGTATTTAAAATAATGGAAATATCAATTTTATGAAAAATAATCACAAAAAGAGACATGAGAAAATTCTTAATTTTTTTATCTAATTTTTTTTTTTTGGGGGGGGAGGTTTTTGCTATAGGACGTGTGTGCTCGCCAGACAGACAGAGAGAGACAGAGAGATAGAAAGCAGGAAATCACCTCCCAGGGGGGATGGTCATGCCGCAATCCCTTCTCCTCCATTCTCCTCTTGGGATCTTGGGCACGCACGCACACGCGCCCGGCGTGAGTTTAAGCCACCGGGTCTGGGACTCGAACCGTGGTCGACTACATGGGAGTCCAGCGACATAGCCATTACGCTAACTGCTGGTCCCTAATTTTTTATTTTTTTAATATTGTTAAAGTAATACATGCTCTTTATAGAAAATGTAAAAGATAAGACAAAAAATAAAGAAGTAGGAAAATCATCCACTAAACTCCAGTATTTATTTTTTTGGAAGAGATTTTATTTTGTTTGTTTTGTTTTGTTTTGTCTTTTGCTATAGGGTGCATGTGCTCACCAGAAAGACAGAGACAGGGAGATGGAAAGTGAGATATCATCCCCCAGGGAGGGATGGCCACGCTGCAAACCCTTCTCCTCCATTCTCCTCTCGGAATCTTGAGCCCGCAAGCACACGCACCCAGTGTGAGTTTAAACCACCGGGTCCGGGACTTGAACAGAAGTCGACTATGTGGGAGTCCAGTGACACAGCCATTACATCAACTGCTGGTCCCCAAACTCCAAGATCTTAAAAAATACATCGCAATCTTATGAGTGGAAATGAAATTGCCATCCTTGTTTTAAAATTGTAGATGCTAAATGCCCACACACTTTAAGAAGTTTGTTGACTCTATTCAGTAGAAGAACTTAGAGGACAGAAGAGCCAGAAAACCTTTCATAGACCAGGATATAAAGACTGAAAAGGAATTTTAGTGAAGGAACACAATTGAGATTATTTAAAATTTTTGCATGTCTAATTGCACTAGTGAAGGGCAAAGGAGTTAATGACATCAGCTTTAGATATTTTTCATTTTTTTATGTCTGTTATTTTTATTTAGACAAAACCAGGTGTAACCATCCAAAGGGCAGTGTGAACCTGATGGTGTGAACCTGGTCAGGATATTGACATTCAAGTGTCACAATGGCAGTGGTTCAAAACACCTGGTGTTAAAGGTTATAGGCAAGAGTTGTGAAAAGGTAGAATCCTGAGCTCTTAAGAGTTATTTTACAGATTCTTGAAGGCTAGTACATTTTTGTGTGTTTCTCAAGGCCCTGGCTTATTTTCCTGAAGAGTTCTCACTGGAAGAGTCAGAACTGGATGCAGCATGAGCGACTAGCCAAGATTCTAAATGGTGAATGAGGCCGCTGGTTGCCTGCTTAGTATGAAATATATTCGGGCGCTCAGTTCTCCTGAGGCCCCCTACTGCTCATCCTTCTAAACCATTGTGAATATTCATTCCAGTAAGTATCAAAAGACGGGATATTCGGAGAACTTATTTTGCTCATGGGTCTTTTACTAATTAGCTGTATGAACGCAGAGAAATTACTTTTCCGCCCAGGGCTCTGATTTCTTCTCATTGAAAATGAAGAGAATACACTAAATAATTGCTATTTTCTAACTCTAAACCCCAAACTCTATTCTAAGAACAATAATTCTTCCAAATTCCCAAACTTGGCATTTTTTTCTTTTATAAAAATCATTACTTTCTTCTTCATCCCATGGTAATCTCCATACATGTCTTATCGTTCTTACTAGACTGTAATCACCTAGGGCAAAAAGCAACTATGACCTCAGTGCCTCCCTTGACATCTAAAGCAGAAACTTGAAAATAGCAAGAAATGATTAAAAATTAAACAATGAAGAAAGACATGTATTTTCGAACTGATAACAGTACAGCATGCTGATTTCTCAGATAACGGTGTGCTAAAGTTATAAGCAGTGATTATGAGAAGGATATTTTGTAATTAAAGTAGGATACTTTCTGGGACAAACTTGATTAAGGCTTCCATAGCCCCATGCTAATCCTCATACCTCGAATACTAACATTTTTTTTTTAAATCTCTGAAATGTACAGATCAAAGATCTATGATCTGGCGAAGTTTCCTGATTGCGTATTGTGTATATAGTGGAAATCCTCATTTATATTCACCTCTTGGAAACTTGACTTTATACGGCTTTGATAGCTTGTCAGGAGTCAATCTTGTCAAAGAGGCTATCCCCTTTGGAAAACTTCACACAGTGTATGTTGCTGATGAGGAGGAAAGAAAAACATAGTAAGCTTGTTTCATCCAGTTAGCAAAGATGTGTAGGTTGTCTTGTGCAGCTGTGCAGTTGCAGTGGAGGAAGTTAATTTTATGGTCTGTGAAAGCCTCTCATTTGTGGTGACAAGCTCAGGAACCCAAAGACTACTGTTGACTCTCTTCATGCCATTTCGTAATTTCTATTTTTAACTTTTATAACTACAGCAATAAAATTCATTTTCCTGTGTAAGCAGGAATTGTTTGATGTTTGTATCTAACATTAGATATTATGGGTAGTCAAAATAGGTCTTGACTGGATCTAGTGGATAGCACGGTGGTTAAGGCACTGGAGTCCCTCAAGGCCAACCTCAGTTTGAGTCCCAGACCTGACAGCTTGAATATCCCACCAGGTGTGTGTATGTGTGTGTGTGTGTGTGTGCACATATATGCCCAAAATCTTGAGAGGGAAATGGAGGAGAAGAGATTACAGTGTGGCCATCCTCCTTGAGAGGGGGGGTGGGTTGATTTATCACTTCCCCTCTTACTTCATCTCTTTGTTTCTCTCCAGTGAGAACATTCATCCTATAGGAAAATCCTTAAAAAAAAGGTCTTGACTAAATAGAGTATTTTAGTTTATATCTTTTTCTTTGGCACTTAAAGCTTTAGTTGCATAGGTGTTATGCAAAACTACTAAATTCGTAGTTGTAAAAGCTGAAATAAGGTATAAAATCTAACACTTGTAGGCTGTGAATGCAAGCATTTCTCTATTTTGTCTCAGTATTTTCACATATAAATGATTATAATGATACTATTTTTGATTGTCATATGGTCATTTTGAGGATCACTGCACAACCATTTATAAAACCATAAAATCCAAAGCATCATATACATATAGCTGTGATATGATCTTCCCATAATACTACTATTAGAGAAATGTTGGTCCCGGTCATTTATAACCACTTGTAAAATAGAATGTGATGTCCTTACGTTATACAGTTAATGAGCCGCTTTACTGCATGTAGTTTCTTTGATTTTGCCACATCTTATGATCTTGGCCGCTTTACTGCATGTAGTTTCTTTGATTTTTGCCACATCAGATGATCTTTCAGTCTTTTTTCCCCTTCTGATGAGAAAGGTAAGATCTAAAAATCCTCAGTGATTTCTTTCCCACTGATATTAATCCCATCTCAACATTTTGTAGGACTTCAGATTGAACCACTATGGCTTACTTCTATCATGTTACTTTAAACAGGCTCATAAGGGGCACTGTCTTGAGATGATATTTGGGCAGATCCCTGAAAAAAGTTAGCGACACTCCAGACCAAGTTGAAGGCCACAAGTCAGAAAAGAATCACCGTCTCTAGGGATTACCAGTCAGTTCACGTAAATGAGAGACCATGGAAGAAAAGAAAGAAAAAGGCAAAAGCAGCTGTCTGACTTTGAGTCCCTCACAGAGCATGGTGTTTGAGTTTTATTCTCAGTGCGATGAGATGGCATTGAAGTCTGCATTAGGAAGAAATATGGTCTGATTGATGTTTCAAATGAATCATTCTAGCTCCCGTGTACATGCAATTGAGCAGTGTGAAAGCTGAGCAAAGATCAGAGTGGATGGACCAGAGGTTTGGACTAGGGTGAGATCCGTGGGTATAAGGAGAAATAGTCAGATTTGGATAGTGTCAGTGTAATAAGTCTAGCTATATTGAATGTAAGAATTGAGAGAAAAAAATACTAAGAAGAGAGCTCGGGTCTTTTATACGAGCAGACTGTGTAAGTGGCGGAGGACACTCAGAGAGAAGTGAGTGTAGAGGTAGAAATCAGGAATTTGGACCTGCGAATAGTAAGTCTGAGATGCTTACACATCCAAAAAAAAGAGGTCGAGTTGTCGTATGGATACGTGTTTTGAGCTCAGATGTGAACAACCACAATGAAGAAAAACTCATATATTTCTTATTGTGTGTCCTAACTACTCACTTAATGGGTTATTAATGCTCTTTCTAGTTCGTGTCTAGGATAAGTTCTGCCTTCTTGGTTCAGAATAACAGATTTTGTAGCCTAAGCAAAGAACTAAGAAACTCACATAACAATCGCTCTTCAAGTAGTTGATTCCAGGTTAGATAAAAATCTTCCAGGACCTAGATTTTTACCAATTTTCTAGTCTGCCATGTTGACTGTTTTCTTTAACCTAATTGTCTGCTGCCTACATCAGCTTTAAAATCAAGGTCATACACATTTGCATTCAAGACAGGAAGGAAGGGGCCAAGCCAATTAAGCAGAAGGCCTCTCTTTGTGGGGAGGAAGATCTTCCCTAAGGAAGCACTGATCATACTGGTCCCTCCTGATGGCCCATCGGAATAATTTTTATTTTCTTAAGGAGATAATGAAAGAAATGACCTCTTTTCATATTCCCTCCATTGCTTTTAATCAAGAGATTTGCAATAGATGCCCTATAAGAGACAAATAAGAGGGATTTTATGTATTGGGGTATAGCACGAACAGTTGTGGAAGGCAATCACAAGCTCTCGACACCTTAAAGCGTGCATTTGTGGCTGGTCTATATGAGTGTATGGATATGTGTTCACTGGGATCTGTGATAACTGGTTAAAAATCACTTTTAAAATTGTTTACAAAGTTTTGTAAACATATAATTGGATTAAACCATAACCTATGGCCCCAAATTTATATCGGACAATTGATCTTTGCTAAGAAATTCAACTTCCCTGTTAAGGGAGAATATTAAGAACAAAAAATTATCTCGCTAGCAAGTAAATCTGAAGGACTTAGAACTTCTGTTTTGTAAGAGTTGTGGGGTACTGGAAAAAGTAGGAATGATTTTTTTTTTCCTAGTGATAATTATCAGTTATAACTTGTTTTAATTGACTATCTCATCTGCCTTCCAAATTAGGTTTTTTCAAAGTTAAAAATTGATTCTGTAAAACTCATTATGACATTGTAAATCTGTACCCTTTGCATCAGCTTCTTTTCTATCCAGGAAAGGAAATTCTAACTTAATGAGAAAGTTTAAGCAGAAAAACTTTCAAAGAAGTAATCAGAAGCAGTCCCCTTTAGACTGTTCCTATTATCCAATCCAGGAAAATTTCAGCACACTTTTAAGATACACAGAAATTATTATGATGCAGGCAGTGTTACAGGGTTTTCACGGATGACAAACTTAGTCTGGAATTTTTCACACAGTAGGCACAATCTATGTTATGGATTATTATGGTATGCAGTGTGGTGTCTTGCAAATGCATTAAGCAGTGTTTGGAAATTTCTTCCGCTATTGCAGATATGCCATTCTGAACATGATATTCTAGTCTGATAGTCTCACAGGCTCCCTGAGGATAAATAACCAGTTAAGGTCAGACCTTGGCAGTATAAGAACAAAAATATTTTCTCACCTCAGGTGAGCATTGAGGTTGGCTAACGCCAGCCAACTAATTTTTTCCTGCTCATTATTTATCTGAAAATTAGTTCATTTTGAAGAATGATACTATGGCAAAGAGGCTTTAAAAGTGGAATATTCATTCTCTTGGTATTTAAATTCCTTCCTGACAGCTATTACATACTGAAAATGACAATCTGTGTGCCTTACTCTGCTGTGGA
>NW_006160028.1:358637-364564 GCF_000334495.1 Tupaia belangeri chinensis | reverse complement strand
GGGAAAGAAAATAAGCAAGCAAAGAAATTAATTATCTCTTCTGAGGAAAGGATGGAACCTCCTCAGTACCTCCCTAAACCTCCCCTGTTGTCTTTCCTCCCTGTTGTGTGCAGAGAGAAACCTTTAGGAGAACTAGTTGTTGAACAAGCCTTGTGCTTAGAAACACCCTCTTAATTCCTTCAATAGGAAAAATAAAACAGATCTTCAAAACTTAGCATCATTATCATCTATGACATGTGGTTTTCCCTCCAAGTAGACGTATTGCTTCTTGGGGACCAGCAGATGGCACAGTGGTTATGTTTCTGCACTCCCATGTACTCAACTACAGTTCAAATCCTGGACCTGGAGGCTTAAAACTCATGCTGGGTATGTATGCGTGCGTGCCCAAGATCATGAGAGAAGAATGGATGAGAAGGGGTTGCAACATGGCCATTCCCCTGGGAGATGGTGATTTCTCACTTTCTCTCTCTCTGTCTCTCTGGCAAGCACATGCACCCTATAGCAAAAATCTCTAAAAAAAAAAGTGAGCAATGGGTGAAAATCAGGAACATTTATTTAAAACAAAAAAAAGTATTGCTTCTTTCTCAGTATTGTCATCTTAGCCGATTGTGTACATGAAAATTGTCCTGGAAGACAGGACAATTTGGTGACTTCCATTAGAGTGCCAGAAACTCTGCTTGATTTCTCAGTCTCTTAGATACGGCTTGAAAATCAACAAGTTCCTGAGACCAGCAGTTAGCGTAATGGCTATGTCGCTGGACCCCATGCAGTATACCACAATTCCAGTCCCGGACCCAGTGGCTTAAACTCATGCCAGGCGCTTGTGCATTCATGCCCAAGATCACAAGAGGAGAATGGAGGAGAAGGGATTGTGGCATGGCCACCCCCCCGGGGGGGTGATTTCTCGCTTTTTGTCTCTCTCTGTCTCTCTCTGTCTTTCTGGTGAGCACATGCGCCCTATAGCAAAAAAACCTCTCCCAAAAAAAATCAATAATTCCTTAAGGAAAAAAGACTCAGCATGCTACGTGTTGGATTTACTTTCTTGGTTCTCTCATCTGTGATATGTTGGCCTCTCAAGTTTGATGGCCTTACATGATACTGGATCCCTTTAAATAGATACTTTAAAATATTATTCCCAAGTTTTACAGCTGTCTCAGAACAATGGTTAGTCTGCAGTAACTTAGGCTACCATTACATGGAATAGAAAATATTCTTTTTCTTCTTTAAATTTACTAGAGGGCTCACCAGAGAGAGAGGGGGGGAATGTGAGAGAGCATCCTCTACGAGAGACGTCCATGCCTCAATCCCTTCTCTCTCACACGAGCACATGTGCCTGGAGTGTTTTTCCAAGTGCTGTATCCAAGATTCAAACTGGGCAGTTGGCCATGTGGGATCCAGCCACTGTAACCACCGCACCATTGGCTGGCCCAGAATAGAAATGATCACTCTTAGGTTTTATGATAACAGATAAAGCAAAAATCAGTCTTACATAAAACTACTTTTTTTAATTTTAACTTTTTTGAGAAATAAAGTTTGTATAAGAAACTGAATCCATTGTAAATGTACAGTGAGTTTTGATTGACGTATACACCCATAAAACCACCATCATGATCAAGAGATGGGACATTTCCACAACTCTTACAAAATCTTTTCTGTTCCTTTGCAGTCGGTCCTTCCCTCCACCCTTCACTGCAAGCAGCCACTTGCCCGATGTTTGCCATCATCAATTAGTTCACATTTTTTTATAGAAGGAATCATATCACACTATCATTTTTTTGTGTCCAGTATTTTTTTAAGGAAAAGGTGATTTTGAGATTTATCTATATTGTTTCTTGACTCCCTGTATATGAAATTATTTTGAATTGGATTATGAATGTCATTGTGAATGAAAAGCTAGACTCAGATATTTTTTATATATATTGCTTTAGAAAGGGTTGAAGTTTTTGTTTAGCAGGAAATTATTTAAACTCAAAATACATACCTCACACCTGTAGAGGCAGTGCCCAGAATGCAGTTCTTTAAACCTTAGCTTTTAATCATTTATCTTGCCTGAACATGCATTCGAGCTTCACACGTCTGCCATGCAGGCGTTAGGCTTTACTCTTTCTGAATTGTTTCTTTCCAGAAATTCGGGTTTCTCTGGGCTCTTTTTCTAACTCCTCTTGCTTTTTGTACAGAACAGCTAGGGAAGAAGTTAAGAATATTTGTACACGTTCTTCTGGTCATATGCGTTCAGTTTTGATTTTCTTTCAAAGGATGCCTGCTGGGCTTCCATCTCTGATGCCCTCAGGTTGTCGTTTCGTGTGTGTGTGTGTGTGTGTGTGTGTGTGTGTGTGTGTGAATAGCTCTTATCTGTGAGCAGATACAGTTAGTAGCTCACTTCTCTACACTAGAATCCAAATCCTGGTATAGGTATTATGGTAAAACCAGTAAGAGCACCACTTTTTTTTTTCTTTCTTTTTCTTTTTTTAAGAGGTTTTGGCATTAGGACACATGCATTCGCTAGAGAGAGACAGAGACAATGAGAGGGAAAGTAAGAAATCACCCCCCACGGGGGATGACCACACCACGCCACAATTCTCTTCCCAGGATCTTGGGCACACACACGCATGCGCTCAGCATGAGTTTCAAGCCACTGGATCCAGTACTCAAACTGCTGTCGGCCATGTAGGAGTCCAGCAATTTAACTGCTACACTACCTGCTAGCCCAAGCTCCACTTGCTATATATTAATATTTCCAGGTCTTTACCAATCAAACATCCTTTCCAATCTATTGTTCCAATGAAATAAAGCTCCAGAAGTGAATGCATTGTTTTCTCTGTGATGTGGTATGTTCGTGCAAATTGCCATGGTGAAGGTATTTGCTGCCCTCCATTCTCTGCTCTCAGTCCTTACCTATAGAAGGATTATTAAACCCATCCCATCAGCATGAGGATTAGTCAATGATACACAGGCAGGAGTTAGCTGAGTGACTTCCCAGAGAAACAAATTAGAGCTATGGCAAGGCCTTATCATCTTACCTTTCTACTGGCATGAACAATTATATCCCAAATAGCAGCTTGTTTTTATCCATAGTAGGTGAAGAAAGAGCACATAGCCAAAGCACCCTGAAATGCACCCAGACATGAGTAAGAAATAAGTCTTTGTTGCTTTAAGTCCAAGATTGTGGGGTTATTTGTTATTAAAACCTAACAGCCTAAATGCACTGACACGGACATGCTGCATCATTTGACCTAAACCAGTGTGTAGTGATGGATAAACATGAGATATAAGAAAAGATGATGGAGCCCGTCATACTGTGTATTAGCAGCAGTAGGAAAGGCCATAACAACAGAAAGCACTAGTTTTACCAAATAAATTCTTCCTTCTTCTTAAGGAAGAAGCATGTATTTGGCAAAGCTACACCAAAAGTGAGACAGTGAGTCAGTTAATTTCTGTCCCTTCTTCAAACACTAAGTCATGGCATTATCCTTTGAAAGTCACTTCCCTCTCTACCTTTGTTTTCTCCATTTGCCTACATAGCTCTGAAGATCTAGATTTCTAACAGAAGCTTGTCTATATTACAATTAAAAAAAAATCTAACATTTTATCCTGGAAACTAAGGTGTTCACTTCATCACACTTCTTAGCACCCTCACCCCCCGCCCCCAACAAGATAATGAATATGTTCTATTCAGAGACTACTTCTACAGCCTGTTTCCTGGAATGAAAACATATGAAGGAGAAAAGCAAAGCCATGAAAAATGAATAAGAAAATTTACTACTGGGAACCACTGAGGTGTTGATGCTCCTTGTTACACAACAAACGACTATCCATAAAGGGTCCCAGGAATTAGTGCCTCCCTAACAAAATAACTTATACCCTAAATTTCATCATTAGAAATGTGTAACAGACCAATATAAAACCTTTATTGGAGGACTAAAAAATGGCATGAGATATGCAGTTGAAGACATTTGGCACACTGAAGGTGTTAAGAACTTGGAAGACAAGCAATATATCTTAAAAATGTGTAGGGGAGTAGACTTAGTGAAATTAAGTTATCCTAGAGATTTTGTTTCCAAGTTGCATTAGACAAGTGCTGAAGGACAAGTGCCATGATATGTGCTCAGAAAATAATTAGTCTGGGACCAGCAGATGGCATAATGGCTATGTTGCTGGACTTCCATATAGTTGACCGCGGTTCAAGTCCTGGACCTGGTGGCTTAAACTCACACTGGACACGTGTGTGTGTGTGTGACCAAGATCCCAACAAGAGAATGGAGGAGAAGGGATTGTGGCATGGCCATCCCCCCGGGGGGTGATTTCTCGCTTTCTGTCTCTCTGTCTCTCTCTGTCTTTCTGGTGAGCACACATGTCCTATAGTGAAAACCTCTTACAAATAATAATAATAATAATAGAATTAGTCCATTTGTAAGCAGGGATGCAGGGATATAAGGAAGAAGAAAGGATCTCAAAATTCCATGGCTATGATTTGTAACTCCTCATGTCCAATATGTCAAAGATAAACCTTAGGAAAATATTCAAAGAATCAGACTCAAACTCAAGAAAAATAAAAATCAATGCTGTGGTCACAGTTCTCTTTATTAAGATAATGTTGTGGATTAATATAGCCCCCCCCCGAAACATCCTTTTAGTTGGACCCAGTGAATCAAGAGGAAGAAAGTACTGTCCTAATGAAGCTTACATTGTAAAGAGATAAAGACTTTTAGATGTTGTAGTTGTGGATAATAGTGAATACAGTTGACAGCAATTAAATATTTATTGCCTTGCGTGTGTGTGTGAGTGTGTGGGTTTTGAATTAAAAGAGAACATGACTACTTGGGTGTGAAACAATCATTGGTTTCCAAAATAGCTACAGTAGTTAAAGTAGGATGAGAAAACTGCTCAATTTTCAGGGAAGTCAGATTTGGACAGGGATAGGAAAATAAAGATGCTCTCATAGGACAAAATAAAGACTCACTGATAATGGTATACCTTGGAACCTGTTACAGGAACTAGAAATTGATCACGGTCAAGGCATATTACCAACCTTCAGGGTAAGGAATTTCATATATACCTCAGAGAAGTTAGCAGTCGCTGGAGTCTAGTGATTTTTAAGGGTTTTTCATTCCCCCCTTTCACAATGGGTTGTATATGAGTGCATGCAAGGACAGCAAACTTGTCTTTTTAGTTCACAGGTCTCTGGATCAAGGGGACCTACAGCTGGATCTGACATAGAGACAATCTTGATGTTCTGGCTTAGAGTCTGACTGGATAAAATGTGCAAGATCATTCTTGGAGAAAGAAATAGAATATAAATAGATGGGAGAGAAGTGAGCATTTATTTCAACAGTATTTAATAGACTGCATTACTTTTCACAATGACAAACTTCTCTTTTTCTCTATGAGAAGGTTACATTTGCCCACCAATTCTTGGGTTACTTGCCAATGCCTTCTGTGGGAGAACTTACATTGACATGAGGTTTAGCCTTGTAGCATAATTTGGTCAACTGTCATTTAACAAACATGATGCACTCCACAGATAACTGAAGCTTCTAGAGGCATTCCAAGTTCCTGCCCGTCCTTTCATCCTTCAGCTCTCTGTTATGAGCACGAATAGGGCCTGCATGGGAGGAGCATCTTTTGCCTGAATCCCAGAACAAGAAAACTCAAAAGGCAGAGAAGAAACAAACCTACAGGCGAGAGTAAGGACACAAATTAGGTTCAGCCTACATAAGAGCAAAATGAGAAATAAACATTTGGGTTAGTAAAGGGTTAAAGAAAAAAAAAAGTTCTAACACAAACACCCATATTTTTATTTAAATTTCAATAGAAAGCAAGATTTTTTCCAGATCCAGAAAGAGAGTCCAGGATGGAAATCTGTGCTAGTTAAAAACACATAAACTTGCATTTTTTTTTTTTTTTTTGGGAGAGGTTTTTGCTATAGG
>NW_006160028.1:299560-358560 GCF_000334495.1 Tupaia belangeri chinensis | reverse complement strand
CTTGTGTAGTTAAAAACCCATAAACTTGCCTTTTTTTTTTTTTTTTTTGGGAGAGGTTTTTGCTATAGGGTGCGTGCGCTCGCCAGACAGACAGAGAGAGACATAGAGACAGAAAGCGAGAAATCACCCCCCAGGGGGGATGGTCACGCCACAATCCCTTCTCCTCCATTCTCCTCTCGGGATCTTGGGCACGCACGCACACGCGCCCGGCATGAGATTTAAGCCACCGGGTCCGAGATGCGAACCACGGTCGACTACGTGGAAGTCCAGCGACATAGCCATTACGCTAACTGCTGGTTCCCATAAACTTGCATTTTTAATCTGTAATACAATCGGTCTTAAAAAACAGGGAATCCTGTCATTTGCCATAACATGTCGACGGTGGAAAATGTTATGTGAAATGAAATAAGTCAAGCACAGAAAGATAAATACTGGACGATATTCCTCTTATGTAGAATATACATAGTTGAACCCATAGAAGCAGAGAGTGGAATAATGGCTGCCATGGCTGAAGAGTCAGGGGAAAAATGGAGATGTTGGTTACAAGGTACTAAAGTCTCGGTTGGGCATGATGAGTAAGTTCTGGAACTCTAACATGCAGCCTGGTGATTGTAATGAAATATATTCTAATTTATACTTATTGTTTTCAAAAAGAGGAGACCTGGAAAGTTCTCACCATAGACACACACAAGCTCACCAGCTCACACCACAGTTCTCCCTACACACACTCTTCTCACACATGAGCTGACAGGCATATTATTTAGCCTGCTTTTAGTAATTATTTAACATGCATGCATATATCAAAATGTTACACCAAATATAATAAATACATACCTTTTTATTTGCCAATTATACCTCAATACAGATAGGAAAAATATTATATTAGAAAGTGTTTATTTCTCATACTTGCCTTGAAAGCATTTCTTTGTCCAGTGTTGGTGATGATAAGTCTAATTCAAATTACTTGTTTTTAAAACTTTCAAGAAGCATTCTAGTTCACTGATTAATTCCATTATACCTGTCGAAACAATTCTGTACTCCTAATATCTTTCACAAATTTGTAAGAAATCACTGGACTTTTGGTGTTCTCCTTTTCTCATCTCACACATTTATGATTTTTTTCCTTTTATACATTCTTGTCATCTTAGTGAGTTTTTTTCTGAATTCTGAAATAACCTAAGACAACTTCTACACTGAAATTTTGCTGCATTTAGTGATCAGAATTTTCTTGAACTACTATCACAGTTATTATTATTTGAGCTTTCAAATATACTTTAATATCAGGTAGACTAAATGAAATGTTAATGTTTAAATTTGATAACTTATTGCAAAGAAGGAATCGCAGAATGCTAAAACAGAAAATAACTGGGAAGGTAAGACGTACATATTATCTAAATGAAAAATTGAATGATAATGCTGAAAATAAGTTATCCAAGAGAACAAATGGGATCACAATACTCAAATTTATCATCCAATTTCTCATCTCCTACCTCATTTTGAAGAAATAAGATAGAATTTTTTAAATATTCGTTTGTCCTTGATCAGATATCATTAATAATAAATGTGGGCTATTAAAACAGAGATGATTTTTAATTTAAATTAATGCATCTCTTTCATTACTTTCTAGATTTCAGAGCCTATATTTCCAACTCAGAAATGATGACTTGGGGATAATAAAAGGCAGTACTACCATCAGGTCAAAGAACTAAAAACCTGGCTTGAGGAAAGAGCAAGTAAGTGCTGTTGTTTCAGTGTCTCCTGGAAAGTTCCAGGTTGTCAGGGGATGGATATTGTCTTTTACCTTTTTATTATGGGAGTGAGACATTTTTGAGGAAATGTAACACTCTACAAACTGCAAACAGTTAGTCACACCTTAAGCAAGTAGAGAGGACGTTTAATCTGAAAAGGAAAAGAGCAATCAAGAGAAACTTGGGTCCGAGGAGAGTGGGAGAAGCTTTCTCAGAGGCAGAGATGAGCTGAAAAGCAGGCGTCTGCAAGCTCCCATTCCCTGATCTGCCTGCGTTTTATTCGTACTGAAACATGGCAAACTATTTCAAAAGGGCTTTGTAGCTGCTCCATCTGTACAACTTTTCACTCTACTTCTCATTTCTTTTCTATTACCAAGGGCACACTGTCACCCTAGCAACCCACAAGTATCAGCTCTCACATGCAAACACCTGCAGTCTCCCAGGAGAAAATCACACACTCATTGCACACAATAATCTCATCAGACAAGGTGATGTTTTTCAAATGGTTTTTAAAGGAAGGTATATACCTGAGGGGGGAAAAGAACACACACACACACACACAAGGGATTGATCTGCATAGAGGTAAGGAAAATTTACCTAACCTTTTAATAATTAAAAATTATTTATTATATGTCTAGTTAGTAAAATATATGCTTACGTGTATTTATACTTACTGATTCTTATGCACACGGTAGCATATTTTTCACATTTTTCCTGATGTTATTTATTTATTCTTGCTATATCTTAGACATCATTTCATAAAAGTATGTAAAGATCTTCCTTATTTCTTTTTAAAACTGGAATGCATAATTTTAAGGTCTCTTCAAACCTTAACATCTTATGATTCACGTAGAGTCATGGGAGAAAACTGCCTATTGTGTGTGCTGTATCTACCTTTCCCTTCCCAGCTTGTTTTCACAGTGCACTGCTTGGTTCAGCCGTTTCTGACAGAGAACTCATAGAAAGATAGAAAGTAGGAGTTTTGCCTCTGAAATCTCTGTCATTCTTCCATTTGGTAAAATAAAACTGTCCTTGATGCCATCGACAAGGCCAGCATGCCTATTATGTTTTGGTGACATGATTAAGAACTAAATATTCAATAGTGACAATCCTGTTTGTTGCACTCAACGAGCTTAAAGTCTGGAGCAACAGATATGTTCAAAAAAGACTGGGACCAGCAGATGGCATAATGGTTAGGTTGCTGAACTCCCATGTAGTTGACCACGGTTCAAGTCTTGGACCTAGCAGCTTGAAACTCAGGCCCAGCATATGTGCATGCGTGCTCAAAATCCCAAGAGAAGGAAGGAGAAGGGAGTGTGGCATGGTCAATCCCCTGGAGAGAGGGGGTGATTTCTTGCTTTCTGTCTCTCTGTCTCTCTCTGTCTCTCTGGCGAACACAGGTACATTATAGAAAATATCTCTCTTTAAAAAAAGACTAATAGCTTATTAAAGTTTATATTAAAGAAGTCTGCTTACACTTAAAGATAATAGTAATATAACATGAAGTAAATAGAAGGGGCACAACTATCAGTAACTGGTAAAGAGATATGAGAATGGGTTTTGTAATTGCCAACCTATTAAATGAATTGATTTCTCTAAACATGTCACAGTCAGGACTGCTAAAAACTGTTTCGTCCCATACAGATCAGAGAAGATCTGTCCTCGTGAGTGTAAACCATTGACATAATGGGTAAGAGGGGTAACCTGATAGCAGTGGAAGGAAGTTGTGCCAAATATAGGCCATGAGCATTTGTCCAATCATTAATCAGTGAAGTCACACATCACACCTGGGGAGAAAACTGAGCAATGAAGGAAGACGAGATATTCTCCACACAGGGAACTGCAGAGTGACATTGGACAAGGCATGAATGAATGAAAGGACGTGAGGTATTTATGGAAATGAAACCGATTCCGGAGCCCTGATGACCTAAGCCCTAATATTATATTAAATCGCACCTGTGATGAGATTATTGCTACTCTTACATGTTTCCAAAGCTAGCAAACATAATTCTCTTGATCCCTAGGTCTCTTTCTCCATCCTCTACATTTGTTCTTTCAACATGTCTCCCTATTATTAAAAAATGTGTTTTACTGTGTTTAACCTTTGAGGAAAAAAACATGTGCCTTCCATTAACACAGAAAATATATCGTAAGACTAGAACTTCCTTAACTGCTTCTTAGCTCAGACCTTGACTTTCGGGTACCCTGTTATTTGCATTTTTATTTCTTTCTGTTTTGGTAGAAGAGCTGCCTTTTCCCTTGCCTATAGTCATGCTATCAGCTTTGTGAGGGATCCCATCCCGTCCCGTTATTCTTTGGAAACATTGTATTTTGCTCTTGATCTTTAAATCATCAAACTGCAAAATTCTCACCATTATTCATAAAGGTGCTTTTTACAGTTTTCTCTAATATTGTAGATAGAGTTTATATAGAAAAGAACCTCTTCATTATCTTGAATACAAGGATGTACACATTAAAAGGTAAGAAAATTATTCTTTAAAAAAATTCTCCACATTGACGCAAACGAAAGAAAATCCCTGAGTGAAGGGGCAACGTAAGATTAAAGAGAAGAATCTGAAGGAAGAAGCATAGACCTGACAGGCTGGAAATTCAGACTTTGTACTCTAATAGGGACAGAAGCATTCTGGAACGGAGGAGTAAGGACCCCAGAAAATTTGCGACTCCTCAAAAACAGTGAGAACGCTGACAAGAACTGGCAGAATCCACTTCGCCAGAACTCCAGAAATTAAGCAAAGACCTGAGACAATCCAGTGTTATTCAAGAAAACATCTAGATCTCAAGAGCCACTGAGTTTTATGGCATTTTAACTTCCTAATTCAATTTCCCTTTCCTCAGCTCCATGGCAACCTTGAAAATCAACTTATAACTATAGTAACTGTGACCCAAATAGCCTAGCAGCTATCGGAGGGGAAAGGACATATTTGAAGATATCAAAAGCCCTGTCCTCAGAGGAGGAAGTGTCACTAGTTGACCTCTCTAGAAGCTAAAAAAGCTTCATTCTAAGGGCTTAAATTATTTGACCTGGCTTAAAACTCATTCTCTGTGAAAAGTCCTATTTGCAGGGCATTTTTCATAAATAATCAGTAACTTTTTTTTTTTTTGGAGAGATTTTTGCTATAGCGTTCATGTGCTCACTGGAGAGACAGAGAGAGATAGAAAGAGAGAAAGTGAAAAGTCACCCCCTAAAGGGAATGGCCATGCCACAATCTCTTCTCCTCCATTCTTCTCTTGGGATTCTGAGCATACACGCACACGCACCTGGCGAGATTTTCAAGTTGCTGGGTCTGGGACTCGAACTATAGTTGGTCATGTGAGATTTCAGCACCTCAACCATGATGCCACCTGCTGGCCCTGAGTAGCAAGTTTTTAACATTGCAGCTACGTGAGATGGTGTGCCAGTTGGACTAACAAAAGGGTGACTGAATGACTGAAAAGAAAAACACTGAAGAATGACATGTCCATAGGGTGTTTAGAAAATCTGACATATTCTTGGAAGTCTAGTAGGCCACATGCATGAGCAGGGTTGTTCATCTGATCAGGGGAGTCCTGAGAAAACTTAACTTCTCCCTCTCTCTCAGAAGAAATATATGAATAAGCTTTTTAAAAAGATTTTTGAAGTTCAGATATAGCATTTTTCATTTGGTTTATTTACTTATTTTCTATTTTACTGCTCATGATTCCTATCTTTGTATTTATTTCAAGCATGTTTTCCCTTACCTCTTAAAGCATAGTTATTGACACGAAAGCTGTTTTAAAGTCTATCTGACAATTATAACTTCCGGGTCATCATTCAATTGGCATTTGTTCAGTAGCGTTTGTCTTGAGAATGGATCAGATTTTCCTGGTTCTTTGTTAAGAAGTCTTGGCTTTCTCCTGGGCATTGTGAACAAGTGAGGGATAGATTCTGAGTTTTATTATAATCCTCTGGAAAATATTCTTATTTTTGTTTTAACGAGTTAGTTAGCCTGTAACTTCTGCCTTTCTTCTGGTGTGATGCAAACCTCGGTTCAGTTTATAAGCCTTTGTTTCACTGGAAATGTCTAAGACATGTGCAGTCTAGGAGTTAGGCTGAGACTACGAGAGTTGTTTACAGACACAGGGAATCTCCTTCTCTAACTCTTACCTCTGGTATTCTGTACCTTAACAGAATTTCTTTCTCTGGCTCCTCTGGCCGGGACATTGCCAAGTTTCTGTTTAGTTTTATCTGGCATTGCTATTATATGCTGGTACTGGGACTCAAACTCATGGCAAAGCGCTTAGAGAAATACAAGTGAACTAAAACAAAAAATTCCTCCTCATGAAGGTAATGTCTTCAAATTTTGTCCTCCTTCTCCAGTCAGCCAGTTTTCGTTTATTTTTCCTTGTCAGCAACTCGTTAATTTTGTGTCTTTGACAAGTTGGTAGCTGTACTGGGCAAGAGGATGGGCAGCAAGGGGCTTTCTCTGACATACTCAACCAGAGTCCCTAGGATTTAGATTGTTTAGTAAGTAAAAATCACAAGATTTTTCTTTTTCCCCTCGATATAGCCAGAAATAGAATAATGAAAGTACAATCACAGAGTGATCATAGAAAACCAAAGGATGAGAAAATACTAGCTTCTATAGATTAGATTTGAGGAGTAAAAAGGGGAAAAAATAAAATTATTTTCTGATTGCACTATATTGCTTCTGATTATTCGATACAATATTCACATATTTAAATAAAATGAGCAGATATGTCAGAATAGAGTAAATATATATTATATAGATTTGTTTATTTCAAACAGTTTGTAGAAAACGGCATTAAATAATGAGTTTATTTTGGTGCAAATATTTTGAAATTCATGTATCGCTTTTTATAATATGCATTTTTATGAACATAGTCTATATCACACATAAGACATTACGTAACTTACCTACGAGAATAAAGATTCATTGAGAGATTGTAGGCAATCAATATTGAGAGTTGTAATTCAGAGAGCTTTTCAAGTAACGGTGAAAGGCATGAGAGTTTGTGTTAGCTCATTAACACAAAAAATGCAGTATTCATCGATATGTATTCATGTCAAATACAGCACTCTACAGCCAATAAATCATGTATTGTCTTACAATTATATATAAATCACCTAAATTATGAACCAATATTCTGTGTTGGATATGGTAAATGTACAGGCAACTGTAGTATAAAAACAGGAAGAGGCTTATCCTTGTAGTAGTGGTTAAACCTTGTGCTTTAGGAACCAGATCCCTCATGCCACCTGGAAGCCTAATGCAAAGACTTCTAATTCTTCAGAATACTGAAGAAAAGGAGAAATAAAGAAGGGATAGCGGTGTGACCACACCTCACTGGGGAATATTTTCTTCCTCTCCCTGTCCCTGTCTCTCTGTCTCTCTGGTGACCGCAAGCACCCTCTGGCAATTAAAAACAAACATGTAGAGAATCCACACCCACTTCAATATTGTCTTTTCTGATAAACCCGAGATATTAGAAGATTCCTGAGTACATTCGGATTAGAAGAGCCATATTTATTAACGTTCTATGAATTACAAAGGGGAAAGAGAATAAAACATCTAGTTTCTTCAAACAGAGCCCCTAAATTGAAAGACAAAGGAGCTGGTGCTTTGAATTACAGGCAATGATTTACAATTAAGCAGCTGCTCACACAGGTGGGGAAGCCACGGAAAGGTAAGAAACTCCAGCGTTCTCTTTAATGCTGTTTAATCACTCCTGAGCAATGCTGACTAGTTCAGCTAATGCTGACAGAGTGGACGAAAGTATTAATGAGCAAAAGGATGAGGATAAGTTTATAACTTGTATATATATATATATGTACATATATATATGTATATACATATATATATAAAACAAAATGATATTAAAACCACATGGTAGGGTGAAAAGCTAAAAACAGAAACCCAAGGAACACATAAAGTATGATTGTGAACACATTCACAGGTGAGGAAGTGGAATGGCATCAGGAAAGACACACACAGGACACAGCAAATTCAAAGGCAATTCTTTTTCGCGGTATGGTAATATTCATTGTATTGTCATTCTTCATTTTGTGCATATTACCTAAATACTACTTCATATCTACCAATATTTAGTAAGAATGAATTATTAAAAATAAAATAAATTTTAAACATGAAGAGGCATAAAAATAAAAAGAGGCATTTCAAAGAAACGAAAATAAGTGACTAATAAAAAAAGAATATGTACTTACCTTTATTTTCTAAAATTTTTTAAGGTCACATTTTGCTATAGGGTACGTGCTCTCCCTGGAGAGACAGAGAGAGATGGAGAGACAGAAAGAGAGAAATCAACCCCTCCCCCAGGGGAGATTTTCACATAACAATACTTTCTCCTCCATTCTCCTTCATTCTCTTCTGGGGATTTTGGGCACATATGCACATGTGCCTGGCATGAGTTTTAAGCCCCCGGGTCTGGGACTCAAACTGCAGTCAGCCAAGTGGGAGTCCAGTGATGTAACCAATATGCCATCAGCTGGTCCTGATCTTTATTGGTAATTAGGGAAATGGAAAGTAAAATCTCAATTCTAAGTTAACATTTCAAATCCATCATAAAAGCAAGACTTAAGAAGTTGAAGATGGTTGGGAACCAGCAGTTAGCATAATGGCTATGCCGCTGGACTCCCACGTAGTCGACCACAATTCGCGTCCCTGACCCAGTGGCTTAAAACTCACGCCGGGCGCGTGTGCGTGCGTGTCCAAGATCCCGAGAGGAGAATGGAGGAGAAGGGATTGTGGCGTGCCCATCCCCCCGGGGGGTGATTTCTCACTTTCTGTGTCTATGTCTCTCTGTCTGCCTGGCGAGCGCAAGTGCCCTATAGTGAAAATCTCTCCAAAAAAAAAAAAAAAAAAAGTTGAAGATGGTTAAATTGATTCAGTATGCAGTAGTAGATAAAACTGATTTTGTATTGTTATAATAATTCCAGTATGGTCTTTAGTACATAATTGGATTCAGTTTTCTAATTTTGAAAAAGGAGTACATTTCTCTATTTATGAATAAAACTTGCCAAATGTATGGAGGTTTTTCCAATTACATTTATCCTATTGATTTTTGTCTTAATTATATTGTGGTCAAAAACTAGTATCTGAAATATACCACATTTTTGAGATTTATTGCCTTCTACATGACATGACCAATATTTACTATGTACATTTAGCATAAGTTTGAAAATGCATAATTTTTACATTTTTTGTGTAATATTTTATATACATACAGATTATTTAAAGTTTAATTTTTCATTTTGCTTTTCGGATCTGTTCCTTTACTAAATACGGCCTGCTCAATACATAAATTAAGCCATACTAAAATTCTTACCCTTTTATTCTAGATTTTTTTAAGTTCTCAATATAACCCTTGAGTTATATTTTGAACATGTATAATAGGTGATTGCAAATTTATATTTTTCTGAATCATAGAAACTTTTATTAATTCATAATAATCCATGCTACCCCTAGTGATGTTTGTCTCTATATAGTATTTTTTGGTAGATACTATTTTTGATTAGTATTTGTGTAATGACTATATTGCTTTTTCTTTTTTTGTTTTAGTTTTTGCTATAGGCCACTTGTGCTTGCTGGGGAGAGAAAAAGTGAGACAGAAAGAGACAGAGAAAGCGAGAAATCATCCCCTGACCCCAGGGTTAGCTGGTCATGCTGCAATCACTTGTTCATTCTCCTCTTGGAATTTTGAATATAAATATACATGTGCCAGTGTGTTTTCCAAGGTCTGGGACTTGAACTGCACTGTCAGCCACATGGGATCCAGCTGCTTTAACGACCATGCCACCCAGCTGGCCCTAGTGTGACTTTTTCTATGTATTTTTAAAATCTCATTGTTTTTTTCTTTTTCTTTTCTTTTTTTTTTTTTTAAGGTTTTTGCTGTAGGCCACATGTGCTCTCCAGAGTGATAAATCACCCCCAGGGGGATGGCCGCACCACAGCTTCTTCTTCAGTCTCCTTGGGATTGGGGGCATGCACACCCATGTGCAGGGCGTGATTTTCAAGCTGCTGGTGCTGGGACTTGTACTGTGGTTGGCTGTGTGAGAATCCAGCACCTTAACCTCCATGCCACCTGCTGGCTCTATCACTGTCTTCTTAAAGAAGGCTGTCAGGTGTTGTGGGTAAGAGTATAAAGAATTTAGAACAGGGCCTGATACTTCTTTTTTTTTTTTCACTGTAGGGCACGTGTGCTCGCCAGACAGACAGAGAGAGACATAGAGACAGAAAGCGAGAAATCACCCCCCAGGGGGGATGGTCACGCCGCAATCCCTTCTCCTCCATTCTCCTCCCGGGATCTTGGGCACGTACGCACACGCGCCCGGCGTGAGTTTTAAGCCACCGGGTCCGGGACACAAACCGCGGTCGACTACGTGGGAGTCCAGCGACATAGCCATTACACTAACTGCTGGTTCCCATGGCCTGATACTTCTTAACTGCACACTGAGTGATGAGATGCAGGAGGAAGAGAAGTCACCAGCTCAGGGTCTGGAATCACAGGTCTTGTGTTTGAAATCTTGCTTTGTAATCCAGGTGATCTTGGGCAAGTTAAATCACTTTCTGTTCCTTGTTTTCCTTATCTGTTTAATGGGATAATAACCCCCTTATATTATAGAGGTGTTGTGTGCAATGAATGACTATGTATGTTTAGAAGAATATATAGCACATAGCAGTGTGTTATTAAATTGCTCATTTTGAGTGTGTGTGTGTGTATGTTTTAACACAGGATGTTTGTTGGAGTTTGCTTATCTTAATCCAGTTCTATAATCTGGATATAACTGAAGTTTTTAGCCCTATTGCAATTATCTATTGATAGATCATTATTTCAATAAGCCACCCTAAAATCTAGTGACTTAAAACAGTAACACTCTTATCCTCCTTTAGAATTCTCTGCATTTACTGGGTTCAGCTAGACTGTTCTTTTGCTCCACGTGATTTTCATTGAATAAGTCACCAGGGGCTTCACTGGGCGGGAACTACCAAGATGGTCCACTCATGTGGTTGGCGTCTTCCAGGACTTTCCACCAGTGATCCTACATGGGGCCTCTCCATTCAGTCGCTGGCCTGCTCACACCAGTAACTGGGCTCTGCCTAGGAGCATTCCGATTGTGAGTGTCCAAAGAGAAAAACTAGAAAGCTGATAGTTCCAAAACACAAACAAAAATTTGCACAGTGCCACTTCTGCACTCTTGTGTAAGCAGCCTGGGAAACAGCCTGAATTCAATGGGAGGGGAAATACAAATGCTGCCTCTCACAGGAAGATAATGCAACATTTGAGGCAACATTTAATCCACCACAAACTTCTTCACAGTCATGGTAATACTTGTACATCTGGATTAATTTATACAGAATTTCCATGCGATGTGCTTATATGTCTTACTTCTCATTGTCTTTCTTACCTTATCTTCCTTGAAATGCTTGAATTCTTGTCTGTTTTTAGAAGTTACACTTGCTGTCTATTATTTCAGAGATTACTTCAGTCCTTCCCACATGTCTACTAAACTTAGCAAATCTAAAACTAATCCTCCTAAACATATTACATGCCCAGGGACAATGTAAATCTAATCACCCGCTTTCAACATGCATTCCACCATTATTTAGAATTTTGGTTCTAGTCTGCTTTTCCTCACAATTAAACAATATAACTATTATTTATTATAGCCATTTTAAAAAATGTAAACACCGTGACCAGCAGATGGCATATTGTCACTGGACTCCCACATAGTCGACAGCGATTTTAATCCCAGATCCAGTGGCTTAAAACTCACACTGGGTGTGTGTGCATACGTGCTCAAAATCCCAAGAGGAGGGAACCAGCAGTTAGCATAATGGCTATATTGCTGGACTCCCACGTAGTTGACCTCGGTTCGCGTCTGGGACCCGGTGGCTTAAAACTCACGCCGGGCACATGTGCGTGTGTGCCCAAAATCCCAAGAGGAGAATGGAGGAGAAGGGATTGTGGCGTGACCATCCCCCCTGGGGGATGATTTCTCGCTTTCTGTCTCTATGTCTCTCTCTGTCTGTCTGGTGAGCGCACGCGCCCTATAGCGAAAAACCTCTCAAAAAAAAAAAAATCCCAAGAGGAGATGGGATTGTGGCATGACAATTCCTCTTGGGGGTGTCAATTCTTGCTTTGTCTCTGTCTCTCTCTGCACATGCTCTATAGCAAAAAATATGTGTGTGTGTATATACTATATATATATATATGTTTATTTTCCATTATATTGTCTTTTTTATGGTTTTACTTTTCTGTGTCTAGGTATGGGTTTCATCATATATATAAGAATTATTTTACTTAACTTTATTTATTTGTTTTAATTTGACCAGAGAGGATAGAGTGAGAGAGAGAGTGAAAGTAAAGAAGCTACCAGGTCCAGGACTCGAACCACGGTCAGCCATGTGAGAGTCCAGTGCTTCTAACTACCATGCCACCTACTGGCCCCTCATTTTAATACCTTGCTTGAGGCTCTTGAATCTGTGGACTGATGTTTGTCATCAATGGAAAAATCAACTATCAATTCTTCCAATATCGCCTCTTCCCTTTTCTCTTCTTTATCTTCTTCTGAAATTCTTATTACACGTTTTAGATCTCTTCATTCTAACTTATATATATCTTATCTCTTTATAGCTCACAATTTCCATCTTAATTTTTACTCTCTGGCTACACCCTGGATCCTTTCATTGGATCTATCTTTTAGTTCACTAATTCTGTCTTTGCAATTCTAAACTTTTTACCAAGTAAATTTTTAAATTATATTATAATATGTTTTTAACTTCTAAAAATTGTAAATATGTTTTTCAAATCTTTCTTAAACTACTCATATTTTAATGTGTCTGTCATATCACTATTCATATGTTCTACATTTTTACTGTAGTCTTAGTATTAAAAATGGTCAATATCTCAAGATCTTTTATTTCCATTGTCTATTATTTGTTTGATTTTTTCCTTTGGTTTTCACTTAAGGTGGCTTGTAATTTAGTATTATGTTTTGTGACTCTTTCTTTTTTTGGAGAGGTTTTTGCTATAGGGCACATGTGCTCGCCAGACAGACAGAGAGAGACAGAGAGACAGAAAGTGAGAAACCCCCCCCCCCCCGGGGGTGGGAGAGGCCACGCCGCAATCCCTTCTCCTCCATTCTCCTCTCAGGATCTTGGGCATGCATACATACGCGCCCAATGTGAGTTTTAAGCCACCGGGTCCAGGACACGAACCGCGGTCAACTATGTGGGAGTTCAATGACATAGCCATTACACTAACTGCTGGTCCCATTTTTTGACTCTTGACAGTTGAGTTGTTTATTTACCTAGGCAAATCTTCTGTGGAAATAACCTGAGATTTAGATTAAAGTTAAGTTTCTCCTAAAGAGTTGTATCCATATCTACCAATTGCATTGAGGAGGGGGGATCATTAAAAACCAGGATCCCTTTGAATAATCTTTTATAAGTTTCTTGATTCATTCTTGTAACTAAATTCAGACTTCAATACTTCTTGAGGATTGTCTATGACTATGACTTCTTAGGAAAGTCTTTTAACTGGTCTAGTGATAGTGTTAGGATTTATTCCAGGGGTCTGCTGAGTAGCATTCCTTAGCTCTCATTCACTATTATACTTTACCTAGATCTACCTGAGTCTCACTTAATTGTCAGTGTTTCCTATTTTATGACACCTGTTTCTGACACTTGATATTTTCCCCTGATATTTACACCCTGAAAAGTTGTATAAATTAGATCTTGGGGATAGCAGGTGGCATAGTGGTTAAGGTGCTGGACTTCCACATGGTCAACAGCCGTTAGAGTCCTGGACCCAGTGGCTTGAAACTCACGCCAGGCAACTGGTCATGTTTTTATAAGTTTCTTGATTCATTCTTGTAACTAAATTCAGACTTCAATACTTCTTGAGGATTGTCTATGACTATGACTTCTTAGGAAAGTCTTTTAACTGGTCTAGTGATAGTGTTAGGATTTATTCCAGGGGTCTGCTGAGTAGCATTCCTTAGCTCTCATTCACTATTATACTTTACCTAGATCTACCTGAGTCTCACTTAATTGTCAGTGTTTCCTATTTTATGACACCTGTTTCTGACACTTGATATTTTCCCCTGATATTTACACCCTGAAAAGTTGTATAAATTAGATCTTGGGGATAGCAGGTGGCATAGTGGTGAGGGTGCTGGCCTCCCACAGGGTCACCAGCCGTTAGAGTCCTGGACCCAGTGGCTTGAAACTCATGCCAGGCACTTGTTCATGTGTGCCCAAATTCCTGAGAAGAGAATGAATGAGAAGGGATTGTGGCATGGCCATCCCCCCTGGAGGGGGGAGTGATTTTTAACTTTCCTTCTCTCTGTCTCTCTCTGTGTCTCCAGCAAGCACATGTGCCCGCTAGCAAAAATCTTTCTAAAAAAGTAAAATAAGTAAAAAATAAGATCTCAGGGCCAGCCAGTAGCATGGTAGTTAAAATGACTGGACCCCACCTGGCTAACTGCCTGTTTTGAGTCCCAGACCTGAAGGCTTGGAAAATGCACCAGACACATGTTCATGCATGTCCAAAATCCCCAAAGAATGGAGAAACGGAAGAGAAGGGATTGCAGTGTGGCCATCCCCCATGGTGGGGCTTTCTCAGTTTCTTTCTCTCTGTCTCTTTCCAGGAGTGCACATGCCTTCTGTAAATTAATTCTTCAGGATTACACAGATGTTGAGTGAGTTCTATCTCTTAATCAAATTGCAGATTGAGATGAAATGATGAATCAGGCAGTCAATCAAGGAGTCATGATCAATACTGTAAAAAACTAGAATTAAATAGAACAGAGTAAAAAATAAGAGACTATATTACACATAGAAGCAGAAGTATTGTTTTGCAGAGGAAAGACAATGTCTTTCTCTCCCAATCTCTCTACTCCTCATACCTCTTCCTTACCACTGCTCCTCCACATCTCACTTTGTTGTCCACATTTTAAATGTATTTTTCCATGTGCTTTGCTCAAATATTTAAAAATACATTGAGAGATCCCATCTAGCTTTGAGCAGTCAGTAAAATGTGGGATCCTTTTGTGATCCTCCTCATTTGCATGGTGTTAAAATGGAAGGGTTATTTATGCATAATCTACCTTATTAGAGCAAACTGGAATTAAATTCTGTAAAATACTTCAGTATTTTCTCATGGAATTATAAATGTTGCTATTGGAACCCTTGGTATTATTTTAGAAATGGAAATTCCTTTAGGAATCATTACGAAATCACAACAATTACAGAAAGTGTGGTCTACAGCAATATTTGAGAAACTGCCATGAACACTGACCTTGTTATTGAGGCTATTTAGCAAAAGCTGCAGCCTTACAAGCAAGGCAAATGATGAGAATCTCAGCAAAATAAATGCGGTACGAAATGCTAATCCTATCATTTCTGTGGCTCCCGGCAAAGGAAACTCCTTTGCAGGTTCCATCAAATGGTCTCTCCTGGACTTTGCTACTGTTCCCGAGCAGAAGCTACCAGAGTATTCTATGGGGACCCAGGGTTTCCCCCTTCGGAGGATGCTGTGTGACTGCTTAGTGCATCTTGTGACAACAGGGCATGGGATGTCTTTCCCTGGAGTGCGCCCTATTCTGGGTAGCCACCCACATCGTCATGAATATTTAAACTCTGGCTCTGGCGCTGCTGGCTGATCTGTGTCCCACTCTGGGAGACAATGCATAATGGATCACTGCTCCTGCCTCCCTCCTTCTTCCCTCTACAAACACACCCAGGATGCCTCTCTGATTTATTTACTTCTAGAATGCATGCCAGCAAGGGGAAGCGCTGCAGACTGCATTTCTCAGCACTTCTCTGGGATTTCACAGTCACATTTTATTAGTTTTTCCTCTCTAAGTCCCATGACATTGACCTAGTTGACTTTCTAAATAAAATTTTAAAAAGCAGATTTCTAGATATTATAGCTTAATGGTGTGGAAAAAGAAATTGTAAACTATTAAGGTGGAACTTCTGCTCTCTTACTCCATCAGGAGCTACCCGGGGAAAGAAGGAGACAGCATCGATGTCCAACCTGTTTATTTATTTTCTTGGCTGACAAAGGGAACAAACTCATTTTGATTCTCTCCAAGGAATGTTGTGATGATTATGAGCAAATCTATCATATTTGCATGTAGAAATGAGTTAGAAACTGGCAAGTGGTAAAGGGTTGAGAGTTAAAGCCTGGGGCCAGCAGGTAGCTTAGTGGTTAAATGCTCAACTCCCACATGTCTGATCATGGTCAAGTCCCAGACATGGTGGCTTGAAAATCACACCAGCACTTGTGTGTGCGGCCCCAAATGCTAGGAGGAGAATGGAGCAGGGATTGCAGCATGGCTAGCTCCCCTGGGGAGAAGATGATTTCTGACTTTCCCTCTCACTGTCTCTCTCTGTCTCTCTCCAGGGAGTACAGGTGCCCTATGGCTAAAACCTTTGAAAAAAGAAAGAGTTAAAGTCTTAGAGAGCTACATAACTTTGTGTAAATAATTCATCTTTTGAACTAAAGTATCCTCATCCACAATGTGAAGAAAATAATATTCCTACTTTTAAGGGTTGTTTTCAGAATTAAATGGGTTAGTATGTTTACGAGACTTAAAAGAGTGTCCACATTCAATAAGCTTTCAGCAACTGGTAGTTCTTATTGGCAAAACAAACATTCAGTATTATAATTGTTTTGAGACCTCCGAGGGGTTACAAAGATGTAAGCTCCTGGGTGACAAAGACATTTCTATACAAAGCAGGGAACATTTTGACAGTGGGAACATAAAAGCTCCTAAGCTTAAAATGGAACCTTAAGCCTAAAGGATAAAATGTGACCTATATTTCTTTTCACTCCTCAGCAAAATGTTATTTTCGTTCTTCTCTCAGGAAAGCCCTCTCTAATTAGTGTTTGATGATCTGTCTGTGGATCTGCTGCAGCCTTGTGACTTGCATTCTCTTTAAGACTTTTTTTTAACAAGGTAGCTTACTAACTCCTGCCATATTTTATTGTTCCCTCCAGGAAGCTATTCCCTGGGATATGGCCAGGTAGCATATCCCCTTTTTCAGAACTTCTGAATACATTCCCTCCATGATGTCAAAATTTGCATATGCACAGCGATGGCTTAGGGTAAATTTGGGTTGTGAACCTGTTCATCTCAACATAGTATGGTCTTTTTATTTTAATTTTGTTTTCTCTTTGTGCTATCTAAAGTTTTGAAATGTGCTAGCTCAAGGACTTGGGCTTTCTATTTTTTCCAGGATTGCACTTGGTGATATGACTTAGAAAGGGGGTACAGGTGTCTTTCAATTCTGTTCTAGACAAATAATCAATCCTACTACTGCCGTTTTCTTCTCCTAGACCTTTTTGGATCCACTTTCCACCTTAAGAAAGCCAGTAAATATTTCATTTTCTCTGCTCCTCCAAGGCATATCCACCGTAGGCATAATAGAGAGGTGTCAACTCTCTACAGATTTATTCACAGAAGTGAATCGTAAGTGCTTTCACCAGGGCTGCCATCTTGATGTGGTACTGAATTCGATACTGAATGAAAATTCCCTGCTCTGGGTGAGAAAAGCTTCATTTTATTTTCTTGTAGCACTGTTTCCCCTTAGGCTTCCTATTCTTTCTGCTACAACAGTCGTTAGCTTTATTGCAAAAAAAAAAAAAATCACAAAATGGAATAACCATGTGACAATAAAAAAATAAAACAAATGATAGCAACCATTTCACAATTATAAAATTTCAGAGCTGAATGCTACCTTAAGGTATTCACTTAAAAATTAAGTGAGCATAGAAGCATCATTCCTGATTTCTCCTTATTATATAAATATAGAGCACTTATGAATAAACGGAGTCAAAGAAAACTTACATTTACTCAATTCAGTTCCCCTCATGAATTAAAAATATGTATTGCTTTCCTCCCAGGTGTTTGGCATTGGGATAGAGTAGTGAACAAGACAGGGAGAGTTCTAGTCTTCATGGGGCTTATACTTTTTGAGTGGAGAGAGAGAGAGACACTGAAGAGATTTTCAAAATAAACAATTGCATGTAACTTTGAATCATGACAACTTAGTGAAAGTATGGTAAATAGACTTCTCTAACAGGAGACGTTTGAATGAAACTAAAATAATGAGGAGATGGAAACCATGTTTTCAGCAATGGAAGAATATTCTAAACAAAAAGAGCAACAAGCCCTAAACCTCTGAAATAAGACTGAGCTTGGTCTGTCAAAATGATGGGGATGATGGCACTGAGGCTGGAGAAGAACTGAAAGTGCTGGCACAGGTGGGGTGGACCGCAAGGAGGTGAGAAGCCAGATGACCTAGCGACTCACAGTACTTGAAAACTGAACATGATTGTGCTGTTCGCTGAGACCATAAACACTTGCTGGAGAGTGGATTCTGGTTGGACGTGTATGGGGCAAGGTGTTGGGACTCAATATTTCTCTTACCAGATGAGGAAACAGGGCATTAATAAAAAAAGGTGATTTCTTCTAAGGCTTTTATGTAAGTGGAACAAGGAAGGAAATGAAGCCGTCGGACTTTCTATTCGGCTCTTCTCCCATACAATCCTAACTTGAATAAGGCCAAAAGTTTTCCAAGATCTATCTGTGGTGCTTCCTGACCCTTATCTGGTGCGGTAGCTCAATGATAAAGCAGATACTTATGTTTATAAATATAGAAACTAAACATCTATTTGCAAATCTGTTCTGTCCATCTTGAAGTTTCAGTACATTACATTATAGTGTTATTTCCTTTCTTTTCATATTATGGGATATTCACTAAAATTAAGCCAGCACTTGGGACCAGCAGATGGTTACATCGCTGGACTTTCATATAGTTGACTAAGGTCTGAATCTCAGACCCAGTGACTTGAAACTCAGGCTGGGCATGTGTGCGTGCATGCCCAAGAGGAGAATGGAGAAGGGGTTGTGGGGTGGCCATCCACCTGAGGGGTGATTTCTCATTTTCTGTCTCTCTGTCTCTCCAGTGAGTGCAAGCACCCTATAAAAAAATCTCTCTTAAAAAAAAATAAAGCCAGCACTATTTTGGCCTACATACATAGGAAAATCTCATTCCATTTCTGGTATGAAACTGTACTATTGGGGAGAACAAAAGTCTATCAGCTGCAATGTTAATGTTAGCCACAGTTGAGCCAAAGTTATAAGGTAAAAATAATTGCACATTTGCCTGGCTAAAATTATTCACTATTTTAAAAATAATCTTTCTTACCAGCTGAAGCTGAGCTATGTTAAATCAGAAGCCCTATGCTAAAAAAATATATATACCGCATTGTGAAAAATATGGAGCTCTTCTAAAATTCCCATTAAAAACAATTAAGAGGCTATTAGCTCCTGCACACAAAAATAATGCAACTATTAATCTTCATGCTTAAGTACTGAAAGGTTAAAAAAATTTCAAACTGTGAGGATAGTTCTTTTAAAAGAATGAGGAGCCTTCTGCACGTTCATGCACAACTTATGCAGAATAACTTTATGTATTTTGAATATTTTGCCCCAAATATTTTAGAATTATAAATGACGAGAAGTAAAATTTAGGATTTTAACTCATCGTACCCCTCACTTAACTTAGAATGATTAATCTCAAGATGCCCATTTTTATAAGTGAGGCAACTAATATCCAGAAATGAGAGGATTCATAAAGGTACATAGAAAGTATGTCATGATAAAAACCAGCTCTGATATTGTTCACAAGGCTCATATATTTTTAATTTCTCCCTTCTCCGTAGAAAGTCTTCATTTCCTTCAGAAACTTATATTACAATACTATAGTTGTATTTCAGTAAAAGATACTTAGAAATCTTCCATGGAAACAAAAGCTAGTAAATAATAGAGACATTAGCTATTCCATAGGTGAAGAATTTTATCTCTAGAGATATCGAGAATGTTAAGATCTTACCATGAAAAATCCTGACTGCTTTTAGAAATTTATCCTGATTAGGGAGATAAATAGCAGTCCCTCCTGGACTCTCCTTTGTGTTGTTACTTCTAATGGCTCAGAGCTGCATAGCGCTGTCGCGTTATAATGGCTGTACTGAATCACTAGATATCTCCTTGTGCTTAGGTTGAAAAGGGAATTTTCTTTTTAAAAGTATTCTGAAAAAAAAAATGAGCTTGGGGTGCTACCTGCAGTGGCATCGTGTCACTCAGTGCTCTGTGGTGCTGAAGCCATTTGGGAAGGTCCTGAGTTGGCGTCCACAAGTGTCTTGGTACTGGCTGAGCTTTGGTGCAACTGTCCATGGTCCTGGCTGGGGGTTAGCGGTGGTGCCTGTCTCTCTCTCTCTCACTCACTCAAAAACTGAGGAAACAAATAAACTTTGAGTCAAAATTAATTGACACATTAACCATATTAATGGTCACCCTAGAACAGTAGGATAAGAAGAGTATGAGTGCAAATAAACAAGACTTTTTTTTTTCATTTTACAATTACTTCGGGTATTATACACGAGGTGGGAAAATTATACATCAAGCCTAGTTTATGATAGGTGCTTTTCTTTTTCCTTTAGTTTAGTTTTTTTTTTTTTAATCAGGAGGAAAATCTGCCAACAAATAGCCATTAATAATTCTACTATTTCCTACGAGACAGCAGTTCATCATATTTAGATAGTATTTTATAAGTGTACAAAATTTCTTCATGTAATCACTTTGTTTAATCTTTTAGACAACCTTGTGAGCAAGCAAGCATGAATTTTTATCTGCATCACATAGGTGAGACAATGAATTCAGAAAATGATAAAATGATTTGCTGTAAACAAATGAAGAAGCTAAGACTTGACTGGACCTTACTCCCTTCATCATTTCATCATATCAGATTATTCCTGTCCTTTGAAGGCCCCTAAGATTTCAGGTTTCAAACTCAAGGCCATGAGAATCTCAATATGTTATTGGGTTGTCAGAAAAGTCATGATATATTTTTCTATGTTTTTTCTATGCAAAAATGTGTCATGACTTTTCTGATAACCCAGTAGGTCTTCATTCCCAACTGAGAAGGCTTTCTTGGACAAAGTACCAAGTATAAATGGAATACTATCAGATGAGGAGATCTTGGCTCCAGAACAAGTTTAACTGGGAAAAATTACCAGATACTGTGGGTCACTAGTCCCTTCAATCAGTGGCATCCACCAGGATATTTTTCTCTTAGCAACTTTGTTGCTATGAGACCAGCATCAGTTCTCATGGACTGTTTGCTTTTGGCAGAAGACGAATAAATTTCTGACGAGGTAAAGCACCATAAGGCAGCTCAGATGAATCCCTCGTAGGGCTAAGGACACCACTGCCTTTTCTGAAGGGAATATTTTAGGTCTCATGATAGAGATAAATTTGTATGCAGGAGAACTGGAGCTATTGGAGCTGAGCAGATCTTAGAGCTAGAAGAATTTCTGACCGAAGCCCTTACAGAAGGGAGAATATAATCGCGTTTGTTTGCTTCATCAAAGGTTCACCATTGGAGCACCTGACGGGGTGATGACCCATGCAGAGATTTTCCCTGACCTTCTTACACATTGCTAATAATACTAATAGGCTGATCCAATCTCATTTTGCTTCCTGTGTTTCTGCTGCCAAAATTTTAAAGCTCATTTAATGATGTCCTTTGTGAAAATATTCAAATTCCGTGTCTTTCTTCGTTAATAAGAGAAATAAACTGAAACACTGGATCACCCAAGTCTAAACATAAGCAGATTGAAATGTGAAGGAGTGGATAGGTATCTCTATGTACATATACAGACACACTGAGCATGTGTTCTCCACTGCCAGTAATGGTGGTCTCACGTTTGCTTGGGTAAAGAGAAATATGTATCAGTAATTTCTGATTGTTAATAGGTCAGTACAATAAATTGATTTTTTTCTTCATTCTTTATTTTTACTCATAAACATTTTGTCCTAATTCTATGCATCTATGTGCTCTGGCAAAGTAATGTACTAAATTTATTCTACTTACCTAAGGACAATTGTTTTGATTTTTAAAGTTATTTGTTCTAAGAAAGCCCATCAAGACAATAATATCAAGCAAAATGAGCAAACAATTACATTGAAAAGAAATCAGTCTTTTATGGAAGATAAATAAGGATCAAAGTGTTGGCCAGAATGATGATTATTTATCAAGTTTTAGGAAACTGAGCAGTAACTAGTAGTCATTGACTATGGACTCTGATATGAATAAACTACTTTCTACATCTCAGAGTTGACGTGCTAACGAAGAAAATCTTCTGTCTAGCTGTACAAGGAATTAGAAATTTAGACTTTATATCCCCCCCACCTATATCCACTCCACCTAGAAGGGCCAAGCAGAAATGTGCTTCACAGGGAAACAAGCACAATTCTTATTTGGTTTCCTGGGCAGTCATCCAAGCAAGCTATCCTCACCGCAGCTTTGAAGTATGACGAAGAAGGAGCTGCCCCAGGTGGTGAAGCTGCAAGATGCCTTCACACTGCAGGAGAATCTCACCAAGGAAAATCAGCTTGGTGAGAAATATTACTGAAGTGATTTAGAATGATGGTGTTTCAGAAGGGAACTGCTAAACAGAATTCAAAGATCGCCTAGGTTGACAGCTGTGATGAAGAGAGACGCTTTTCTCTGATAAAATCCCCTCTTCCTTCTCTTAGTCCATCACTCCCAGGGAGAATTATCAGTGTAGTTCATTTAATATATTATATCTAGTTAAGCAAAACAGGATGCTCTTAAATTATATTTGCCCTTTTTCTGCAAACATTGAGAAATACATCGAGATAACTCAGTTTTGGTTTTGGTCCTGATATTTTGGTCATCAAATTGAATTAGTAACATTATGAATTAAATTTAGACTTAGCTTAATTACAAGATTTTTAGAACAAAATTTATCTCAGGTCAGCTTTGTGGCCGGGTAGATAAGGTAGCCAGATCACACATGGTCGAGAGGTTGGAGTCCCAGACATAATGACGTGAGAAACACGCCAGTTATATATGTATGCATGCCCAAATTCCAGAAAGAGAAGAGACCATTCCTCATGAGGATGCTTTTTCTTTGCCTTCGCTCCCTTGCAAGCATGTGTGCCTTCTAGTCAACAGGAAAAAAAAAAAAAAAGAAAAAGAAAAAGAAAAAGAAAAAAGTCTCTATTTTTGTAAATTTTCCAAGGAAAAACTGCACTACATATGAACACAAGGTCTTTTATAAGTGTAAAAAAAAATTACTATTACCACCCCAACCATTTTAAAATATTTGCCAGAAGGTAGGTGTGCTCACAAGGAAAAGATAGAGAGACACAGAGAGTGAAGAAAGCACCCCACAATAGAGCACGGTATCGCTGCAATTTCTTCTCCTCCGTTTCTCCATCATTTGGAATTTTGGTGTATGCATGCATATGTGCCAGGCATGTTTTTCAGCCTGGCAAAGAATTTGAATCACTCAGTCAGCCATGCAAGATTCAGCTACTTCAACCATTAGGGCATGGGCCTGGTTCAGCCATTCTTACATCAACAGAATTTTTGAATTCTTAAAGACCCAAGAAAAAATCATAGTAATTCTCATTTAAAATATTCTGTTAGTAATAAAGTAGATAAATATAATTAGCAGTAATATATCCATTGCAATTTTATTACATTGTGGAATGGAACATCACTGACATACGAAAAACACAAAAAGGGATATATCAGTTAAAAAATGTTAAATGAGAGTCTGAATTATCTATAAAGAGTATATTTCTCATTTTTATAGGAACATGGTTTAATGAGGGGAGAATTGCATCAAAAAAAGAAGCCAGAGTCTTTCTTAATATTGTTTCTGTGACTGGAAGCTGGTCTCATTTTTTTGTTTTGTTTTGTTTTGTTTTTCCATAAGGTAAGTGTACTTACCAGAGAGAGACAGAGACAGGGGAAGTGAGAAATCATTCCCTGTGTGGATGGTCACAATCCCTCTTTCTTCAGTCTCTTATCAGGATTTGGGGCAAGCACGCACATGCCCCCTGTGTGAGATTTGAACCAGCAAGTCTGGATCTTGAACCACAGTCACGTAGGAGTCCAATGTCTTAACCACAATGCCACCTGCTGGTCCCAAGTAGGTGTTGTTTTAATGCCTATTAATTAATATTCAATATCTGAAGATGAGTCTCTCAGACTGTCACTGCTAAAATAAATTCTATTGTTATATGGTTATTTAGGCACATATATTGTATTTTACCTATTTGAACAGAAACTGCTTATGATTTAAGATCATCAATTTAGTTTCCTCTGTTTACCTGAATATTTTTGATCTAGGACCTAAATATTTCTTCTCCCACAATTCACTCAAGAAAAAAATGTAGACATGCATTAAAATATCACTCCACCATTCTAAAATTCTATTATGAGTGACTCTATTATTTTGAGTTAAGTATCTTTTTACCCACTGGTGTTATTGAGTGCATGTGAACCATTTATTTACAAAATTGATTTAAAGTATGCACATAGTTTCCAGACTTGTTCCTTTTTAAACAGAAAATTCTTGGGAGCACAATCAATTCATTTTATAAGTGGCACTTTGAGCACCACAGTGATTTCAAAGGCAGAGATGTTTGTGAGTTGAAAGGTTGTCACTACGTTGGGAACTGTTAATTTCACACAATGTGTGGGCTGGCTGTGGTGAGAAGTGTTATTACTGAAGGGATGATACACAGAGAAAGTCTGCCTGCCCTTTTATGGAAATCCTTCCGAGCAATCGTCCCAGAATCTTACTTTTAATTTTGCAAGTGCAGAGAGGTGATCTAGACACTTCCTCCAAGCTTATCAACTTTTAGAGATTAATTCACATTAATCGAAATTATTTGAAATTGAGAGAAACTAAAGGTATGTGGTAAAAATCTTCCAGTTACTAGAAGATTAGTTTCTGATATAGAAGATTTGGTGTTCAAGGTACATAGGAAATAAAATATCGGCTCCCACAGGAATGATCCGAAAGTTTGAATGACTTGAAAATAATCCTTGGTTCGATAGATTGAGAAGAATCTAGCTAGTTCCAATTTATATATATATATATACACTTTCTTTAGATGCACACACAACTTTTTTGTGCATTTTGGTGTATTATTTCTTATTTTATTTGCTAAAAATAATTTGACATAGCTTAATAATGACATCAACTGAAGTGAAATATTTTTCCTTTTTTAAAAATTTTATTTAAATTCATTTATTTACATTCATTTACTGTACATCACTATAGCATACACAATGAGATTTTTCTATCCAGAATACACTGTATATTGGCTTAATCAAGCACATTAACATACGTGTTATTGTCAACAAATAATTTTCCATTTCTTGTTTCCTGTATATTTTGCTTTTTTCCCCATCCTTGATTCCCTATCTCTCACCCTCTGCCTCCCACACTGTCTCTGTAAAATTTTAAGTACTTTTTTTTTTTTCTAGTGATAGTGTAATTGAAACCACATGACAGGTAGTAGTAAATAAAGTGTGTGTGTGTGTGTGTGTGTGTGTGTGTGTATCAGTCAAGTTTAACAAGGGAGACGTATTGTTCAACTTGTTTGGTTGAATCTAGCTGATAATATAAGATCAAGGGCTAAATTAAAATTCGACTTCAAAGAGAATCTGATTCTCCGGTTGGTCTTGAATTAGCTCCAGCTTGAAGTATTTGTTTCTCTGAATTGTTTAGATTTGAACTGTTACAACTGATATAGAGTATCTGAAAAAGTTCTGCGATCTGAAACAGTGGGATGCGTATAATACCAAGGAGAGTGAACAAGAACACGGTTATTTGCAGATTTACATGAGAAAATAAATCATCCCAACGCAGTTCTGGGCTTTTGCTCTCAATATAATTCAATAAAACACAGAATGTACGAAACGAGTTTAAAGATGAGATAAAACAACAATCAAAGACAACAGACCGAGATGAAAAGGCAGCTGGCTGAGAGGCGGAAGTAGAAAGAGAACTACATGAGATAAGAAACTGTGTGAAGAAACTGAAATTGCTATTACAAAGGGGCTTTGTATCTGTGATTTAAAATGCCATCTGGCTAGAAGAACTTAATAGATTTTGCTCAATTTTTCACTGAAATATTAATAAGGAATGATTTTAGACAACATCAAAAGCAAAGTTAGATAGAAAACTAATTTTTGAACCCAGGAGAAAATAATGGAGAGATGCTTTTATTGGGGGTTAGAAACACTGTAGCATAATTTTTGGCTTTAAGCTGCCTCAGAACCTTCTCGTTCACTGTTCCCTCTGCCTGAAATAATCTTCCTGCCCTTCTCACTTTAAGCAGGTTGATAGTTGGATGCCTCCTGATTCTTCATATCTTCCTACAAATGATACAGTCTCAGAGAAACCTTTACTGTCGACTACAGTAGTAAATCAGACCCTTCTTTAGATCTTCTCTTAACAGTAAACTAGTCTACTAGAAAAAAACGCAATTAATCAGAGCAAGAAATTTGTCTTCTTCACTGATCTGTCCACGGAATCTGGATTAGTGGTGAGCACAAGGGAGACACGCGATAAATATTTGGTAACTACATGAAGCAATGATTAAGTGGCATTTATCAGAAAACTAAGTTATCTGTGTGGTTATTTATTTGTTGTTTTCTTTGTTGGTCCATAAGCTCCGTGGGACTAAGGACCTATGCTTTGTATCTACCTTGATCACCACTAGACGTTGGAATCAAGTAGGACTCTGGGCACGTAATAGACAACTGAGTAATTGTGGAGTCGGTTATCAGGTACTGAGAAGCACTGTAGGCAAAGGCCGAGACGCTAAGAGCCCTGGCGGGACTAACTACTAGGGATTATAGTGGTTCCAGAACGCTATGTGTTCACACTGTGAAGGAGAGAGGAAGCCAGTACTGCTGAAGAGTAGCTACGTCCCAGTGGAAGAGGACGGACGAACACCTGGAGGTGTGTGTTTCATTCTTACCTCCCCTCGAGGCCTATAAACGGCAGTGACTAGCCACATCACCAGAGAATGGAACAAGAACAATCCTCTGCTTTGTTGTGTGGGGAGCCAAAGAGGAGACGTGAGGAATGTGCAGGACACGACCACCAGAATAAGACCAGGGTCTTTATCCGGACATGGCCTTGGGTGGCTGGCTTGTTATGAGGAGAATGTCTTGGCATTGTTTTGAACTGAATGTTTCAAAGCATTGTTACAACAACCTGATACATTCAGTAAGGACTTAAAACTTACATCACAGAAGTCTCTGGAGTGTGTATAAATACTAGCAATGAAGTACACTCGTGGCCGACCAGTATTGACTGGCAGTCCTTCCGTTTCTCTCCTGTCTTCTTGTCTTTCTTTAATCCTCACCCCCCAATTCAGGAACTGTCTGCCATCAGCAGGTCTGAAATGTTGTTAGCAGATACCACGTTTACATAGATTCCGTATTGTCTAAGGACACAGAGACACTTTTTTACAAGGGCCAGTTAAACATTTCTACAGAAAAGAGAAAAAAGATTCAAAGGTACATATTTTTTTTTTGAGAGGTGTTTGCTATAAGGCGTGTGTGCTCCCCAGAAAGAGAGAGACAGAGAGATAGAAAATGAGAAATCACCCCCCACACACACACACCCCAGAGGATGGCCACACTGTAATCCCTTCTCTTTCATTCTCCTCTTGGGATCTTGGGCACGCATGCACACGTGCCTGGTGTGAGTTTAAGCCACCACTCAAACTGTGGTCAACTACGTGGGAGTCCAGTGACATAGCCATTATGCCAACTGTTGGTCCCAAAGGTACATAATTTTTTTTTAAATATTTTATTTCATAAGCCAGATGAAATTTCTAGGAAATCATTTGATCTCCTCAGACTATAGCACTAGAATGTAGAACTCCACAGATTAGGAGCAGGCTTCATAAAGAAAGATTGGGTTGAGATAAAATGGCAACTGAACATTATAAAAGAGAACTGGGCGACATACGAAAGAATTACAAAGAAACTGAAATGCAGTGGCAGAAATAAGTCAGCATTGGACATGGAGAAAAAAATCAACATTTATTATGAGAGCATGTGTATCAACAGCATGAAGTATAAATTTAGAGATTTCTTACATAATATACTGGAAAGAAAAAATATATTAAAGTTATGAGAAATGAAATTATAACTGTGGAAATTTTATATTGAAAACTAAAGCAGACTTTGGGCATTTTTAAAAATAAAAGCCTGAAATAAATGGGTTAAAAAATAGGTTGGTTCGGCAATAGGCTGGCTTCTGCAATGTTGAAGCCACGTGGAAGACAGGGATTCGGATCCTGGGTGGATCTAAAATATGCCGGGTACATCCAAGCACCGATGATTCTTGCTGGCTTGGAAGGCCAAGATAGTGAAGGGGGTGGGAAGTTCGAGAGAGTAGTGAGATCCTGCCAAGGGTGTCTATCTCTAATAAAATAAAGTAAGTAAACTTTTTAAAAAATATAATAGCAGAAGAATTTTTTTTTTACATAAAATCTGACAAGGCAGTTAAAAACTAAATTTATTAATTAAAACTTAGTATCTTCACAGTTAACAGTTGAAAATATATGCTTACCAATATATCCTCAGGCAAAAATTTTTAGCTACATTGATCATTTAAAAAGGATAAAATTGGGGCCAGCAGATGGCATGGTGGTTAAAGAGCTGAACTATTGCAGTTCAAGTCCTGGACCTGGCTGCTTGCTTCCTCACTTTCTTTTTTCTTTTTTTTTTTTTGGGGGGGGGGTATTTATGTATCTTAATTTGACCAGAGAGGGACAGAGTGAGAGAGAGAGAGGGAAAGCTCACCCCCCGGGGGGGGGGGGTGGCCATGCCGCAATCCCTTCTCCTCCATTCTCTTCTCGGGATCTTGGGCACGCAGGCACATGCACCTAGCGTGAATTTAAACAACCAGGTCCGGGACTTGAACCACGGTTGACTACATGGGAGTTCAGCTACATAGCCATTACGCTAACTGCTGATCCCTTGCTTCCTCACCTTCTCTCTCTTTCTCTCTCTCTGGTAAGTGCATGTGCCCTATAGCAAATTAAATAATAATAATAATAATAATAATAATAATAATAAGTGACAATAAGTAATTTTTTAAAAGAATAAAATATGAATTATATATATGTATGCTCTGATTTCCAGCAATATTGAATACTAGGAGAAAATATGATCAAATTGAAGAAAATTATTATCATTTGAAACTTTTATATGCTGCCAAGTAGTTCTTTCTGAATCAAGGAAACAGAAAGATTTTTTCAAAATTTATTGACTAAGAAGATATTCACCTGCATATCCTTGTTCTTTTAAAAAAAACTTGAAAATGTACTCCAAATAACTTAACAAGTAAATTTAAGAGCCCAAGATAAGAATACTTAGGTCATAAATTCTGACTGTATACTGGTGAATACAATGCAACATTTAGAATCACTACAGAAGGGAACATTTATAAAAGAATGAAACAATCTCACATTGTTTTAGCATATATTTAAAACTAAATGAGGGAAAAGAAGAAAAAAACATTACAGTAAATTAATTACTGAAATAGAGGAGAGCTAAAAACCAACATGATTAATGCTTTATTCCAATAAAATTTACTGTTATTTAGCAAAGACTTCTGCAATGTTCTTTGTTAGTCATTGTTCCATGTGTTCTTCATATACCTCATTTTATAAGGAGGATTACTTAGAGCATATTTTTAGGTATTTATATCAAAATTTTAATAGATGTAAGACAGGATGCATACCTTCCAAAGCACCAGAAGCGAGTTGACCATGTGGGAGCCAATGCCTCAACCACCATGCCACCTCTTGGACCCCAACCATTTAATTTCCAAAAATTAATAAAAATGAAGTTAATCTTAAAATGAAATACTGTCTGATCATATTAAAATTATTTGTTGTTTAAATGAGATCTGCCAAAGTCAAAGTTTTGTGAATATGAAATGAAAAAATTGGAGTATTATTATTTTAAAGTAAGAATTGATGCAAATGATAATGATACTAGAAATAGAAGATTTAAAGCAAAAGCTCTCCAGGTATAGATAGTCATATTAATAAAATGTCTAGTTAGAAATGAGGATTTATCCAAGAAGCCTAAGACCTGACCTCTAACTGAGGCGAATACATTCCTGACACACAGACAGAGCCCGGGCACTGCATGAACCTGGTAGCCCATCCACGCTGCTAGATCTTCTGAGACCACAGGTAATCTGACCCCAGCTGACTCTTCCTGAATGTCCTCAGGATCTCAGTCACCAGCAATTTGTTGACATTTGTTTTTTGACTACAGTCTAACCTATCGCTCCACTGTGCTGTAACTTGTTTCCCTTCTGTGATGTATTCTTATCACCATTATTCAAGCTTCTTCTTTAACTCAAAACTACTCTTTATTCTTCAATTTCTATTACTATTTTGGTGAGAGATTTTTCCTATAGAGTGCACGGGCTTGCCAGAGAAACAGAGTGAGGCAGAGAGACCGAAAGTGAGAAATCACCCCCTACGAGGGATGGCCAAGCTGCAATTCTTTCTCCTCCACTCTCTTCTTGAGATCTTGGACACCACACACATGCACCTGACGTATTTCAAGCTGCCGGGTCCAGGACTTAAACCGTGGTTGGCCACGTGGGAGTCCAGCACCTTAACCACTACCGCACCTGCCATCCCCAGTTCCTACTTCCTTACCTTCCAAACCTTTCCCCCGTGTCCTCTGGGTCCCATGATTGTGATAACCACCTCTGTTATCTGCTACCTTTTACTGAACATGTGATCTCTTCTCAGAACTCTATTTCCACTGTGTTGGACTTAAACACGTGCTGCTCCTTTTCCCAACACTCCGTATCAACCAGGTAAGGAAGTTGGATCTGCCTTTCCTACCAGCACAATGCTGTTTCTAGGCCATTGTTACTTTATACATTTGAAAACCTTATTCCTTTGAAATGTGTGATCTCTAAATCTCTGTCTTCTATCCATACTCATTATCAAGACCTAGCAACGGCCACATTTGACCAAGTCTGTGGATCATGGCCCAACCAGATTCCAATATCAACTACTTCAAACCTTTGTTTTCCCACATGCTCGATCTGATGTTCATCTGATGCCTTCAACTGCAAGACTTACTCCAGACTTATCCATCGATGAGCTTATCTTTCATACTCGACATTTAATTAAGATCTTTAGAGGCACTGAAGTTGAAACACTTAATGCTTCCCCTTACACTCTGCCATATTCTGTTCAATCACATCGTAGCCTAAGTACAGATTATCCAAGAAAACTATGACTTTTTTCCTCCAGTAACTGCTTACCTACTTTTTCACAAAGTTTGTACTAAGTTTGCATGTTGGATAATTCACCATTAATTAGATAAAACTCCCGGATAAGATGCAGAAAGTCGTATAATCTTCAGATAGGTATATATTCCAGTTACTATTGCAGCATCATAGATTATACCAGCTTGGCAGCTTGATACCGCTATTTTATTATGCTTATAAATTCCTTGGTCGAACATTTAGACAGGGCTTAGTAGATATAGTTTGTCTCTGTCTCTTGACAAGTAGAGTTACAGCAGAAACAACTTGACAGCTGAAGGGTTATTTGGTTGCTGGGTCCTGGAATCCTCCGGAAACAGTCACATATCTGGTGATTAATGCTGACTGTTGACTGGGACCTCTTTTGGGATTGTCACCTAGAACACATAGATATGGTCCCTGAATGTAATTTGGTCTGCTTCATGACATGAAAATCTTCAATAGATTTCTTACATAATGAATCAGGACTCCAACAGTGAGTGTTCCAGCTAAAAGTAGAACCCGTATCATTTACCCTGGCATCACATAGTACCATCTGATAAATCCTGTTAGTTGCAAATGAGTCATAAGCTCATTCCAGATTCAAGAATCATATTTTCTACCCCTTATTGAAAAATGTGTACTATTTCTGGAAAAAATAATTTCAGTGTCATGATAAATATGTCATCTCCCTGTTAACCTATAACAACATCCCAAAATCATACCAAATAGTTGGTTCCCAAAATATTTTTGAGTTATTGATTCTTCTGTCTGTTTCTTCTTAAAACTCCTGTATGTGAAAACCAGGATACTAAGATGGCTCTCAATGATCTATATACATGTATAATTCTATACCTTTGCGTGTAGGTAGGAGCTATAACTTCCTTATAACTGATAGGATATGGCCAAGAAAAAGGGGGTTTGCAGGTGTAATTGAAGTTCTCAATCAGTTGACTTTAAGTTAATCAAAGGGGCAATTATCCTGGGTGAGCTGGACCTAATCAAGTGAATCTATTAGAGTGTAGAGGTCAGGGAAAATGTCCTGTTTGCCTTAAAGGAAAAGCAAGTATCAAGGATTCTACAGGTTTAATGAAATTAATTCTGCTAGCCATTTGAAGATAGACGCAGGTTCATCCTAGGTAGTTTCTACACGAGGACATAGCCCGACTCTCACCTCAACGGCAGCCCGTGGGAGCTCGGGGGCTTAGCGAAGTCACGCCTACACTTCTGGTCTGCAGACACTTGGAGATAGTAGCTGTAGCTGGGTTTTAGGTGATTGTAGTACCTTGTTGCACAGTAATAGGTTACACTGTGTCACCCTCAGTTACTCTCAGAGCAGATCATGTTCTTTGTTCATACTTTCCACAGGAAATAGCAGCCACCCAGGAGAACTCAATTATCTCCCACTATAACTTAATTTTACTTTATCGTTTATGAACACATTTTGCTTCTTTTCCTTTTATAAACATGAAAGTACGCTTTTTTCTACAAGAATCATAATTCTCTGATGTATAATTTGTAATGGTCTCCGAACACAATAAAATAATATAAACTTATAATAAAACGTTAACTAAAATAGCCAAAACTCAATGTCTTGTGATTTACAAAAATACTCAGTTAATTAAAATCTCCAACATGTAAACAAATGAAAACTAAATATATAATTTGGGAATATCTGCTTCCAGCCAAGACAATTAGTTACATTAATGCCATTTGCTCCACTGGCATTATCACTACAAAAATCAATCTGGTCAGTCTGTGGATTGTTTATACTAAGATTGTTAACGGATGGAAAGTGTTGAGCTGCGTTGTGAAAATCCTTGGTTCTTTGGGTCCAGATCACTAAAATTAGAGATCTGTCCCTAGGCGCAAAATGAAACCACAACCATGAATGAAGTAGATAGAAAAAGTTTAATAGAAAGAAAGGAAAGGGAAGAAAGAAAGTACACACAAAAGGTTGTTGGGCGGGCAGATTGCCAAATGGCAACTGCGTTTGATACTGGTCAACCATTGTTCTTATTACTAGAGGTCATGAATATTTATTAGTGGGCGGCCCCTTACGCTGCCTATGTTCTTCCTTTAAATTTGATTCCACACGTTCTCTCCTGCACCTGCTCACCTTCCTCACAGACAAAGTGAGGTATTTGGTCACCTAATTACGTACGCCTAGTGCGAGTCATGCCTCAATTAGATCGCCCAATTAGTCTATCGTATTAATGACCAAATGCTTGCTTGGGTCCTTTGACAAAAGAAAATCTTCCAACTATCCCTGTGTGCTTCCCTCAAGCCTCAAGGAATTGATATGGCAAATTGCCTCACTTTCCTGGCACCTGGAGCTAGATGAGCCTTTCGCTTTTCTCTTAGGGCTGCCCACTCATGGCTAACTAACTGCCTACCACAAGATTAGATCTTAAATAACTTGTTTAATTGATGGTCTTTATATTTTATCCATAGGTCTTTTAGAAATGCATATTGACATCAAGAGGGAAAAATAAACTTCACAAATTCCAAGATATTGGTCAATACCAAAGCAAAGTGATGATTGACATGAACATTTTTAGGAAATTATCTTAATCGTATTTATTATCATATTTGAAACTCTTCAAGAAAAAAACATCATTTAACTTATTGTGGACTCCAAGAGAATCCTTGCAGATGCCAACAGATGTGTAAGTGCTAAAGGAAAAATGTTTGGAGTATTTTTAGATGTAATTAGCACAGCACATAACTAATTTGTACCTTTAAAAAATTGCTTGCAGCAGTTTTTACTTTATAAATAATTTGACCTTGAAAAATAATTTTAGAGGGTGTGGTACAAAAACTTCTGAATTAAAAATACATTTAATCGTGGGGTTTTATACAGACTTTTTTATGTTGGCTTTCTTTTATGTTTGGCTTTTTTTAAAGTGAAGAAAAATTTTCAGATCTTCAGATAATTAAGCAGGTAGTTGATTTTGTTTCAGTTAACTATTACTTTTATCCCAAGTAAGCTCTAAAATACTGGTAGTCTAGTATATTAAAAATAACTTCTTATAGAAATGTAAGTTATTGCTATCATTTTTAGTGTATTTCAACTATTTAAATATAATTACTGCATTATATTGCAGTTGAAGCCTATTTTAGGAATTAGAAGTTATTATCTTCTAATGTGTAGTTCTAGATATCCAAATGTCACTCTTTCTATGTGTTCTAGTTAAGAGAAATTTATAAGGTAAGATTTAAATTAAGTTGATTTCCCAAGCAATTGACTAGTCCTGTAAGTATTCACGTACTCACTCCTTCATCCAACAAGCATTTACGGGGTACCTTGTTATGTGCCAAACATGGATATAAGGAAAGTAAGACAAAGTTTTTAACCTTGAGGTTTCACAAATATAAATAGGATGACAGACACACTAAGAGCTATGGTTTGACTACAATGTGGAAAATTAATGACAAAGACAGGCACAGTGCATTGTGGAAGTATGGAGGTCAAATAGCTGATCCAAAGTTAAAAGTCACAGATGGGAAGAGAATTTTGGAGACAGTATTATAACTCTTGAAAACTCTAAACAATAAGTCCAAGTTACATTACATACTAGAGGAAAACGATGTTTCAGAAAGGACAGTGTGAGAAGTGATCAGAAGGCAAGAAACAATGTGATTTGTTTAAAGACTTGTGCATAATACACAGTATATGACCAAGAATAAAAGAGAAGCTAGCAACAGACAGGGACAGAGCCGGAAGAGCCTGCATAGTATATGATGACCTTTAGTTGAATTTATAGGTAACTGGGAGTTACCAACACATAACCGGTGGGAGAACAATCACATAGATTTTGGATTAGAGACAGAGAATTCTAGACGGAGTATGGAGAATGACTTGACATGAACAAGACTGGGAACCATCAGAACATTTGCAGAAAGCATGTGAAAGATGAGAATGGTGATAGAAACTTTAGCAAATACGATCAAGGCTACAATGATTATAGGGAGAGGAAGAGAACAAGGATTTGTCTCATTGGCATCTTAGAAGACAGGGTGAATGACTATGCCAAATTACCTTCTTTATCCAAATTTAATACATAAAATAAGAATTGGCATTATCTGCCAGGTGAGGAGAGGCTTCTACTTCCAGAAATCAAGGTAATTACCACAGGAGTAATTTAAAGCCAGGGCAAAGTTTCCGATCTTTAAAGTAATTAAGCAGATAATTAATGTTCAGAAACTACCATCCACATCAAGATTAAGCCTCACAATCTGGCCTAAAGCTCTTGTGCAATGAAAAACATTTTTTATTTTATCTACAACTATAGATTATTGCCACTACATTCTCCTAAATATGTGTTGCCTTATGCTTAAAATAGGGTTGTGTGAAGTTGGTGAATGATTAATAATGATTAAAAAGCATATATTTTCCAGGGTTCTCATTATTTTAAAAATTCAATTTAATTAGAGCATAAACTATGTATCAGACACTGTGCTCTGTGCTAAATAAGCAGAGAAAAAAAAAATACAAGTCCTCTTAGCAAAACACCATTCTAACGTAAAGATGAATTTGAAAGTCCTTTTTTGTTTTCACATTAAAAAAAGCATTTTTTATACGTCCAGTGAATTTACTTCTCATGAAAAGTTGTGTCTTAACCCATCAATAACCATAAAACAAATTTATCCTCAGAAAAAAAATTGCTCAGTTATCAGTTTGCATTCTGTCGAAAGTTTATTTTTTTATCTGTGATCAAATTTTTGAATCATTTAAGTGTCTTGAAATATAATTTTATATGTCAATAGACTTCATTGAGGTTAAGAACCAGAGTAAGACTAATTTGTGTATTTATGTACAAATATTCATTCTTGGGACCAGCAGATGGCATAATGGTTATGTGACTGGACTCCCACGTAGTTGACTGCAGTTCAAATCCCAGGTGGCTTAAAACTCACACCAGGCACATTTGTGTGCATGTCCAAAATCCTGAGTGGAGAATGGAGGAGAACGGACTGTGGTCTGGCCATTCTCCAGGGGATGATTTCTCACTTTCTGTCTCTCCACCAAACATCTCTCTATTTTTTTAAAAAAAGTCACTATTACACTATATTTTTGTGGAACAACTCCAAACTATAAATCCATAGATTCAGCCAGGCTCTGGACACTTTCTATTTGTAATATGGATGTGATCAACCTCTGGAACAATATGTCTTTATAGAAAAACCAGTTTGTTTTTGGATCTGGGGAAACCTATTTCTAAAAAAGAAAAACCAAAACCAAACAAACAAACAAAAAATAGCATTGGAATCTTGGATTCCTTTCAAATAAAATAATGGTTTTAAGTTGCTAAGAAGTGAGCCTGAATGTTCCTTCTGACACTGACAATGGAAAGCATATTAATTCTTACCCAGTGAAGAAATGATATCAATTAAATCCACTTTCTTCTTTTAAATTATTTTATGAAATTTTTTCATCCAAAATTTCCATAACACTTTTATACTTCAAAAGGAATTTATGTAAGAAATATCTTAAAGGGACATTCCTGATCACTGAATTATTGGCAGGAACTTAAAATCTGAAATGTCTTCTCAAGATCCAGATCCAAAAACAAACTGGCTAGGTAGGATCTTTAGCATGATGCCAAAAATAGTAATGATGATAAATTAATTGTATTAATATGTTTTTCCCAATCTTAGGGAGAAAGTATTCAGTCTTTCACACTAAGCATCACATTAGTTACAGGGTTTTTGGTTTTGTTATTTTAACCTGTCAGAGGGTGCATGTGCTTGCTGGAGAGAAAAAGTGAGAACATTTCCTCCATGGGGAATGTTCATGCTGCAATCCCTTCTCCTCCATGTGGGAGGAGATTTTGAGCATACATGAGCTTGCTAAATTTGTTTCTCAAGCCTCCAGGTCAGGGACTCCAACCACAGAGTCAGTCATGTGGAATCCTGCAGCCTTCACCACCATGCCAGTGGCTGGCCAGTAGATTTTTCACAAATACTATGTATTATAGAAAAAGTTTCCTTCTATTTCTAGTTTACTGAGAATTTTTGTCAGGAATGAACAGTGGCTATTAACAAATGTTTCTTCTACATCTGTTAAAACAATCGTATTGTTGTTAATTTTTAGACTTCTTATAATGAATTACGTTGATTTTCAAATGCTATATTAATTTCTGAATTCTTGAGTAAGACTACTTGTTCATCATGGATCACCCTTTTTTATATTTCTGCCCTCTACTTACATATTTTTATAGTTTATTTTTCTATATATTTATGAGGGATAGTGGCCCACAGTGTTCTTTTCTTTAACGTCTCTGGCTGATTTTGGAATCAGGGTAATGCTGGCCTCATAAGTAATTAGAAAATGCTCCTTCTTCTTGTACTTTTAGGAATAATTGTAAAGAATTGGTGTTATTTCTTTTGTAAATGTTCCCAAATATTCGGATATTTCCCACATGTCTTTGTGTAATTAATGTCCAGTTTAATTACATTTTGACGAGAGAAGACCGTCTGCACCGCTTCAATTATTTTTTATTTGTTACAGTTTGTTTTCATGACACAGAATATTCTGTGTCTTTGTGGGTACTCCACGTGCACTGCTGAGAGGTGGAGTGCCCTGTAAATGTCACCCACTTCAAATACGTCAAGTATTCCTCAGTCTTTTTCTTTCTTTTTCTGACACTCCAATGACATGCATGTCGGATTGCTTGGTAATGTCACACAGCATTTTTGATGCCCAGTGCCCGCCCCCCCCAGCCCCTTTTGTCATATTTTTGGTTGTAGATAATTTCTATTGACCTTGCCTAGAGTTTACTAACTCTATCTTCAGAGCAATTTATCTCTTACATCATAGTTTTAATATCCATTTCTTCCATTTTGCTATATTTTATAATCTACATTTCTCTACTGTCCTCTGCCGAAATTCTTATCAGTTTATACATACTGTCTACCTGTCACACTGAAGTCTTTAAAATATTAATTACCGTTGTTTTAAAGTCCTAATCTGATAGTTCATCTCTGAATTATAATTTATTGATAACTTTATGTCTTAACCGTGTATTTTTTTTTCTTGCCTTTTGGAGTGTCATGGGATTAGTAATTGAATGCTAGTCATGATAGGAAGAAAGCCATAAAAGTTAGAATAAATAATACTTACGGTGATAAAAAATACATCCCTTTCTTTCAGATTAATAGTATAGAGAGTTGAGTCAATCTAGTTAGCAGTTGAATAAGGTGGGAATTTTATTGTTTCTCCAGTTTCTGTAGACTTTGAATTTCTCTAATGGAGGCCTATCATTGCCTGTGTGTGTGGGGGACCTGGGTTACTGGCGCATTTTTCTGTCTGTTTTTGTTCACCCTAGCTTTCAGGACTCTCGTTCATCTGAGTAAAAGAAAGAGTAAACTTTCCATTTTCGTCCGTCCCTTGTGGTATTCCAATGTTGATTATTACCCACGTCTAGATTCATGGTGGGACAGTGAGTGTTCTCTTTGCTCTTGGTCTAATCTCAATTTTAGGCAGATCCTGTGTGCTTGAGTTTTGGCAATAACATCTCTGTGCTCTTATCCCTCATTCTAGTGGCAGCCAGACACTGCTTTGCGCTGTTGCAGGACTTGGGCTGGAGTTTTCTTTGCTTCCATCAGTAGGGTTGGACTTCTACTTCATGTTAATGCATTTTTCTGGTACCGATGGTTTGTATTTTTACTTAAAAAAAAAATATTGACAGAGGGCAGACACACTCACTGTGGAGAAACAGAAAGAGAGAGAGAGAACGTGAGCAAGCGCTCCTGTGGGGGATGATCATGCTACAATCCCTTCATTTCTCCCTCCTTTCAGTGGGTCATGTGGGATCCACCTTCCTGGCTTGTGCAGTACCAGTGGTTTTCTGTCCCTCTCCAGACTGGAGCATTTCTGCTTTGGCAAATCCCCTCAGAAGTAGTTCTTAGAGATGTATGGACTCCTTAACTGCTTTTCTTTTTACTCTTCCACCAGAAATAGCGGATATTTGCTTTATTCTTTTTTTTGTTTGTTTTTTCTTTTTCTTTTTTTTTTTGGAGAGGTTTTCACTATAGGGCGCATGCGCTCGCCAGAGAGACAGAGAGAGACATAGAGACAGAAAGCGAGAAATCACCCCCCAGGGGGGATGGTCATGCCGCAATCCCTTCTCCTCCATTCCTCTCTCCGGACCTTGGGCACGCACGCACACGCGCCCGGCGTGAGTTTTAAGCCACCGGGTCCGGGACACGAACCGCAGTCAACTATGTGGGAGTCCAGTGACATAGCCATTACGCTAACTGCTGGTTCCCAATACTTGCTTTATTCCTGAGAAAAGAATGTTAGGTACACACTGCCTACAATTTATTTATTTGCTTTTTAATATTTTATATGCTGGTGTTGTTTTGTACCTATTCTCCAACAGCAATTACACCTGGGCCAGTGATGGTTTATAATTTAGATCTGTTTCTAGAACTTTTCTCTCCAGCCTTTATGAGTTCTCTAAAATGTAACAGATGTCTTCTTACATGCTTATATGCTAGCTACATTTTCTACTATCACTGCTAAAGACAAAAGGACTCATGGTCTCTTCTCTTCTCAGATGATCTTTTGACTCTTTGGAATCCAGTTCACTTGGTTGAATTGTGATTGAAACTCTGAGAGGTTCAACGAAATTATTCATTTTAAGATTATCTGGCTTTTCCTTATTGTTAAGATGTGAACGATATTCTCTTGCAGCTTTCTATATTCTAACTATAAGACTTGAACTAATGAGTTTTGTAATGATCAATCTGAGCTTTAATTATCCATTGGGAAATACTCTCTCTGCATCTCTTTATCTCTCAGACAAAAATGCAGAAAAATTAAAAGAAAGGAAGGTGTATGTTGTAGCACAGCATTGAAATTTACCCCACAAGCAAGTGAAATAAAACAGAAAAACATTGCTTACCTCTTTAATTAACTTGGGCCTTAACCCTGTCTCCAAAATTCACTGAGTATAGAAGTTTGTGACTATTCCATTGTGTTAAATTTCTAGGCTTTTAAAACCATATTTTCAATCCATTATATATATATATAGTCAGAGAAACAGAAAGCATACCTGGGGGAGGGGGTGGCCACACGGCAAATCCTTCTCCTCCATTCTCCCCTCAGAATTTTGGGCACATGTGCACATGCACCTGGCTAGTTTTAAGCTGCCCAGTCCAGGACTCGAACAGCAGTCTACAATGTGGGAGTCCAGCAATGTAACCATTATGCCATGTGCTAGTCTTATATTTATTATAATTTGTATTATGCAAATTCAAGAATCAGTGAAAGAATCTAACATATTCTGGATTCATGTTTCCTGAATTTCTTATTTTTAATTGTGTGTGTGTGAAACATGATATAAAAAACATATTGCAATGAAAAGAAATAAGAATTTAGTAGTAGGAGGTCAGAGATTTTATCTTATTCCTCCGGATTGTTACTTTGTAAGTTTTGGCATTTTGTAAATCATGATAACTCCATGTGCACAAGAGTCATTTGGATACATTTAAAATTAAATTAAATTTTTAAAAACTCTGTTCTAAGAGTCTAAAGGGCTTGGACCTATAATTCAAGCAAAATTCACCCCAGACTTTGACTTCCAAGAGATAATGGGCCAACTCACAGGAGGAGCACATGTCATTTAGTAAATAAAATTTTCTAGTAGTTTATATGAAGTTTGTTGCTGAGTGGGCCAGTTGGTGGCATGGTGGTTAAGGCAGCTGGATCCCTGTTGACTGTGCAGTTTAAGTCTGGGACACAGGGGCTTGTGAAATACACCAGGTACGTGTATGTGTTTATGTGTGCACGTGTGAGCCCAAAATTCCAAGAGGAGAATGGAGGAGAAGAAATCATGGCATGGCCGTTCCTGTGAGTCAGTGCTTTCTCATCTTCCCTCTCTCTCTATGTCTCTCCAACAAGCGAATGTGATCCATAGCAAAATTGGGGGAGTTGGGGAGAGAAAGAAAGGAAGAACATTCTCAGGCTGAGAATCCAGGGCTCAGAGGATCTACTTTTTAAAATATTGCTCCTTGTACGATTAAAGAAGTAGTTCCTCCGTTTATTCCCCACCCACTCACGGCAATACAGCAGAATTCAAGGACCTTTTAAACAATCTAGAGACACAAACTTACCAGTAATGGGAAAACTGAGACTGTTTGGTATAATTTCATTCACTCACCAATTATGTACAGTTAATGCAGAGGTTTTGAGGTTTACAAAGTATTCTTAAGTAGGGTTCTTGCTTCAGTTTCAGGAAATTGCATAAATCTACATGAGTAAAGGCTTCTTAAATGCTGTGAAGTGTTGGAGTAGTTCAGACCATGAAAAGAGAAGGACCCTCCCCTCCCAGGTTCCTTGTGCACAATAATTGAAATAGCATAAAGAACTTTACAGTACCAGGGACATAGGAGGTGTTGTTGACCTGATTCCCTCTATGCTCATATGTAAAATAGGGGCAATCACCCTGTCCCTTATAGCACTGCTCTAATTCTGGCTTTATAAAAACCACGTTGTGCATCCTCAGGAGGAACATCCCTAAAGCAGACTGGAAATTCAGCTCTGCATCCACAGTACCTTTAAAACAGTGCTTCCTGTTAAAACATTAAACACTTACTGTAACATGATTTGAATCACTGTTCTTACTACCACTCATGTGTCTGGGAGTAGGCAGATTAGGCTGTGAGACTAGCAGACTGTGCAAACTCTAAAGCACAAACAGGGAAGGCCTAGCACTGATGCTGGAAATCCAGCAGTGCTCTGTAGGAGGTCAGCCTCCTGTGGGTGGGAACATGCCAAGTAAAACACTTCACAGCTACCTTTCAGGCTGATTCATATTCCTTACAAAAGAACTACAGAAATCCTGGGATCAGCAATTAGTGTAATGGCTATTTCACTGGACTCTCATGTAGTGGACCGCGGTTCGAATCCCGGACCTGGTGGCTTAAACTCATGCCAGGCATGTGTACAATTGTGCCCAAGATTCTGAGAGGAGAATGGAGGGAAAGGGATTGTGGCATGGCCATCCCCCCTGGGGGGGTGATTTCTCGCTTTCTGTCTCTCTGTCTCTGTCTCTCTGGCGAGCACACGCACCCTATAGCAAAAACCTCTCCAAAAAAAAAAAAAAGAAGAACTACGGAAATCCCTTCTCGAGGTTAGGGAATAACTCTAGAAGTGCACTTTGCAGGATCATTGAAGGAGCAATCTAGAACAAAGCTCTATCAAATCATGATAAAAACACATTCCTTCTTGGCCATTTCTCCAGTTTCCATTAATAATTTTCTTTTGCCCTTCTCTTAATCATCTGTTGCCTCAGAAGTCTGATACTCCCTCTCTTTTATCACTTTGTACTTTCAGACTGAGTCATCCACATCTCCTGCCATGGTTTCAATTATTTAAAATTCCAAATGTGTGTGTTCTAGATAAATCTCTCTCTTGAGTACCTTTTCTCTTTTTTTTTTTTTTGGAGAGGTTTTTGCTATAGGGCACATGTACTCGCCAGACAGACAGAGAGAGATAGAAAGCAAGAAATCACCCTCTAGGGAGGATGGCCACGCCGCAATCCCTTCTCCTCCATTCTCCTCTTGGGATCTTGAGCATGCACGCACACATGCCTGGCGTGAGTTTAAACCACCGGGTCCAGGATTCGAACCGTGGTCGACCACATGGGAGTCCAGCAACATAGCCATTACGCCAACTGCTGGTCCCTTGAGTACCTTTTCTCTATAGCTAAAAACGCATCACAGTCTAGCACCCAAGTGTCACAGACACCTTTGAAAACTCAAATTCCATAAATTACAAATGACCTAGTAATCTATCTTCACCCAAATCTAAAGCTCCCAAGCAGTCCGTATTTCAGTGAATGGCCCCTACCACCTACTCATCTTTGCAAGCTAGAATATGGGCATCATCCTACTCTTCCCTAACCCTGTCTCCACTACCAAAATCTCCACCTTCAAATCTGAATCTGATATGTCTCTCACCAGCTTCCGGGTCTCAGAGGTGTGCTCATTCATGCTTAGTACTTGATGTGCCTCACTTTTCAGAAGTCTGAAGAGTAACTGAGACACACAGATTATTGGGACATTAACACAACGGCTACTCCAGAGAATAAATCCACCAGCAGCCCCACGGTAGGTGTTTGTTTTGCTTTGTGGTTGTCACCAAGCAAGTGTGCTCGCCACAGAAAGAGAGAGAACGAGAACTCCCCAGTGGGGCACGATCACGTCCTGATCCTTCTTCCTCCATCTCTCCATCCCATCTGGATTTGGGGCACCCATGCGCAGGAACCTCTGGCTGGGATTTGAACCATAGTGGGCCATGTGGGATCTATCTCCCTATGAACAATGCTTAAGCATTTCATTACAGGGCTAGAGACAAAATTCTTCTCACAGAACTCACTGACCGAGTAAGGAAAGTAGATACAGAAACCTTATTTTTAAGTCTGCTGGGGCCCCGTGTGACTTCAGTGGTCCATGAATGCCACTTGAGAACATAAACTCACCCAGAAGAAGTTCACCTTCTGACCACATGTTAAGCTAGGTTTGGCTGAACTACACCCATTGGACCCCACTCCTGAGAAGAGTAGTCTTGGTACTTCCTCTAGATTAAAGAAGAGCAGTAATGGGACCATCAGTTAATGTAATGGCTATGTCGCTGGACTCCCATGTGGTTGACTGCGGGTCAAGTCCTGGACCCGGATGCTTATACTCACACCAGGTGCATGTGTGTGCGTGCCCAAGACCCTGAGAGGAGAACAGAGAAGGGATTGCGGCATGGCCATCCCCCCTGGGGGGTGATTTCTCGCTTTCTGTCTCTCTGTCTCTGTCTTTCTGGCAAGCACACACACACCCTATAGCAAAAACCTCTCTCCCCCCACCTGCAAAAAAAAAGAGCAGTAATCATATTTAACAATACATCAGAAAAATCATGATTTTTTTTTTACCTAAAGAAAAACACATTTTATTTTTCTCTGCTTCTCCCACCTAAAACTTCATTCAGTACAGATAATGTATCCCTGTCCTTAGAGAAAATGCCAGCAAAGTTATTAATTTTGTACCTAATTTTTATTACTAGATAGTCAGACAGTTACCATAAGCCACAGACAGCCTCACTTGTGTTGAATCTTCCCTTTCCACTCTAGGCTACTGCGTATTGCAGTGGGACATCAGCAAGCTTGCTTCTCTGCCTTTCTCCTCTATGCTGACACCCTTCCTTGCTCCCTGATGTCTTAGTTCATGTCTGCATTGCTAGCAGAAATACCTGAGATTGGGTGATTTACAAAATAAATAAAGGGGTATTTGCAAAACTCATGATTCTGGTAGTTAAAAAGTCCAAAAGCATCGAAAGGGGAGGAAGGCAGAACATCGAGCAGAGCGGCGTGGTCTGTTTCCATGAGTTTCTTCCTCTTTTCTGGTCTCATGCCTCTCCTCATAAATCCACCAGAAAACAAGCACAGGGGCCTTGCTCTAATGACCCCATCACACTCCGAGGCCCCACCGTGGACACCATGTTACGTTTTCATTTAACACCTTTACAATTCAAACATGTCCCAACATACGAATTTATCAGGGACATCCAAGCTAGAGCACTGGCTGCTGTTTAGTTTTTCCACCAACGTGGAAAAGGGGTACAGGTTGAAAGGTGAATCCGTTTTTTTTTTTTTTTTTTTTTTTGAGAGATTTTCACTGCAGGGCGCGTGCGCTCGCCAGACAGACAGAGAGAGACATAGAGACAGAAAGCGAGAAATCACCCCCCAGGGGGGATGGTCACACCGCAATCCCTTCTCCTCCATTCTCCTCTCGGGATCTTGGGCACACACGCACACGCGCCCGGCGTGAGTTTTAAGCCACCGGGTCTGGGACACGAACTGCGGTTGACTACGTGGGAGTCCAGCGACATAGCCATTACGCTAACTGCTGGTTCCCGAAAGGTGAATTCTTGAACTTGTGCTGCAGAATGCTCAGTTTGAGTTCTCTGGGCATGCCTGATGTTTAGACATGGATCTCTTCTGGGGCAATGCAGTGGCTCATAGTAAGTTCTTTTGCCTTCAGTTCTTTGTTGCTTCTTTCTTCCCAGTGGTAGTCTGCAGTAATTCATTCCTTCTGCCGTTGAGAACATTTGGAGGAATAATTTCAGTTGCTTTCTGCTTCTATTGGACAGGGCTCTGGACAACTTCTGATTCCTCATTCCATGCCCAGCAACCTCTAGATATATGTATCAATCCCAACCTTCTCCTGACACCAAACATGTAGTTAACCTTTCTCTCGCCCTTGGAATTTTCTGGAGTCATAGTTCAGTCCACATTCTGTTTTAGATTTCTCTGACTTAACCCAGGCACTATTCATCTGCTTCTGATAATAAATTAAGGATCCAAACTCTACTCCTCTGACAGGTGCGTAGGACTGTCAAATGGCAGGTTGTCAGTAGGTACTAGGTGTGTATGCTACACTCCAAGGAAGAGCTTGAGTTCCTCCTACCCTTGGTCTTCTTTAGTCAGACCATCTTCTAATTTCACCTTCAAAAAGAGCTACATTGTTCCACATCTTTCTCATTTCTGCTATGTACTGAGTAATCTAGTCTTTCCAGGGGACAAACACATACACACACACACACACACACAGACACACACACACACACACAACAAGCAAAATGTTTCACTGTTGTCTAGGTGGTTTTATATAGGGTGGGAGATTGTTTCCTTTAAACTTTGTCTTTGCTTTGGAATGAGTTCAGGAAAAGAGAATGCTTTCAGGATGTAAGAGAGAAAGAGAGGAAGAATTTACAGAGAAAAACTAGACTCATGTTTTAAACTTCCTTCCTTTCTAAATTTTTGCAACTTTCCACAAAAAGTTACTTCTTGTCTTAAAGATATCCCTCCCCAATAATGAGGGAGCCAGTTTACTGTGAACTATGTCTGACCAGGATAGTCACGCTGAGGTGCCTCACCACCACCACAGTGAGCGGCGAACTTTCTCTTGGTTCCCCAGATGAATACACAAACCAGAGAACTGGGTGTGTTAATCGGTCTTCTTCATCAGGAAGAGGCACAGCTACCTGTGTTCAGAGAGAGCTCCTTTCCAAAGAATCGAGGTCGTTCACTTTCCTGACTCCTGCTCTACCTCTGCTATTTGTAAACTTCCCAAGACTCCTTTTTCTCTTCTTTCTCCTTTTAAGGAAATATTTCAGATATATCACATTTCATTGATTCTAAGGCACATATTTTTGTTAGCTCTTAACATCTCTGCGGTTGGAATGCACTCACAATTGATGGTGTGTCATAGTTTAATCTTTCGCTCTTTTTCTTCTTGAGTTTTACATTGCTTGATACGAAAGATATGATAACACCGATTGCTTGAAAGTGAAGAGAACAGAGTGAACATTCAGTCATGAGCCTTTAGATTTAACAATCATGATCTCATTATATACGCTTTATCCTTTTAAATTCTTTTATTATTTTGAATATCTTTGTTTTAGGAAGCTTTTTAATAAATTTACTACATTTTAATCCTAAATACTTCCATATCAGTCTTAAAAATCTAAATACATTTTCTTACATAAGGTGTTATTATTATCACACCAACAAAATTAACAGATATACATGAACAGATTATAACAGCAAATCTATTTTTTAATTTTTTCCAATTGTCTTTAATATAAGTTTTATATTTGCTTTCAGTCAAATTTCAGATAAAATCTCTCTTTAATAATGTTCACTGTTCTCTTTCTTTTTTTGCCATTGACTTGTGGAAGAAAACAAATCATTTATCTTCTAGAACAGACAACATTTGGGATCTATCTTATTGCCTTCTTATTTTATATCTTTATTTTAAGAATTATTTTATTTAACTTTATTTATTTAATCCATTTATTTATTTTTAACTTGACCAGAGAGGAACAGAGTGAGAGAGAGAGAGAGAGAGAGAGAGAAGAAAAGAGAGAAGGCTGCCAGGTCCAGGACTTGAACCACAGTTAGCCATGTGGGAATCCAACACCCTTAACCAACACACCACCTGCTGGCCCCTTATTTTAAATCTTAAATTGTTTTCCATCTGCTACGTTTCCTGCGAATTAGAAGTTAGAGATAAAGGTTTTATATTCCAGTTCAATATTCCTGGCAAGTGTATTTCAGAGCTAATACTGAATATTTTGTGTCACATCGGAAAGCACAATTCCTGGTTTTATCACTTTTAAAGATGATCAATTTCAGACTTGCTTTTTATCTTTTTCATAGCAGTCGGTTTTCTTTCCAATTAATGAAGTTGTCTTTCAATTTTCATCATGGGATATGAATTAGAAAGTTGCTAATGTTCATCTGTTCCTTTGAATCATTTTTTTTTTTCCAAATTGTTTTCCATAAGCCATGGTCATCTAGTCCTGTAATTTAGTAATAGCTTCTGTAGAATTGTATGTCTGTTTTGAAAAAGTCCCCTGCCTTGGGGCCAGTTTGTGTGGTGTTTAAGGAACTGGACTCCCATGTGACTGACCACAGTTCAAGTCCTGGACCTGGTGGCTTACTTTCTTACTTCCCCACCCACTTTCTGTCTCCCTCTAGTGAGTATGTGTGCCCTATAGCAAATTTTAAAAATATACTAATAATGATTAATAAAATTAAATGAATAATTATTTAAAAAAAGATTACCCCTCAAATTAAAAGACTAATTAGGATTCCTATGTAAGTATGCAGACCATGGTAACACACAGGCTTTCCTTTTAGAACCTTGAAGGCAATCTGGATGTTATTATCGAAATGAGACTGGGAGTTCAAATAACTCCCAGTAAGTTAGAATATTTCCTTCAATGTAGACATGTTTTTAAAAGTGTTTTATCACTATTTAAGGAAGAAGGAAGGCAAGATTCTGGAATGAAAATAAAGACCAAATTCTCAATGCATAAACAAGAAATTTCATGGAGAAGAAATTATTTAATCTCCTCTGAAATTAAATAGATAAGTTATTTGATCGTCTTTGAAATTTTCTGAGTTAATAATAAACTTATTTCTTCCTTCTTAAAATGAGAACGTGAAAATACATTTCCTATCTTTAAATAAGAAATGCCAGACATTTTCTTTAATAGAAATATCTAATTCTGATTATGTATTTGCCCTTGTTTATACTTTAGTCGTCCTGAGTTAGAGAGGCACCCAGAGGTATTAATCATCATAATTCCATATGTATGGTCCCCAAAGTTTTATAAATAACAATGGAATAAAAGTTTCTAAAGAACATAGCATTCTCCAAGGTCTAGAGTAGAGAAATAATAATGAGATTTAGCATAAAGATGCAAAATAGAGCAATTGGGAACTCTCTGGAGGAACCCACATTTAAAAATTAAACATCATTTTGTTTTAACTATGATTATACATGTGTACTAACCTAATACTGTGTGTTGTTTCACATTTTGAGAAGTTTAACTCATTTTCAGTTATATGAGGGACCTTCAAAAAGTTTGTGGAAAATGGAAGTAATATATTTTGGTGCTAAAATTTTTGAAATTTTTTGAGAGGTGGTAGGATGCTAGTTTGATATATTTTTAAATATTTTTGGAAAAACATAACAGTTTACATTTTTTATTAGAACCAAATTATCCAACTAGAAAGATTGTTTTCTATTATAATACATAAGAACTACATTCTCAAGGTGTTCTTGTTTTTTTAACGATTATTTTATTTATTATTATTATTGTTTTTATTTGCCATAAGACACATGTGCTTGCCAGAGAGAGAGAGAGGGAAAGCAAGAAAGGAAGCTGTCAGGTCTGGTACTTGAACCGTGGTCAGTCATGTGAAAGTCCAGCGCCTTAACCATCACTCCACCTGCTGGCCCAAGGTGTTCTTATTTTAATAGTATTACATTTTCATGGCAAAAATTTTCTGAAATAAGTGTAGGAAATGTTGAGTTAAACAAAGTTAAGTAGATTTCTTTTTGCAGTCATCAAATAATTTTCAGTATGTTTTATATCTAATTCCTCAAAAATAGAATATGTGATAGTTTTGAAAGTTATTTGACTACATACCTGTAGATTTCTCTTCTTCACATGGCTAGTGATTTTTAGTTGCATTGTGAGAGGTACTTTGTAAGACTGGATTATGTCCATAAAGGTGCTGACTTTTATTTCCACAGAGATGACAGTACTGACACATCATGTTGTTAACGTGAAAAGGGATTTTAGATATTTTTAAGGTGGACCTGTTTTGTTTATATCCACTGTAAGTCACATGCTTTTAGTCCCAGGACATGATTGTCTTTGTTACTAAAATGGGACATCTCAGTGGTTTCATTGCAAAATTTCAAGAGACTTATCAAACCACTCTAATGTGACAAGATTTTAATTTACAACCCCTTTCCATAGAACCTAACTATTGCTCTCTCTTCGTGACAATCTTAGGCTTACCAGTGTTTCTTTTTCCCCTGGGACCTTAATTCACACAATGTACTGCAGGAGTTGTCCAAGGATTCGAAGGCTATTTTATGCACAGTTTGATGTTCTCACTTTGTAGAGACTAATTGCTCCTCTCAATTTCACAGTCATTCTGGCAGCTCTGAATCCTGATCTCTGATTCATTAATCCAACTAATAGACACTTTTCCTTTAGATCCACCCTGTATGTGCCACCCTAACTGCTTTGTAATAGAGTTCTTTGTGTTCCACAGAACGCAGTTTTATAATTGCTACCAAGTAATGCACTCAATAAATTTAATATAACCCAAAATAATAGACTTCTATAGATAATATAACCTCATTATGCAATTTAAAAATGAAGAAAAGTAAAAGTATATATTTACTTGAGCCAAAAAATATCACCAACGTAATAATATTCTGTGGTAATTTCTTGTTTTTCTCGTGTAAACATAGATTTACCATTTATAACCTTCAAACATTATTGCACTTAAGCTTTCATAATTTGGTAGAGCATTCGCGAAACAATCTGCAGACTAGTTTAGAGACAAATAGCACTTTTAAGGAGGCATAACTTTGCTGACATGTTTTTTCTCACACCCACCATCTACCACCCACTCTCTATCAGCCACTTTCCCCCCTCACAGTCTCTAGCATCCACATCCTCCTCTCCACAATCACATGTTCAGATCCATCAACCTCTGCCATTAAGTGCAGACCCTCAGTACAAATTGAGTGGGCATATACATTGTATGTCTTTCAAAGTCTGACTCACTTTGCTCAACATTAATTCTATATTCATCCATTTTGAGTCAAAGTATTTTCTTCTACTATGTTTCTATACCCATAACACTTTTTAAAAATTAAATTAAAATTTTTTAATTAAAAATTTTTGCCACAGGGTGCATGCACTCGTCAAAAAGAGACAGAGAAGGAAAGTGAAAAAACATCTCCCCACACCACAATTCTTTCTCTGTTCTCTTCTTTGGATTTTGGGCATGTCCAGCTTATCTTTCAAGTTTCTGGGTTCAGGATTTAAGACATACAGTCAGTCATATGGGATCCAGTGCCTTAACCAGTATACCACCTACTGGCCCCAACCTAAAAAAAATTTAAAGACAGGGTCTTGCTATGTTGTGATCCTTCTGCCTCAGCCTCCCCTTTGGGACTGCAGGTATGTGCCACTACACCCTCTCTTTTAAGGCAAGCTCTTGCCTATGATGCTAAGACCAGTGAGGAGCTCAAGACTTCCTACGTTGCCCTCCAAAGTAACTAGGATCACTAGTAACTGGATGGCCACCGTACCCAACCTTTAGGTTGGTCCAGAAGTCCAGCTGGGTCCCACACGTGGTCCCAACCTGTGAAACAACAGCATCTGCAGTATGTTGCCAGGTCAGCCTGGAGCTTGAGCTCCTCCTTCCTCAGCCTTTGAATAGCTGGGACTACAGGTGCACCACTAAGCTCAGTTTCTAGGCTGAACTAAGCCTTGAACCCAGTCTGTAGATCAGAGCATTTTGGCAGCACATATCCCACAGCACTTTTAGATACACGGTTATGTTTGCATTATATATAGGATGTCATCATCTGTCACTCACAAGTGCCATGAGTAATCTTCCACATGAAGCAGCCATTTTTTTTAGAATTATTTTATTTACCTTTATTTATTTATTTTTAATTTGACTGGAGAGGAAGAGATTGAGAGAGAGAGAGAGAAAGGGAGAAAGCAAGCCACCAGGTCCAGGACTAGAACCACAGTTGGCCAAGTGGGAGTCCAGTACCTTTAACCACCACACCACCTGTGGGCCCCATGAAGCAGTCATTTAAAAAAAAATGATTTTATAATATTCTATCAGATTTATTTGACCATTCCTTTTTATTTAAATTTATTGTCCAATTAAGTTTATATTTTTATAAATGTCATGGAACAATTGTGTATTTAAATCAATTTTAAACTAACTTATTTTCATGAAATAAATTATGAGAGGTATAATTTCTGTCAAGAGATATAAAAATATTTAGGACTAATCATACATATTAGAATGGCATTATGTAAGAGTACTTCAAAAAGTTTGTTGAAAAATGGAATCAAATACAAGTTTATTTTGATGTAAAAAATGAGAGCTATGTAGTTTGTTGATATTATGCAATTCCATGAATTTTTCGAAGATCCCGCATATATAAGTACTGTTACAATGTACTTTATTAAATTTGTACATTGTTGTCTTGAAAACAAAAGTGTGTTAATGCAGGATGTAATAGTTATATTATTTGAATTTACTTTTTTATGATCTTTACTGAGTGTACATCTTCAGATTTGTTTAATATAATATCTCCTGTGTTAACTAATTTTTAGTAATTTAACTATTATGAGTTTAGTACTAATATTAATAATTTGTGTGATGTTTTATAAGATATTATGATAACTTCAGCCATTTATAAATTTAATTATGTAATTTCCCTGTTTTATATTGCCAAATTATATTTTTAAGGCATTAGAATGATACATAAGTCAATTAAAAACATTTCTAACTACTGTTATCTTTTACTTGTACTCCTCTATCTTAATTTGGCTTTTTCTTCTTTTCTTGCCAACCCAACTTATCAAAGATCTTTAGTAACCAAAGTAATAATTTTAAAATATAAATTTCATAACATCATATCATTCTCTGTTCAAAACCAACCAAAGGCGTCCCATCACATGAAGAATAAAATGCAAAGTTTTTACACAATTCCTAAGGTCCTGTTTGATCTTCAGTTCATTTTCAATAACTCTTCTCACTCAGTCTACTCAGCCCCCATGGTCTTCTTACTTTTCTTAGAGCCTCAAAACAGTCTAAACTCAGAGGTCTTTTAGTTAATATATTCTCATGCTAATTAAGCTACCCAAATATTCATACAGCTTGCTCTCTCTTTTTAAATTGTAGTTTCTGGCTTACAAATAATCATTGTGCATCTCAGTGGGGTATAGCATGGGTTTAAAGAGATACATACAGTGTATAATAATCAAATCAAGGATATAAACATTTCATCTTATTTGACACTAAATTTATTTGACAGTATTTTTTATGTTGTGCACATTTAATAATAGTTCTACTAGATTTTAGGGGGACGTGTTATGGGGTGAACAAAATCTTTGGTTCTTTGTGGCTACCAACAGAGAATTGAAGGCAGGTACTAGCAGATAAAAGGATAATACAGAAACTTTATTTAGCTAAGCAAAGCAAAGTGAACTTTCAAGAAGAGAGAGTAACTGTCTAAAGTCAAATTAGCCACCTTGCCTTGGGGTTGTCTGTACGGGTTTTATTGATGATGGCCCTGAGTCCCTTTCCTAGTCGCTCTTCTGAGTGACTCCTCTGCCTTAGTCAATGGGGTCGTCTTTGATTGACAGCCAAGGGTTTACATAATGTACACACTTGTGTGCCTGTATTTTCCCAGAATGCGTCATGAAAGCCCACCAGTGCCATAAAAACAGCAGTGTTAATTTCTGCTAAGTGAGCACAGGTAATTTAAGGATATGCCATCAGCCTAGTGAACATGTTCAGCCTAGAGGCAAGCAGGAGTTTGGCCTTGAGGCAGGAGCAAGGCCGGCAGGGATTCTGCCTTGAGGCTAGAGGGTAGATATACCCCTTTCTATCTGGAATTGTTGACTACAGACTAGACCAACCTAGGTGGAACTGAAGGAGGGGGTACGGGGTGTGGGTGTGGTCTCTAGGAAGGCCTTGCCTATGCTAGCAGGTAGGTGGTCTCTGTGTCAAAGGCTGCTGGGCAGCAGCATTGGCTGGGGCCTCCACAGTGTTAGCAGGCAGTAGCCAGTGCACATGGGCTTCTAGGTGGGACTCCAAGGCCAGTGCGTGAACAGGGGAGGGATTCTGGGCTAGGTTCTGCCCTATGCCCCTTCTCCTCCTCTGCCTAAGAGTGGGCATCCTCAATGCCCTACTGTTTCTTCAGCCACCCATCCTCTTCCCTCCTCTCACACTCACAGTTCAGGGAGATCCTGAGAAGGTGGCTGAAGATGGCAACAGAGAGGACGAGAAGTTTCTGGAGTCTTGAGACAGGAAGGAGGAGACCAGGGCAGTCCTGCAAGTCTGTCAGAGGGAAGTGTCCAGTTTCCTCTGTCCCCTCTATGCAGGAGGAAAGGGTGCACCCACATGCCAAGTGTTAGTCTTCAGAGCAGTCCTCCCATGGCACTGGTTCATCTTTGTTCTAGAGTATATAAAATGCAGCATGGGCTTGCGTCCTAGGGTCATGTCTGTACTGCTCCGTCTAGCTAGGGGGTTGATGCAGCTGCCCCTGCAGGGCTGGTGGGATTTCAATGGATCCTCAGGAAAATGAAAACATGTTGGCCATGGGTCCTTCGTGCAGTTTTCCCTTCAACAGTTGCTCCATTCACAAAGGGGTGCCACTCTACAGCTGCTTGAGTGTTTGGCATTGGGGTTAACTCCAAGCAAGAGCCTTCCCTGGGCTTGTGCATCTCTGTGGGTCTCAGGAATGGTCCCTCATTGGGCCCAAGACTGTGCCTAGTGTTGACATCTCAGGCAGCTAGAAATGCTGTCCAATGTAACACCAGAGGCTGGCAAGATCTCTCATTCATCTCTTCCCAGCAGAGGGGCATGTCCACTGAATTCCAGCCTAGTGATCTGTCAGTTGGATGTTTCACTTCCTCTTCTACTCTGTTTCTCTGGAGTTTTCAGGTCTCAGAAAACTTCAGATCTTTCTTAGTGACTTCTAGTGTTTTTTCTTGGAAATTCCAGTTGAAATGTGACAGTCGTTATTACTTTATGTCTTGATTGCAGAGGAGACGAGTGCTGGCTGCTTCCCACTGGCCACCTTGGTTGTCCCAGATCTCTGTAAGTTCTCTGCGTAAATGTATTCACAGAGAAGATTGGTCTACATGGCAGCTTCAGGTCAGTCTGTAGCCCACCTTCATTTTTCTTCACAGCGCTTGTCAACACCTCAAGACACACATGTACATACACATTTGTCTCCCTTACTACAGTAGGATGTGGGAGCTTTGCTCTGTTTTCACTCTTACTTTTGATGCTGTATGCATCAGACTAGAATAATGTCTTGTAATTAGTGTAACAAGGAACATTGGGAAAAACACTGCCTGTAATTCTACCATACAATCAAAACCACTATTAACATTTGGGCATAATTTTCAGTTCTAAAATTTACCATAAACTTTGGAATTTTACATGTAGAGGAAGTATATGGGCTTGGAAATTTACTTAACTACTTTTTAATAAACATTTTAGTATCATTATATAGACTTAAGCATTTTAAAGGGTTTACATTCTTTTTTTTTTTTTTGGAGAGGTTTTTGCTATAAGGCGTGTGCGCTCGCCAGACAGACAGAGAAACAGAGAGATAGAAAGCGAGAAATCACCCCCCAGGGGGGATGGTCAAGCCACAATCCCTTCTCCTCCATTCTCCTCTCGGGATCTTGGGCACTCACGCACATACGCCTGGTGTGAGTTTTAAGCCACCGGGTCCGGGATGCGAACCGCGGTCGACTACGTGGGAGTCCAATGACATAGCCATTACGCTAATTGCTGGTTCCCAAGGGTTGACATTCTTTAATTACTATATAACCTAATATTACTGAAGGATCATACTCTTTTCCTCAAGTTACAGCTTAAACATTTTACTAGCAAATAACGATCATTCTTTTTACATTCATTGGTAAGGTTTCTATTGTCAGTTTTTATTATTCTTAAGTTATTTCTCCTTTTCTGTTTACTAATTTATAAAACTTTTGTGAAAGCCATTTTTTTTTTTGAGAGGTTTTTGCTGTAGAGAGAATGCACTCACCAGCAAGATAGCGAGAAATCAACACCTGGGGTGATGGCCACACCGCAATCCCATCTCCTCCATTCTCCTCTCAGGATCTTGGGCATGCACGCATACGTGCCCAGTATGAATTTTAAGCCACTGAGTCCAGGATTCAAACCATGGTTGATTACATGGGAGTCCAGCGACAGAGCCATTACACCAACTGCTAGTCCCAAAAGCCAATTTTTTAAAAATGTTGTGATTAACATTAAATTGCTTGGACAGTATGTAATATTTGGTCAACATATTGCTAGAGCTCCTTCATTTTCCCTGTGAAGTTCATTTTTACTTGATTGGCATTTTTTAATTTTGCTTATGTTACAAAAATATAACTTGACCACTGCTGTTTTTCAACGGGTTAATATATTTAATTTTTTCTCTATCCTTTGATTTATTCAACTTACCTAATTTAATTCCTCTCCATTTTAAAATAAGGAAATCACTTAGATTTCTGAACTTATCTTTGTTCAAACTCAATTAATTTTTGTGTTTGCTTTCTTTTTAAATATTGACTTACAATATATTGAAATTCCACCTTGATCTAATATATACTTAAGAGAATACTTTTGAATATTAAGGCAATTGAAAATATTTTTAAATGATTTAATTTCACTTATGCCAATTTCCATTCTAAATTAATTAGAACACACTCTCTGAATAAATTCTCATGCTATTATTTTAAATTTTTTTTCATTGTGTAAATGCAATTATTTTAAAAATAATCTCTTCAGTGTATTTCTCTATGTCCTGATGCTATTTGTAATGGTTGTATAAAACAATGATTTTGTTCAGGAATCAGCAGTTAGCGTAATGGCTATGTCGCTGGACTCCCACGTAGTCGACCACAGTTCGCGTCCCGGACCCGGTGGCTTAAAACTCACGCCGGGTGCATGTGTGTGCGTACCCAAGATCCCAAGAGGAGAATGGAGGAGAAGGGATTGCAGCGTGGCCATCCCCCCTGGGGGATGATTTCTCGCTTTCTGTCTCTCTGTCTCTCTCTGTCTGGTGAGCGCATGCGCCCTGTAGTGAAAACCTCTCAGAAAAAACACACACAAAAAAAAACAAAAAAAAACAATGATTTTGTTTTACTGATTATCTGTTTATTTGCCATAAAATAACATCATTTTGGTTGTATTTTCTCCTTAAGTTTATTTTTGTATTAATATTAACTATTACTTTTTCGTTGCTCCTTGATACATCTGCTTATACTTTCATTTTTTATTCATTTTTTAAAAACTTAGCTAGAGAACATGTGCGCTCATCAGAGACAGAGGTCATACACAATCCCTTCCCCTTCATTTCTCCCTCCCTTTGGGATGTTGGTGGCACACACACATACTGGGTTTTTCCAGTTCCACCAGGTCCCGGATTACAGCTGCCACTGCTGCATAGGGCACATGGCCACAGGCAACAGGATGGGTCCATGCTTTCTTTTTTTCGTTTTTGCCATAGGACACACATTTTTGCTGAAGAGAGACAAAGACACAGTGAGAAGGAAAGTGAGACTTCACCCTCCTGGAAGGGATTGCCACCCACAATCTGTTCTTCTCCATTCTCCTCCTGAGATTATGGGCATGCATTCATGGGTGCCCAGTCTGATTTTCATGCTGCCAGGTCCAGGACTCAAAGCACTGTCAACTATGTGGGAATCCAGTCCTTAAACGTCAAGCTATCATCTGGCCCAGTGCTTTCAGTTTGTTTTGTTTTGTTTTGTTTTGTTTGGGGGAAGGGGGAGGTTGTGCGCTTGCCAGAAAGACAAAGAGAGACAGAGAGACAGAAAGCAAGAAATTAACCCCCATGGGGGATGGCGTGCTGCAATCCCTTCTCCTCCTCTTGGGATCTTGGGCAGGCTCACACATGCGCCTGGCATGAGTTGAAGTCACCAGGTCCAGGACTTGAACCGCGGTCAACTACATGGGGGTCCAGTGGCATAGCCATTACGCCAACTACTGGTCCCAAGTGCTTTCATTTTTTAACCTTACTATGTCACTATGTCAAGTTGTTTTAAACCACATAAGCAAATCACGACTTTTTTTTTTTTTTTTTTTTTTTAAGAGGTTTTTGCCTTAGGGAATGTGTGCTTACTGGAGACAGAGACAATGAGAAAGGAAGTGAGAAATCACTCCCCAGGGGGAATGGCCATGTCACAATCCTGTTTCTTCTATTCTCGTGGGATCTTGGGCATGCATGCACATGTACTTGTAGTAAGTTTTAAGCTACCAGGTCTAGGATATGAACTGTGATCGGCCATGTGGGAGTCCAGCGACATAACCACTACACTATCTGCTGGCCAGAAAATTATAATAGTCTTTTCTTACAAAATTAAAAACTAGTTTTTCATAGACGAATATAATTCAATGCTTTATTATTTTGATGGAAATGTTTATTTGTTCGGTGATGTTTTACATGTACATGAACTTTTTTAGCATACTTCAACTAATGCCTAAGTGATTTTCAAATCACAAAGAAAAGTAATACTCTTTTATTTATCTTTTTAAATAATTATTTCATTTAGCTTTATTTATTTATTTACTTTAATTGACCAGAGAGGGATAGAGAGAGAGGGGGAGAGAGAGAGGGAGAGAGAGAGAAAGTGAGAAAGCAAGCCGCCAGGTCCAGGACTTGAACCGTGGTCAGCCATGTGGGAGTCCAGCACCCTTAACCACTGCACCGCCTGTCAGCCCCTTTTATGAAAGATGAGGAAGAATATTTGTTTCACTAATCAATTAACTTTACTATTTAAACTCAAAGGATACAATCCACAGTATTTAAAAACATAACTCTAAATGTATAATTTTCTTGTTTCATTTATTTTTATAACATTTTCAGCAGTTATTTAGATATATCTCTTATATTTCAACTAATTTATTGGACAAAAATTCAGATTATTCCTACTATATTTTTTACACTTTGGTTTATTTCTTCAAAACTATATCTTATTTATCTGGATCATATATAAGAACATTTTTTCCAGAATAATATACCTAAGTAATGTGTTTTTCTAGAGCCTGAATATACAAAGTTATTTTTTAACTCTCTTCAGAACAACAACTTAGTTGAGTAGAAGATTCTGAGTTATAGCCTCTTTTCCTTATACATTCCAGAAATTACCCCAGTGGTCTCTAACTTTAAGTTATGAGTAGGAAATCTGTTTTTGGGCCAGCAGGTGGTGTGGTGTTTAAAGTGGCTGGATTTGTACATGGCCAACTGTGTGATCTGAGTTGTAGATTCAGAGGTTTGAAAAACACAACAGGCTTGTGTACATGCATGCCCAAAATCCCTAGAAGAGAATGGAAGAGAAAGGACTGTGGCATGGCCATCCCGCCAGGAAGTGCTTTCTCACTTTCCCTTTTTCTCTGTCTCTCTCCAACAAGACTGCAGAAGCCTATTGCAAACAACAACAAAAAAAGGAAGAATAAGTGTAAGATTTAGGCCCAATGTGGTAGTGTATGCTTACTGGCTGTCGCTGCTATCAGGCAAACTAAAAACATGAATAAGGTCCCCTCCTTAAAGTCAGGTGTGGTGACATACCTGTAGTTTCCATAAAGCCACTTCTTACATAAATTTGACCCTGACCATAACCATGATCGAAATTAATTTAAGCATAATAGCTAATATTTAATCTGTAATAATGAGTTAGGTTTTATGTGTATTATTCCATCAAATCTTCATGACAAATCTGCAATGTGGCTTCTCTTACCCAGTTACAGTCTAATTAAGAAAAAACTAACAGAAAGTAATTAATTCCAAGTCACATAATTGGTAATTGTTAAATGAGTTGTTCAAATTCTGTGTTCAAATTCTAAT
>NW_006160028.1:254730-298889 GCF_000334495.1 Tupaia belangeri chinensis | reverse complement strand
TTAACCCCAAAAGCAAATCACGCCTTTTTTTTTTTTTTTTTTTTTTTAAGAGGTTTTTGCCTTAGGGAATGTGTGCTTACTGGAGACAGAGACAATGAGAAAGGAAGTGAGAAATCACTCCCCAGGGGGAATGGCCATGTCACAATCCTGTTTCTTCTATTCTCGTGGGATCTTGGGCATGCATGCACATGTACTTGTAGTAAGTTTTAAGCTACCAGGTCTAGGATATGAACTGTGATCGGCCATGTGGGAGTCCAGCGACATAACCACTACACTATCTGCTGGCCAGAAAATTATAATAGTCTTTTCTTACAAAATTAAAAACTAGTTTTTCATAGACGAATATAATTCAATGCTTTATTATTTTGATGGAAATGTTTATTTGTTCGGTGATGTTTTACATGTACATGAACTTTTTTAGCATACTTCAACTAATGCCTAAGTGATTTTCAAATCACAAAGAAAAGTAATACTCTTTTATTTATCTTTTTAAATAATTATTTCATTTAGCTTTATTTATTTATTTACTTTAATTGACCAGAGAGGGATAGAGAGAGAGGGGGAGAGAGAGAGGGAGAGAGAGAGAAAGTGAGAAAGCAAGCCGCCAGGTCCAGGACTTGAACCGTGGTCAGCCATGTGGGAGTCCAGCACCCTTAACCACTGCACCGCCTGTCAGCCCCTTTTATGAAAGATGAGGAAGAATATTTGTTTCACTAATCAATTAACTTTACTATTTAAACTCAAAGGATACAATCCACAGTATTTAAAAACATAACTCTAAATGTATAATTTTCTTGTTTCATTTATTTTTATAACATTTTCAGCAGTTATTTAGATATATCTCTTATATTTCAACTAATTTATTGGACAAAAATTCAGATTATTCCTACTATATTTTTTACACTTTGGTTTATTTCTTCAAAACTATATCTTATTTATCTGGATCATATATAAGAACATTTTTTCCAGAATAATATACCTAAGTAATGTGTTTTTCTAGAGCCTGAATATACAAAGTTATTTTTTAACTCTCTTCAGAACAACAACTTAGTTGAGTAGAAGATTCTGAGTTATAGCCTCTTTTCCTTATACATTCCAGAAATTACCCCAGTGGTCTCTAACTTTAAGTTATGAGTAGGAAATCTGTTTTTGGGCCAGCAGGTGGTGTGGTGTTTAAAGTGGCTGGATTTGTACATGGCCAACTGTGTGATCTGAGTTGTAGATTCAGAGGTTTGAAAAACACAACAGGCTTGTGTACATGCATGCCCAAAATCCCTAGAAGAGAATGGAAGAGAAAGGACTGTGGCATGGCCATCCCGCCAGGAAGTGCTTTCTCACTTTCCCTATTTCTCTGTCTCTCTCCAACAAGACTGCAGAAGCCTATTGCAAACAACAACAAAAAAAGGAAGAATAAGTGTAAGATTTAGGCCCAATGTGGTAGTGTATGCTTACTGGCTGTCGCTGCTATCAGGCAAACTAAAAACATGAATAAGGTCCCCTCCTTAAAGTCAGGTGTGGTGACATACCTGTAGTTTCCATAAAGCCACTTCTTACATAAATTTGACCCTGACCATAACCATGATCGAAATTAATTTAAGCATAATAGCTAATATTTAATCTGTAATAATGAGTTAGGTTTTATGTGTATTATTCCATCAAATCTTCATGACAAATCTGCAATGTGGCTTCTCTTACCCAGTTACAGTCTAATTAAGAAAAAACTAACAGAAAGTAATTAATTCCAAGTCACATAATTGGTAATTGTTAAATGAGTTGTTCAAATTCTGTGTTCAAATTCTAATTCGTCAAACTTCAGAGTCTAAATTATTCACAATGAGGCTCAACTGCCTTCCAAACTTTTCTTATGTATGTTGCAGTGAATTCAGTATAAGGGAAGAATTTTCCTTTGATATTTGTCCTCTTCCACTACAAAAACATCTAGAGCTCTAAAATGTGTTTTTCTTTCAGTTATTCATTTGGCTGAAAGGAAAACTTTAATCAGGTCTAGAAATAAAGAAGAGTAAGGTTGTCTGTTTATCACTTAGCAACTTCATAGTTCTCCCTATGTCTGGAAGAAAACAATATTATCTTTGAAGTTGAAGAGAAGGATGACACAGAGTTCTTAATAACCAGTATGTAATCAGTTCATATTAGTTCCTTTTTTTTTAGATAAACCATATTCCTGTCACCTCAGCTGATTGACAGTAGACTTCACACATTGAGCTCTTCTCATCCTACCTCCTTCACCCTATCTTCCTGAGACCCGGCTGTTGGTCTGCCTGGATCTCCTGAACATTTTATGGCTGTTACCTTCACCTAATGGAAAGGACCTATAACAGGTAGGTTTGGAGTTATACACGCCCCTCCCACATTAACTACACAAGATTAGAATCACCAAGCCCCAAACATACTCTGCTGATTCTGATAATCAATAAGCTAACCTTTTACTGTAACCTTCAAGCAATGTGTATTTATATATAAACCAGATCCCTGTCTTAGTGACAGGAAGTCTGCGTTGATCTTTAATTGATTTATCAACGTTTTGTTCTTGTAGTATAAAACCCATTATTTTTTTCCCTACATAAATAAACTCATGTCTTCTGCCAGATTTCTACATGTGTTCTTTAGAATCAGTAAACATTATGAGCAAGCCCTCTCAGATTTGGGGCTCCCTCCATAACACTGGTGGGTCTCAAACCCAATGTGGTAAAACACCCCAGCATAGCCAATATATCTTATGTAATCCCCTCCTGTTGGCCATGGGAGAAACCCATGACTTCCTTCTAGCTGTTTTATTTCACATTTGGCAAAACTGATGGGATGTCATTCCAGTGGCTATGTTTTTTATATAGAATACTGTCTTAGCAGACTGGAAAGAGATTTTCCTCCGGCCTTGGTAAAGTAGGCAAAAATTATGGCCACCTATGAAGGAAGCAATCTGTTAGGGAAATGTGGGGGATCATCTGAAAACCTGAAAGCGGCCTTTAGTCAACAACTGGCAAAATATAAGAGATGTCAGTGGAACGTGTCATGAAAATGAATTCTGCCAATAATCTGAATGTGTTTGGGACCAGATTCTCTCCTACTTGTGCTTCCACATGTGAATGTAGCCAAGACAACACCTTGAGAACAACCTTGTAGGACCCTCAGCAGAAAAATCAGCAAAGCTCTGACTGGACACCTGACCCATAGAAACTGTGAGAAAATAATACATTTTTATAAACTACTGAGTTTGTGTAGTTTGTTATGCAGCAATAGAAACTCAATACATGTGGTTATTTACCAAATAACCTAGAGGAGATAATTAAAATATATGTATTCTGAGGCCAGGGTTGTGTAGTTACACAACTGAACCCACATGGGAAGGCCCCAGGTGTGCATATGCTCAGCTCTGGGCTGGCTGGGACTGGAGGTGGGTCATGGGGTGAAGACTCTCTCTGTCCCTATATTTCTGTTTTTCTTTCTCTAGGAAAAAAGTAAACATGTATATAGGTAGTCTTGACAACTTTTATTATTTATTTTTAACATTATTTTATATTTTCACCATGTTTAAGTGGGGGGGGGCATGCATTTTTTTCAACACAGCATGTTTAAAAATATCCTCCGAAAGTATTTGAAAATATCAGTGCTTGACATACTACAAAAAGGGGGGGGGCTTATCTTTGTAGTGGCCCAAAATTGGAATATGGGATCTGGGAAAAATCCCAAGTATATTCACATGAATGGCTTAAATCTGAATTTTTACTTATGAAGCAAATGAATCTAGATAAATATCTTTTCATTCAGTTCAAGTCTCTTAAGAAGCAGAAACCAAGACAGGATTGGAAATCTGATAGATTTACTGATGGAATTGCCTGCCAGTTGTCAAGGGGAAGGGGGGAGGTGTAGGCAGTTAAAGGCTGTACAGTGGTTCAGGTCTGCCACTAGTGAGACAAAGGCGAAAGGGTAGCTTGGGTTCTTCCTACCCTCTCAGACCTCAGCATGCATACTTAGTGAGAATGTCTCATCTAGGCCAAGTGGATTTTTCAAGCAAAAGTTGGCCAATAAGGCAGAAAGGTTACAGTTACTATCACTGCTGTGCTCAGTTTTTGGCTTGGAGCAACATTAGGAAGTACAGTTTCCAAGCTTATGTCTAGGTGGATCCAGTCGTATAAATATTGGACTGTCAATCAACTATGCTCTTTGGGGCAATTTCTCTTCAAGGCTGAGAGAGGCACACTCTGTGATGATTCTTCTTTTTCTTCTTCTTCCCTTTTTTTTTTCTAAGTTTATTTCTTTATTTTATATGTACAGAGAAACAGATGTACTTTCAACAGGGTCTCACAATTGTCTTCTTTTCCCCATCCTTCCTAGTCAAGCAGGATCATGAGTACACATGCCTCGTATGCACAAGTTGACCCAGGAACTGAACTCCAACCTCATCTACAGCTTCCACCATTGCAGAGCTGAGAACCATCACTGTGACAGCATGACAGAGCTTGTGGACACAATTTTAAGTTCTGTCATCCTCTTCTTAGGTATGCACAGCTCAATTTATCCAAAGCAGAACCACTTTCCTTTGTCTACCATCTAACTGAGAAACGTGGCTCTTTATAGTGAAAGAATAAAATGAATGTCACACTGTTCAAAATAAATCCTTCTAATATTCCAAACAGGGAGAGGGTTTATCAGTTCAGATTTGGAGCAAATGTGAAATTCAGTAAAAGCAGAGCATTAGTGTAAAATAATTCACACATGTTTACATTGCCAAGCTTGTAATATAATTTTCAATCACGTAAGTATCTTCACATGTATTGAACCATATTCTGGATACCAATTCAAGTAAAGGGCCTTGCCAGACTCTAGGCTTCCTCTGGCTACAGGGCCTAATAGCCTGGGGTTGACCATGACTCAACCCCTTGCTCACTCACCTTTGGACTTTCATGACTTTGGTGTTTTGGATTAGTGCATTGTTCCCTGTGCGATATTTCCATTGCTCCTGAGTTGAAACTCAGTAGCTCAGGTCAGATGCACCTGCTGTTTAAAAACAGGAGTACTTTGGGTCATTTAGGACCAGTGACAACTGTGCAGGGTGCTACTGTGCAACAGGGAGGCAGAGCAGAAGAGAGATCACCGATTTTCTACCCCTGCACACCTTTGAACACTCAGTGATACCTTGAATAATTTAGGAAGGAATAGATAGATCAACAGATGACTAGCAACTATCACAGAGGCACAAGAAATATGAGCATTCAACAAAATGTCTTTCGCCCAAGGAAAAAGATCAATTCTGCATTACCCACAGACAACATAATGGAAATTGTGGGTGTGTCAGATAAGCAATTCAGAATATCTGTAGTGACCAAACTAAATGAGATGCAAGAGAAAAGAGAAAATAAGCTCCTGGAGATGAGGAAGTCCTTTCATGATTTGAAAGAAGAAATAGACACCATAAAAAAGAAACAAACAGAATTGTTAAAGATGAAGAATATGATACAGGAAATTAAAATCTCCCTCAAAAGTATTAAAAGTTGGTTAGATCACACAGAAGATCAAATCTCAAATGTAGAAGACAAAACACCTGATCTAGAAAAAATATCAAAAAGACTGAGAAAAAAAAAACAACAAGAAAAATGAGGATAATACATGAGAAATACTATAAGCCATCAAGTGCACCAACATCCAGATAATTGGTATCCCAGAAAAGAAAGAAAATAATAAAATCCTGGAAGAAAACTTCCCAAACCTTGAGAGGCATTCAAATATCCAGACCCAAGAAATACATCAGACTCCAAATGTAATCAACCCAAGAACATTCTCTCCAAAGCACATCATAGCCAGACTGGCCACAGATAGAGACAAGATACTGAAATTGGCAAGAGGGAAACATCAAGTTACTTACAAAGGTTTTTCCATCAGGCTAACATCAGACCTCTCATCAGAAATAATGCAGGCAAGGAAAGATTGGGGAAATATAGTCAAAGCATTAAATGGAAAGTAATTTCGACCAAGAATACTATACCCAGCAAGATTACCTTTCATATGGGAAAAAAAGTTAAAAAGCATTCTCAGATAAACAAAACCTGAAAGAATTTACCAATCCGGACCAGCACTTCAAGAGGTCCTGAAGGGAGTGTTATTACAGGAAAACCAAAAACAATAAAGAAAGTGGCTTATTCAATGATAGGAGCAGGTCTGGAAATATCAATAATAACACTGAGCATTAATAGATTAAATTCTCCAATTAAGAGGCACACAATGGCTGGATGGATTAAAAAAAAAACACAAACCTTCTGTCTGTTGTCTACAAGAAACTCACCTTAGGGATAAAGACATACAGAGACTAAAAGTGAAGGGCTGGAAAAAGGTATTTCATGTATCAAAAAAGGGCTGGAGAAGCGATACTGGTTTCAGACAAAATAGGCTTCAAGACAAAGACTATAAAAAGAGACAAAGAAGGGCATTATATAATAAATGGGCTAATTAATAAAAAAGACATAAAGCTTATAAATATCTATGCGCTCAATTCAGGAGCACCTAAATATGTGAAGGAAAGACTGCTGGAACCAAAAGGAGAGATAGAGTGCAACACTATAATTGCTGGAATCTCAATATCCCATTATCTCCTTTAGACAGATCTACACAAAAAATAAGATATAGGAAAGATATAGGACCTAAATGATAGTATAAATCAAACGGGCTTGACAGACATCTATAGAAATTTTTACCCTAAGATCACAAAATACACATTTTTCTAACCCCAGCATGGAACATTTTCAAAGACTGATCATTTGATAGGACATAAATCAAACCTTTAAAGATTCAAAAGCATAGAAACTATATCCAGTATCTTCTCTGAGTGTGATGTAATTAAACTCAATATTAATTTCAAGAAACACCCTAAAAATACACAAACATGGAAACTGAACAACCTATTTCTGAATGACTTCTTAACTACCAAGGAAATTAAGTTTGAAATAAAAAAAATCATGGAAACAAACGATAATGAGTACACAAGTTTCCATAATCTATGGGATATGACAAAAGCAGTCATAAGAGGGAAGTTCATAGCAATTAGTGCACATAAGAAAAAAATGGAAAGGTGGCAAATAGACAACTTAACATCATGCCTCAGGGAATTAGAAAAACAACAACAACAACAAAATGCCAGGCAAAAAGAAATCATAAAGCTTCGAGAAGAAATACATGAAATAGAAAATAAACCAACTATACAGAAAATAAATGAAAGCAAAAGCTGTTCTTTTTTTTTAAAGATTAACAAGATCAACACACCATTAGCTAGACTGATAAAGAAGAAGAAGAAAGAAACCAGATAAATCAAATACATACTGAAACAGGCAACATTAAAACAGATACAATAGAAATATAAAACATCTTTAGAGGATACTATGAGTGACAATATAATATACAACAAACAAGAGAACATGGAGGAGAATGACAAATTCAAGGATGCATATAATCTACCAAGAGTGAATGAGAAGGACATAGAAAACCTGAATAGACCCATAACAAGCCATGAGATTGAATCTGTAATAAATAATCTCCCAACAAAGAAAAGCCCAGTTCCAGATGGCTTCACTTCCTAATTCTACAAAACTTTTAAGGACAAATTAACCCCTATCCTACTCAAATTATTTCTAAAGATCCAAAGGAAGGAAACCTTCCAAATTCATTTTATGAAGCCTCCATCATCCTCATTCCCCAAACCGATAAAGACATGACAAAAACAAAAAAGTACAGACCAATATCTCTGATGAATATAGATGCAAAAATTAGCAGGATACTGGCAAATTGTATCCAAAAACATATTTAAAAAGTTATTCTCCACAACTATGTAAGCTTTATTCCAGGGATACAAGAGTGTTTTGACATGCACAAGACCATAAATATAATACACCATATTAACAGAAAGATAGATAAAAACCATATGATCATTTCAATTGATGCAGAGAAAGTATTTGATAAAGTATGACATCCTTTCATGATTAAGACTCTCAGCAAAATTGGTTTAGAAGGGTCATTTCTCAACACAATAAAAGCAATGTATGAACAACCTACAGCTAATATTCTCCTGAATGGGGAAAAGCTAAAAATTTTTCCATTAAAAACTGGGCTGCCCACTTTCTCCACTGCTTTTTAATATATTGTTGGAAGTCTTAGCCAATGCAATCAGGAAAGAGAGTAATATAAAAGGCATTCAAACAGGCAAGGAAGAGTTGAAAATATCTTTGTTTGCAGATAGCATGATGGTATACTTAGAAGACCCAAAGGTTTCCATGAAAAAACCTCTCAAAGTAGTAAATGAAACAGTAAAGTGGCAGGATACAAAAATCAACCTCCAAAAATCTATAGCATTTTTATATATGAACAATAAGTAGACCAAAGTATAGCTGAAGAAAGGAATCCCTTTTACCACAGCCACAAAACTAAGGAAGTCAAAGACCTTTACAAAAACAAACAAAAAAACCCAACAACAACAACAACAAAAAAACAAACAAAAAACACCTAACTCAGGATAAACCTAACTAAAGAAGTCAAAGGCCTTTACAAAGAAAACTATTCAAAAAGATATTGAAAATGACATAAAAAAGTGGAAGGATATCCCATGTTCTTGGATTGGAAGAATTAATATAATCAAAATGGCAATTCTACCCAAATTAGTCTACATATTTAACTCAATTCCAGTCAAAATACCAGAGACATTTTTCAGAGATCTAGAAAAGACAATCATAGAATTTGTCTGGAATCATGAAAGACCTTGTATTGTCAAAGAAACCTTGCACAAGAAGAGTGGAGTGGGTGGCATATCGCTCCCTGACCTAAAATATACTATAAAGCTGTGATAATCAAAACAACATGGCATTGAGACAAAAACAGACAGATGGACAAATGGAATCGAATAGAGACCCAAGAAATAAACCACAAAGTTTACAGCCAAATGATTTTTGACAAAAATATACAAAAAGAGATCATTGTAGGTCGTGTATTGTGAAAGGGAAACTCCCCTACACTGTTGGGGAGAACATAAACTGGTTCAGCCACTGTGGAAAACAATATGGAAGTTTCTCAAAGATCTACAAATTGAACTACCATGTGATCCAGCAATCCCACTTCTGGGTATATACCCAAAGGATAGGAGAATGCTCAGTTGTAAAAGTGCTTGCACATCAATGTTTATTGCAGCATTATTCATGATTGCCAAGACAATAAACCAACTCGTGTCCACAAATGGATGAATGGATGGAAAAAGTGTGGCACTTCAATAGTATTCCACAGCCATAAAAAAAAAAATGACCCTGGTATTTGATGGAAAGTGGTCAAATATGGAAGATGTATTGCTGAGTGAAGCAAGCCAGGATATGATAGAAAGATACTGCATGTACCCACTTAATATATACCAACTATCAGCACTTGGTGGTATAGATTGAAATATTGGAGGTCATAAAAACAGTGAAAATAGTTATGGATGCTGAAGACAGTGTGGAACAGGCTGGGAGAAGGGAAAAGTATAGAGAAGGATAGCAAGAAAACAAATGGAGAGGCATGAAATGGTTTATTATCTGCTGATGATATGTATAGTATTCTCAACTCAACTTGTCTGAGAAGTATTTCATGTTGGGTAAATTCTCTTTACAAGCCAAATGATATATAGTGATAGAATGTTTAAAAAATAATGAGAACAATAATGATAATAATAATATGAAAAAATGATGAAAAGCTATTTGATGATGATGATGTCGATAGTAATGTCTTCGTCTTGACTGATAGGCATGGTATAGTGCTGGAAAAAGAAATGTTATACACTGTAAAGATACATGTGATTAAATGTAATATAAAAATAAAAAATCAAACAAACAAAAAAGCTGTTGCATCAAAAAAAGACCCATATTTTGTCACCTCCTTGCTATGAGTATTTTGTTTCCTAGTTTCTACCTTCTTTCTCTACTGTTTTCTCCTTCATCATTTTCTTCAAACTTGTTTTTGTTTTTCCTCAAGTAAAATTATAAGATTAGGACAGAATTATTTAGGAATTCTAAGGTATAATTTTATCCACTTAATTGGACCAAATTTTGCTTTCAAATGAAATTGCTCAATGAGAACTTTGATGTACAACTCAGTTCTCATGGATGTACTTTTTATTGTTATTAAATTACTTTAATTATTTTTTCATTTAATTTTCATTAGGCATGATATCAGGTGGCCTCGAAGATACCTGTCAATATAAGTAAGATTTATGGTTAAGTCAAAGAATTTAAATCTACATTATGCCTCTAAGGTATAGAAAGTATTGATTTGTTTAAAAACAGAGAAATAGAAAGTGTTTGAGAGAATCAAAGGAAGATTTAGCCTTGTTCTAAGAAAATCAAGGACGGCATTCAGAAGTTCATGATTGAAATGAACTTTAAAAAATAGGCTAAATTTGCCTTCTGAGAAAATGGAGGTGAATCTGATTGTCTAGAATCTGCAACTCAGAAAGAAGGAAACTTGTCAGATAAAGAATTATTTTCATTATTGAAAGAGATCTATCTTCCCCTTTTAATGTTCCCATTTAGAGCTCCGATTAGCCAGCTATTAGAGTAGTAACAGCTCTTAGAATTTGCAATCTTAGTAAACACTGTATTCAAGTCCAATCCTCCTGGAGCAGCACAGTATGTTTAATTGAAGATATGGTAATTCCGGGTTTTTTTGCTGTAGACCTTAAGAGGCTTTTAAGGAAAAACCTATTAAAACTAGTTGCATTATATCATTAAAAAAAAAAGAGGAAAAAAGATAAGAGTTTTATGAAGCATATTGCCCCTTAGGCGGAGCTAAATTATTCTTTCATGGCTTGGATAAGGATAGTTCTTTGAGCTTTCAGGACTCCATTTCAATACTAATTTTGAACTGAATACTTTAGATAATTCCATGTGCTATTTGAGCTTCAATGGAAGGATACATTTGCAAATGCTAACATAGAGAATGCTCTTTATTTTATGGTTTTAAAAAAAGGTTAGATTGATGGTGTCTTTTTAACATGTTAATTTGTCTGCCAAGTGTGCCTTTTCAGGACAGCTATTAAAGTTTTGCCTGCATCATAAGTGTGCTACTTCCTGGAATATTTTTTTATTAGCACATCTTCATAGGAAAGCACTTGCCTTAGGATTACTTTCATGCATGTCTGTTTTCCCCTATATTTCCACCTCTTGTGGTACAGCTTTTGTTTAATTCATCTTTGTAGCTCAGCAATGACTAGAAAACAATGGACACTCAAAACTTCTTGCTAGGTGGGGTAAATCCTCTATCAAAGTATCTCAGTGAAACATTAATTGCAACAAGATGACCCCTGAGCATATCTTTTTAATGGAAGATTTTTGTACAGTATGTCTCTGCTTTTTCTGAGTTTCCTATGTCACTGACTCACATACACATTCCGAATTTATTCTTTTGGGTATTTTCATTTCAGCATCCGTATTGTGCAGACATGTGGCTCTACTCATAAATTTCCCTTATGAGAATTTAATTTTACTTTAATGGTATCAAGTGTCTACCACTAACTGATATGGATATTTATTACTGCTTTGGCGACAGAGGGAGACTTCAATGGTCATAAGTCCTTCCTCAAGGACCCACTGCACAATCATGAAAAGGGTGTTATGATATTTAGTCAACTTTATTGTGGTATAATTTATATGTAATAAATGCCTCTATTTTAAGTGTATAATTAAATGAATTTTGATAAATATATTAATTACCACCTAATCAAGATTCACATCATTCTTGAATGTTTACATAACTCCAGAACCTTTCTCTTCTTTTTCTTTTTTTTGGAGAGGTTTTTGCTATAGGGCATGTGCGCTCACCAGAAAGAGAGAGGGACAGACAGAAAGCGAGAAATCACTCCCCCAGGGGGGATGGCCACACCACAATCCCTTCTCCTCCCCCCCCCCCCCCCCGACCCCTGTCTCCTCTCAGGATCTTGGGCACGCACGTACACGTCCCCGGCGTGAGTTTAAGCCACTGAGTCCGGGACTCAAACCACGATGAACTACATGGGAATCCAGCGACATAGCCATTATGCTAACTGCTTGCTGGTTCAACATTTCTTTTTTTAAATCTACTTATTTATTTTTACATTTTTCCACAAACAGTTACTTTACATATCAAAAAATTTTTGCTCATACGCCATAGTTCTTGAGAATTAATAAACAACTTTCGAAATACTGAATTTTAAAGATGTTCAAAATATTTCTTATAATTTTGTTTGTAACTCTATAACAACAGAGACAGTATAGTTTTAAATATTTTTGAGAAAATATTTACATGTCAATTACTCAAATTGTTGAAAAGCAAATGCCCAGCACACTAGTCACACATAAACCTTCTCAATTCAACCCTACCCAAGTGTATTCTGTGATATACCATCTGTAAGCAAAGATCCATCTCTTTTTCTTCCTTCAAAGTTTTTCTCAAGATAATCCTCTGGTGTGGTTGCTCTTTTGCAGTCTCTACTGATTACAATGCTGAGCTGGAGAAGTCCAGGTTATTTTATGGTATAAATTATTTCATGTATCTTCTCTAATCCTCTCCTCCAGGCAGAACTATTTATGGTGCTAGGTCCTCTTTCCAAGAGCTTCTGTTGGCTTACTTGACATCCACCTTAATCCTATAGTTTTCTGATTAATCTTCAGATATGACATTCCAGTCAAAGCCTTATCCAATAATGAGTATTTCCAATTTCTGATTCAGTGCAACAAGCATTATTGAATTTATGCAAATAACCCTTCTACTACAAAATAAGAGTACTCCCAAATATTTTCCAACTCCAGAGGGGTCAGGAAAGAAAAAAGTTTGTTTCCATTTAAAGAAACAAACAAGAAAAATATTTTAACAAGTTGCTGAACCTATCAACAACTCCAAAAAAAAAATAAAATGCTTAAATTGTGAAAACAAAACATAGTAAAAAAGAAATCAGTAATGTTTCACTCAAGTCATAAAATTCTATTTTGCCAGTTCAGTCTTATGTTCAAACTCTCTTCCATTGAAGATGCAGTGTTACTGTGGTCCAGTCTTTCCATTTAAATCCTGGACGTTAGCATTCAATGTTATTATTGATATTTCTTGTTCCTAGCATTAAATTGGTCATTTTCTTGGTTGCCTTTTGTTCTCTTATTTCTGTATATGTCTTTAGTTTTCCTGGTAGAGCACTCCTTTCATAACTTAGAGTGGGTCTGCTATTGGCAGATTCTTTTAGGTCTTGTTTATCTGAGAATGTTTTTATCCTTCCTTTCAATATGAAAGATAATCTTTCTGGGTATAGTATTCTTGGTTGAAACTCTTTTTCACTTAACACTTTGAATATATTTTCCCATTCTTTTCTTGCTCACATTGTTTCTGATGAGGAGTCTGAGGTTAGCCTGATTGGATAACCTTTATAAGTAACCTGATGTTTCTCTCTTGGCAATTTTACTATCTTGTCTTTGTAGATTTGACCAGTCTGGCTATGATGTGCCTTGGAGGAGATCTTTTTGGGTTGATTCTATTAGGGGTCCTTTGTATTTCTTGGGTCTGGATCTTTAAATGCCTCTCTAGATTTGGAAAGTTTTCTTCCAAGATTTCATGGAATAGATTATCAACGCCCTTATCAGGGATTCCTGGATTATATAGCAATCTTTTTTTAATTTTTTTGAAGAACTATCATACTGTTTTGTTTTGATAAAGACATTTAGTTTATTTTTCAAAAATATTTTGCTAGAAGGGTTGAGTACTGTAATTTTACATGATCATAATCTTTAAATAAATTGTTTTTCTGACCAACAGGTACCGTTCAAGTGAACAGCTTGTCTAGGTCTGCTTTTGAAACACCCAAATACAATGAGCACTTCTCTGATGGTATTCCTTAGGTCTTCCTAATTACCTACAGAGCAGGAGGCAAAGCCTAGCACATGCTTAGGTAAGTATGTGCTTATAACTGCTGGTTAAGTCAGTCTCTTCACATAATTAAGCAGAGCAGGTAATCTGTGTACCTACTACCATACTGTTTTCCACAGGCACTACATGTTTTTATATTCCCACTAATGTACAAGAGTTCTTATTTTTTTTCATTCTTGCCAATAATTGTGTGTTGGTTAATTTGGGATGTCAACTTGACTAGATTGAGGGATGCCTTGATGACAAGCGAAGCGTTGCTTCTGAGTGTGTTGGTAAGAATGTTGCATAACAATATTGTGAGTCTGTGAACAGATAGAGACCTGCCTTAAACGTAGGTGGACACCTTGCCAGACAAGATCAATATATGAGTCAGTGAGCTGAGAGGAAGACCTGCCTTCAATGTGGTTAGGCACCATTAAATCATCTGAGGGAGGGAGACGATGACAAAGGAAGTGGAAGATTCTGTTTTCTCTCTCTGGACCCTTCCTTCAAAGCATGCCCTATTCTGCTGCTGTTTTCCCACCTGCCTGTTTCATCCCTGCTTCATAACTTAGTCCTTGGCTGTGTTTAGTTTTGTTGGCACTTGCTCTTCTCACCCCATGCTCCTTCAACCAGACAGACTCTGAAATACTTAACTTTTGGACTCTGAACTTGTACCGGCAGCTGTCTGAGAGTGCTCACACTGCAGTAAGGGCATTCAGGTCTACCGCTTCAAACTTGAAGCTGTAACTAACTACTTTACCGCATCTAAGTCTCCCATCTTTTCCCCAGCTTGCAGACAGCCTATTGTGGGACTTTTGCACCCTGTGATTGTGTGAGATAATTTCTATAATAAATACCTTCATTTGTATATATTTATCCCATTGGTTCTATGTCTGCGGAAAATCCTGACTAACAAAAAATTGTACTTTTTTGTTTGTGATGTAAAAGCCATCTTAACAGATATCTGGTGGTAAATGTGGTTTTGATTTGCATTTTTCTGACCCATATTATTGAGAAAACATTAGAGCATTGGCAGGAATCTATTCCTTTCCTTTTATTTTTTTGTTTGTTTGTTTATTTTTTCAATCAAAAGCTTCTGGAGATACAATGCCTTTGTCCAAAGGAATGAATCTCAATCACTTTGAAGGCTACAAATAAGATGCTTTGGGAAGCAAAATACATTTCATGTATTACCTTTATAGCAAGTTATATATAGTTATAAAGCCTGTGATATACAATGAAATAAACACCCCTAATTTTTTTATACTTGTTATTACTTATTTGTAATTATCCTCATATAAATTATAAAATGCAAGTTTCCCAGCTCAAGTCATCTAACTATTGTATGCTTTTAAGTTACTCAACATGTTGTGAAGTTACTGTATTTTAAATGAAAAATAATTTTAAAATAAAGTTTTGTATACTAATAGTAAAAATCATGCTGGAATTTTACTTAGAGTTTCATGAAATCAATTAATAAGTTTTGGAGCAATTACCATCATAGCCATATTGAGTCTTCCTATATCCATAAACAGAATACATACTTCTGGCTATTGAGGTCTTCTTTAACTCCACTCAGAGATATTTTGCAATGTCAATATATAGATCTTGCACATATTTTGCTAAATATCTTCCTAAGTATTAATTCATACTTTTTAAATAAAATTAAATTTTCTAATTCTAAAGTGAGTCCAGACTGTTTAAAACAAAACCTTGCAAAATAGTACATAACATTTACTTATGTCACTCATGCAGCCTCCTTCAGTGATATTCACGCTGTAGCCTAGAATACTAGTGAAAAGAGAGCTGTACAGATAGACAGCTTTGAAGATCTGCCGAGGGTACCCCTTAACTATTTAGTGGGTTCCCAGTATGTACATGGGTATATATCTATCCAAGGATGTGAATAGAATCATTGAATAGGATTAAAGAAAACAGTCCTTAAGGACGGAGGTACAAGGAATATTGCCTTTTTCTGCCAACCAGTGCAAAAATTCCTATCATGTACAGGAGTCTTAAGAAATAAAGCACTCAGAAGAATTTTGCTTGAGAGAAGGGATAATTAAACCTAGGCAAATTGCTCTGATACCACCTAAGAAAACATTAAAGCAAAATTCTGAAAGATCAAGAATTTTCTCAAAAGTCTTAAGAACAGCTCAGAATAAAACTCATGAATATTTATAGAACTATCAAAATATTCAGTATATAAAATATGCAATTTATAATATTTGTAATACATTAAAAATTATTAAACGTAAAAAGAAGCAGGGACATGCTACCCACAATAAGGAGAAATATCAATCAAAACTGATCCTGAACTGATAAAAATTATAGAATGACCAGATAAATATACTGAAGAGTTTTTATGGCTGTATCTCATATGTTCAAGAAGCAAAAGGAAAAATTAAGTGAAACTGTTCAGTAGAGACATGGACTATACAAAAAATATCTACCATGAACTTGTAGAGATTGAAGTAACTTAAAATAATATATGCCGAATGAGGTAAATGTCCTGTGTGGTAAAAGGTCGAAACATAGCTTGATTGAATTGCAAATCTTTGGTTCACATATTCTGTTAATAAAGAAAATAAAAATTATCCTCCAGGATTTCTGTTTCTTTTTTTTTTATGAAGTTTTTCACTTTTATTTGTTTTATTTGTTTCATGAATGAGAGAGATAATGAAGACCTAATGACTAGTCAAAACCCCACTTATACCTCCTTGTAATTAGAAGCTCCCACTCCTTTGGTATCTAAAAAGAGGCAGAGTAGGAGACCTGGACTTCAACTACCTGGTAGTAGTAAGTTTTTTAATGCTCCTTCCCTTGCTGGAGCAGTATCAAAAGACAACAGCTAAGCCCAGGTGGCCCAATGTGCAGGGTACTGCTGCACAAGGCTGGAACCACATGGGAGGCCTGGGTTCAAATCCCAAGCTGACCTGAACAGGCCAAGTAGGGTAACACATGCCTTTTTTCCTGAACAGGCAAATCACAATGGCAAGATGTTGTAAAAAAAAGAAAGAAAGAAAGAAAGAAAGAAAGAAAGAAAGAAAGAAAGAAAGAAAGAAAGAAAGAAAGAAAGAAAGAAAGAAAGAAGAAAGAATTTACCTCTCTCCCATCTTCACCCCACAAGCTCTTCATCTCTCTTTCATACATACATCTGAGAGATAGTAATTTAAAATTTCTACACAATCTCTTCTGGCTAAATATGTCTGTAATATTTTAAGGATTCACTTATGTATTGATTTTCTTTTTCTTACAAAAAGTAGTTGCACATATGCAAAGAATCTAGAATAATCAGATTCAGACAAAGAACTTACTTTACTAAGAGTATATTTTGAGGGTAATAGAACAGTAAAGACTGAATATGAAAGATTTGGAAGTTCTTTTTTTCCTTCCCTGTCTCTACTTCTGAGTGAGGGACCTGAAATACAATGGGACACAATTCTATTGTGCCATTTTAACTGAAATTTCTCAGCGCATGAAACCACCCCCAAAGCATGTCCCCTGGATCATCGCTGTATTGTTGGTGGTGATTGATGTTGTTCAGCAGATGTTATTGTCCCTTCACGTAGCTTTGGCTTAATTTATTCTGCATGATTGCATTGTTCTTTATTAATAAAAAGGCTTTATTGTTATGAGTGTATCATAGAGATCCAGTAGGAAGCTTTTAATCATTTGATTTAGAGATATTCAAAAGAAGTAATTGTGCCCTTGGTGCCTGGTAATTTAGAGACCATTGTGGGGCTATAGAGAGGATAGAAATAATAATAATAATAACTAAAATAGCTAAAATGTAAATCTTCAACACATTTCTGTTAGTTACAATGATGTTTTTAATTTTACAGAGGAGTGTTCCAATACAGAAAGTTTTAATAACTTCTTCAAGATCACATAGCAAATAAGATGCCATGATTCCCACTCAGGATGACTTAGAAAGATTATGCATTTAAATTGTTTGTTTTTCCTTTACAAAATGTGGTTGGTAATATGATTAAAGAAGAGTAATATCAATATTTATTTTCGATTTGCCATTATATTTCAGAATTGTCTGATACAGTTCATCACAACTTACAGAGTCCTAGGTTGTTACCTTATTCTTTCCCTTCTCTGGACCTACTAAACCAGAATTTCTCTGGGTGTACCCCCAGAGTATATATTCTTAAAACAACCCTAGAAAGTTCTTAGCACAGTAAGTCTGAGAGTGAATGTCACTCTCTGGGACTTCATTAATGAGTTTGTCATGCAGTGTATTTGGGATTGCTACTGAGCTTTTGCGCTGGTCGCAAGTATGGTATGCACTTTCTGGAGTAGCATGTTACGTTTTCCCCATTGTTGTTTTTATGATTTTTGTTTTGTTTTGTCTTAAGGTTTTTGCTATAGGGTGCATGTGCTCACCAGAGAGAAATAGACAGTGAGAAAGTAAGAAATCCCCTCTCCTGCCCCCAGGGGGATTATCTCTCTGCAATCCCTTCTCTTCCATCTCCTCCTGAGATATTGGGCACACATGCACACATGCCCAGCATGAATTTCAAGCCACTGGGTCCGATATTTGAACCACAGTCAGCAATCTGGGAGTCCATCACTGTGTCTACTACACGACCTGCTAGCCCCAAGTTTTTCCCATTTTTAAAACCACTATAGGGAATGTTCCAGCTGATTCTGGCAAGCATGACCATTTTTTTATTTTTATTTTTTCCGCAAGGTCTATGTACTCACCAGCAAGAGACATACAAATACAGAGGAAAGGGAGAAACCCCCCCCATGAGAAATCATACCTCAATTCCTTCTCCATTTCTCCTTTTTGGATTTTGGGCACATGTGCCCAGCTCAAGGCACCAGGTCCAGTACTCTAACCATGCAGTCGGTCATGTGGGATCCAGCTGTCTCAACCACTGTGCCACTGGCTAGCCAGTTCAGACAGCTTTTATGTGTTGGTGGCTTTCCACCACTCCTCTCTGGTTGTTTTTCTGTGTATTTATTTTCGTAAGAATGTTTAAGATCTACTTTATCAGTAAATTTGAAATATACAATACAGTATTATTGACTATAATATGCATCTTATACATTAGATCACTGGAATTTACTTTTTCTACATAACTTAAATTTTGTATCCTTTAACCAACATTTCCCCATTTCATCCAATTTCTGATCTTGGTAACCATCCTCTTCTCTCTGCTTTTACAAGTTTGACTTTATTAGATTTCACATATATATGAGACCATGCAGTGTTTTGTTTTACTGTGTCTGTTTATCTCACCTAGCATAATGCCCTTCAGTTTCATTCATGTTGCAAAGGATAGAATTTCTTTCTGAAGGCCGAATAATATTTCCTTTTGTATGTGTATCACAATTTCTTTATTCATTCTTCTGTTGACAGACATAAAACTTTTCTTACCTTGGTTATTGTGTACAATGCTATAATAAACTTGAAAGTGCAGATGTATTTTCAACATACTGTTTTCAGTTTCTTTCGATATATTAATACTGGGAAGTGAGGTTGCTATGCCAAATGGTAGCCTTGACATCCCATCTGGACAGAAGATATATCTAAGAAAACAAAGGACAAGAACATGCTGTTCTTGAGGGCGAGATGACCACAATTATGAATAGTAACTTCAGGGTCGAGTCTCAACGTGGCCAAGGAAATGATTGATTACTGTGCAAAAGAGCAGGTAGCCATCACCTTTGCACTTCCCTCATCTTCTCGCCCTTTAGACTCTCTTATGTCACATGCCTGTGACTTCAGAAATGGCTTTAAAAAAAAAGAAAGAAAGAAAAAAACAAAAAAAGAAATGGCTTTTGAGCATTAGCTCATCATCTTCCCAGGTCCCCAAAGAAAGTTGCCTTTCTTTTCCATCAATAATTGGATTGGCTTTGAACAGAAAGCAGCCACACTTGGGTTTGGTCACCAGGCTGGTCCCACAGCTGATTTGGCGACATGATAACATTGAGCTCATGCAGATATCACAAGATAATCTCTCCATCTCCGGGTCAACTGATTAGCCACCATAATTCTATCTGCTGCCTCAGTTATTCTTTGCCATGCAACATCACATATTCATATATTCAGGGATTTGAATGTAGACATTTTGTGGGAGCCAAATAACATTCAGAATAAAAAGGAAAAAAAATGTTGATCAGACAACAGGCTGTGCAGAAACCACCTTTGATAAAAATGTTAACTCTGTTTTGACTTACAGTTGAGATGCTTACCTATGAGTAGTTTTTTGTTTTGTTTTGTTTTGTTTTTCAAAAAGAATGTTTGAAAAGAGGCTAGGCCTTGACAGTCCATAAAATATTTTGAATTCTTACATGTGTAAAATTTTATCATGCTGAGAATGTACTGAGAATTGAGGTGAGGGAATTTATAATAACAACAATAATTTCTTAAATGGAATGAATCTTGCTATTTGAAAAATAGTTTTCCAGACATTGTCACATTTATGTATAATGACATTCTATGAGGTTTTGCTGACTGTCCTCTCCTGTGTTCCTCTTCTTTCACAGAGACATTTTTAACTTACCTCTATTATAGAATTCATATGTGTGTGTTTTGAAAATTTATTTAATATTTGTTGTTAGTTCTTTGATAAAATTTGTGTCAAAATATAAATTTGTGGGACCAGCAGTTAGCGTAATGGATATGTCAATGAACTCCCATGTAGTCGACCATGATTCGAGGCCTGGACCCAGTGGCTTAAACTCACGCCAGGTATGTGTGCATGTGTGCCTAAGATCCTGAGAGGAGAATGGAGGCGAAGGGATTGTGGTGTGGCCATCCCCCACGGGGGGGTGATTTCTCGCTTTCTGTCTCTCTCTGTCTTTCTGGCGAGTGCACGCGCCCTATAGCAAAAACCTCTCCAAAAAAAATATATAAATTTGTTCAACCTAAATAATGCTTAGCTAAATGATATATATTATTATATGGAATAGTTTTATATTTTATGTTAATTAATGTTATGTACATAAAATGCTATATATGCATAATAAATACTATATATGCATGAATAAATAAATATTTACAAATACTATATATACATGAATAAATACATGTCAATTTTTGCCTTGAAAGGTATATTTTATAAGGGGCAAATATAAATCTACTTTACTAAATGCTATCAAATATTTTGAAATTGATAGTTAAATTACTTTGGCAATATGAGGTCTTTTATGATTCCAGACAAATTGTATGATTGTCTTTTCTAGATCTGTGAAGAATGTCTCTGGCACTTTGATTGGGATCGCGTTAAATATATAGATTAATTTGGGTAGAATTGCCATTTTACTTATATTAATTCTTTCAATCCAGGGACATGGGATGACCTTCCACTTTTTTGTGTCATTTTCAATCTCTTTTTTTAGCTTCTCTTAGTTTTCCTTGTGGAGGTCTTTAACTTCTTTGGTTAGATTTATTCCTGGATATCTTATATTATTTGTGGCTATGTTAAATGGAATTACTTTTTTCAGTTCTATTTCAGTCTGCCTGCTGTTCGTATATAGAAATGCTATAGATTTCTTTATGTCAGTTTTGTATCCTGCAACTTTACTATATTCATGTATTACTTCTAGGAATTTTTTCATAGATACCATTGGATCTTCTATGTATACCATCATGTCATCTGCAAATAGAGAGAGTTTCACCTCTTCTTTTCCTATTTGAATGCCTTTTGTTTTATTCTGTTTTCTGATTGCATTGGCTAGTACTTCCAGTACTATATTGAAAAGGAGTGGAGAAAGTGACTGGCATCTCACTCCCTAACCCAAAAATATACTACAAAGTTGTAGTAATCAAAACAGTATGGTATTGGCACAAAAACAGACAGGTGGACCAATGGAACAGAATCGAGTCCCCAGAAATAAACTCCCAGACATACAGCCAACTGATTTTGACAAAGGGTGCCAATCAAGCCAGTGAGGAAAGGGAAACCTCTTTAGCAAATGGTGCTGGAAAAACTGGATATCCACCTGCAGAAAGATGAATTTGAACTGATACCTCTCACCTTTGACAAAAAAACAACTCAAAGTGGATAAAAGATCTAGACCTAAGACCTCAAACTATAAAACTGCTGATAGAAAACACTGAGGAAACTCTGTGAGACACTGGAGTAGGCAAATACTTCTTAAATAAGACCTCCAAAGCACAGCCAATAGTCCCAAAAATAGACGAGTGGGATTACATCAGATTAAGAAGTTTCTGCATGGCAAAAGACATAGTAATTAGTGCGAATCGACAGCCCTCAGAATGGGAAAATATTTTTGTAAACTATGCATCAGATAAGGTACTGATAGTCAGAATGCACAAGGAACTCAAGCAGTTGTCCTGAAAAAAGATTATTAACCTTATTAAAAGACGGGAGAATGAGTTGGAAAAAAAAAAAAAAAAAACACTCTCTAAGGAAGACATACAAATGGCAAAAAGGCTTGTGAAAAAATGCTCATCATCCTTCATTGTAAGGGAGGTGCAGATCAAAACCACAATGAGATACCACCTAACCCCAGTCAGAATGACTAAGATTAAAAAATCAGAAAATGATAAGTGCTGGCAGGTGTGTGGTGAAAGGGGAGCTCTCCTACACTGCTGGTGGGAGTGTAAATTGATCCAGCCACTCTGAAGAACTATTTGGAGATTCCTCAAAGACATGCAAATAGAACTACTATATGATCCAGCAATCCCACTTCTTGGTATCTACCCAAAGAACAGAATAATACTTAATCAGAAAAGTGCACATCCATGTTTATTGTGGCATTATTCAAAATTGCTAATACATGGAACCAACCTAAATGCCGATGAACAGATGAATGGATTGAAAAACTGGCACATATACTCTATAGAATACTACTCAGCCATAAAAAAGACCCTGGCTTTTGACAGAAAATGGATGAATATGGAAGATTTACTGCTGAGTGAAGCAAGCCAGGCAATGAAAGAGTGAGTAAATAAATAAATTTAATTTAATTTAAAAAATTCTGAAAAAAGAACATGCTATAGCCAACAAAGATATACATCAATTATACGTAAACCAGAAATTATTTTAAAAATAAATAATATTTTAAGAAAAAAAAGAAATTACTTAATACTTTTGCAAGAACACAGAAAATGTTTCGTTTTCTTTTCTTTTTTTTTCCTTTTAATGTATACATCTTAGTGGGTTTAAACATAAGTATACACCTGTAAAATCATCACCAAAAAGGAATCTTTTTAACAAGAATTTTTTTACGTACTCCTTTAAAAATAAACCAACTTGGGACCAGCAGTTAGTATAATGGCTATGTCACTGAACTCCTATGAAGTCAACCGCAGTTTGAGTCCCAGACCCGGTGGCTTAAACTCACGCTGGGCACGTGTGCATGCATGCCCAGGGTCCTGAGAGGAGAATGGAAGAGATGGGATTGCAGCATGGCCATCTCTCCTGGGGGGTGATTTCTCATTTTCTGTCTCTCTCTCTCTCTTTCTGTCTTTCTGGCAAGCACACGTGCCCTATAGCAAAAATCTCTCCAAAAAATAAATTAAAAAAAAGTAAAACACCTCTACTAATAGCATAGCTGTCTTCTTTGTTTAATTATTTCCTTTTCTCATTTATTTTTTTAAAGTCAGACATCTTTACTATTACCTCTGGGTCCCACTATTCCCTCTTCCTGCTCCCATCAATTCTTGGCTGCTTAGATTTCTACAGGTTTGTTTAATTATTCTTCACTGAAAGCACAGAGAATGCTTATGGGTGCCTTTTCATCTCTTTCATATTTTTTTTTCAGAATAGATATTTTAATGCCTTATAATGACATGGAAGGTTAAACTGCTATCTTTATGTAGTCTCATAAACAAGTAATTTCTTATTCCCTTTTTATGGATTAAGATGGAAACAGTGGGTGGATACATAATCACTGGACCAGGAGGAGGAAGACTTAGATTCTACACTGAACTTTCAATGTACTGGTTTTGTAATGGTGGGCAAATCTCACAGCCCTTCTGATCCTAAATTTTCTTATCTGCGAGTTATGGAAAATAGCACTCATGTATATTAGAGATAGCTTTTAAATGTAAAGTACAGAGATTAGGTATTAGAGATAGGTACCAACTCAGTCACTTTCCACTTCAGCACTTAAGGCATAAGAATTTACAAATACTGAAGCTTCTATATAACCCTCTTCAATCGCATTCCCTGGATAATCTTTAAAAAGTTTTTTGTTCTTTTTTTTTTTTTTGTAAAGTAATTTGTATCTATTTACATCAGTAGAGTAAGCAATGAACATAAGCATGATTTTTCTGAGAGTCTCTTGATTTGCCTAGGAAAATTCTTACCACAGGAAGAAGGGGATTCAAAGTCTGATACCTGGTAAACAAAATCAGTCTTTGTGTCTTCTCTCTAAACTCTTTCATAGTTTAACCCCAAGTATTATGGTTAAAATGTGTCACCTAAAAATTGATGTGTAGAAAGTTGCTTGCTATTGTGATGATAGTAAGAAAGGAGAAACATAATCTGAACATCCTTTTAAGAGGAAGGGCCTTTGGGAGGTTATGAGGATTAGATAAAAATCATCAGTGTCAACTTGTCCCACACATGTTCCTACATGACCCGGAATCCTGATAGGATGAAGTAATGGAGGAGCAAAGATTATGGCATGACCATGCCCCATTGGGTGTGCTTTCTCCCTCTCTGTCCTTCTTTCTCTCTCTGTGCCTGTCTCTGGTTGAGAGCGCATGACCTCTGGCAATTAGAAAAATCAGGGTAGGACCCCCATGATTGAATACTTGGAGGTTTGTAAGAAGAGAGAGACATAGACACATACTCTTGCCCTCTTTCCTATGATGCCCTACATTGCCTTGGGCCTCTGCAGAGTCTACACAAGCACTAAAACCACTTCAGCACTTAAGGCATAAGAATTTACAAATACTGAAGCTTCTATATAACCCTCTTCAATCGCATTCCCTGGATAATCTTTAAAAAGTTTTTTGTTCTTTTTTTTTTTTTTGTAAAGTAATTTGTATCTATTTACATCAGTAGAGTAAGCAATGAACATAAGCATGATTTTTCTGAGAGTCTCTTGATTTGCCTAGGAAAATTCTTACCACAGGAAGAAGGGGATTCAAAGTCTGATACCTGGTAAACAAAATCAGTCTTTGTGTCTTCTCTCTAAACTCTTTCATAGTTTAACCCCAAGTATTATGGTTAAAATGTGTCACCTAAAAATTGATGTGTAGAAAGTTGCTTGCTATTGTGATGATAGTAAGAAAGGAGAAACATAATCTGAACATCCTTTTAAGAGGAAGGGCCTTTGGGAGGTTATGAGGATTAGATAAAAATCATCAGTGTCAACTTGTCCCACACATGTTCCTACATGACCCGGAATCCTGATAGGATGAAGTAATGGAGGAGCAAAGATTATGGCATGACCATGCCCCATTGGGTGTGCTTTCTCCCTCTCTGTCCTTCTTTCTCTCTCTGTGCCTGTCTCTGGTTGAGAGCGCATGACCTCTGGCAATTAGAAAAATCAGGGTAGGACCCCCATGATTGAATACTTGGAGGTTTGTAAGAAGAGAGAGACATAGACACATACTCTTGCCCTCTTTCCTATGATGCCCTACATTGCCTTGGGCCTCTGCAGAGTCTACACAAGCACTAAAACTCTCACCAGATGCAGCCTTTCAAACTTTAATCTCCAGTCTGCGAGCCAAGGAAATTCTTATTCTTTATAAACTGCCTTGTATGAGTATTGTTATAGCAACAGAAAACCAGACTAAAACACCAAGCCCCTTCTTTTCTGTACAGTATAAAACCAGGCCATCTTTTAAATATCATTATTTGTTAGACTGTCATGTGCACGTGTACACATTCGTAATACATTTGCATCCCTCTTTGTTTTAATGTAGTTGTCAGTTGAATTTCAGAGATGAAAGATCATCAAACCTTGAGAGGAAAAAAAGAAAATTTAAAACTTCCACACACAAAAAAATTACTATAATTAAGATAATGAATGCAGTTGTCACCCTCAAATATTTTATGCCCCATTGCAAGCTCTCTGTCTTCACTTTCCAGTCCCTATCACTGTTTCCTAGGTGCTCACTAATCTGTTATATGTCACTATAGATTTCAAACATTCTACATAAATGGAATAATACCGTTGCATTTCTATTTCTGGTCATTTCCATGTTGTACCTATTTAAATAGTTCACTCCTTTTTAATCACTGAAAACATGTCATTGTATGAATAGACCACTTGCTTTATCCATGCGCCTATTGACAGACATTTGGGTTATTTCAATTTTAAACTATTATAAATAAATTTCCTACAAACATTCATCTATGAATCTCTGTATGGACATACACTTTCATTTCTCTTGGGTAAACCCTTAAGATTAAAATAGCTGGATCATATGGTAGGTTATATTTAATTTTGTTTTCCAAAAGACTTTACCACTTGACTGCCTGACCAGGAGTAGATGAGAATTTTGGAGTTTCTTTATATATTTTGAATATGTTATTTATAAAATATGATTTGCAGATATTTTCTCCTAGTTTTTGGCTCATTTTTTCTCATTTAAGAGTGAGTTTCAGGGGCCATCAGGTGGTGTGGTGGTTAAGGCTGCTAGACCCCCAAAGGGCCTACTACCATGGTTTGAGTTTCAAGTCTGACAGCTTGCTTTTCACTTTCCCCCTCTCTTTCTTTCTGCTATGTCCCTCTCTGTTCAAATTAAAATAAATAAATGAAGTTAAATAAAATAATTATTTTAAAAAGGAGTGATTTTTCAAAGAATAGTACTTTTCAATTATGATGAAATCAAATCCCTTGCTTTCATGGATCATGTTTTTCATAGCTTAGCTAAAATATGTTCCTCATAAAAAATTACAATTCTTTTCTTGACTATTTTCTTGTAGAAATTGTAAGGTTTTTAGGTTTTACTGTTAGCTCTATGGCCCATTTTAGATTAACTTCTGTATGGAATGATGAATGGATCAATGTTTTTGGTTGGTTGATTTTTAATATAATATCCAGTAGCTGCATCAGTATTGTTGAACAGATTCTTCTTTCTATACCAAAGTACTTTTAAACCTTTATAAAAACCCTGGTATCCATATGTATGGGTCTATTTTTGGACACCCTCTTCACTTCAGTAATCTTATTTCAGTTTTAGAACTCTATCGAACTGTCTTTATTAGTATAGCTTGATAATAGACATTAAAAGTAGGAAGTGACAATGCAACCATTATTTTTCCAAGTTGTTTTTGGTTTGTTTTTTACTATACTAGGCCTTCTGTATTGTTTTTATGAATTTTATAATGAGTATCAATTTCTGAGAAAAAAAATAACTTTGCTAGTATTTTAGTAAAGAATTGTGATATCATGAAATATGCCCTTGGTCTTTATTTCTGTTTTCTGGCATAAAGCTCCTAACATCCTCAGAATCTCTGAGTAATGAGTGTCTTCTGTACTAATGAGGTGGCTGGCAGCCCTTCCATAGCTTCAGAATGGGGGATGGTCACCTGAAAGACATCCCTTCAGTTCTAGCCTCCTAAAAAGGAAAGGGGCTGAAGGTTGTGCTGATCATCCATACTCAGTGAGGTACGCAATCATGTGTACTTAAAGTCTCCATAAAAGCCAAAGAGGATTGGGTTGTGGAGCCTCCTGACTGAGGGACACGCAGAGGTGACAGAAAGTTGCTGTGCTCAGAAAGGGCATGGAGCTCTGTGCTCCCTCCCCCATACCTTACCCTGTGCATAGCTCCCCTCTGGCTTTTCATCCATATCCTTTACAATATCTTTTTATATTAAATGCGTAGATGGAGTGAAATGTTTGCCTGAGATCTGTAGGCCACTTTTGCAAATTAATGAAATCTGAGGAAGGAGTTGGGACTTTGCATTAGCATATGAAGTAAGGAGCAGACTGTGGGACTAAGCTCTCAACCCATGGGATCTGGCACTGTCTTCACTTCCTAAATAGTGTCCGAATTGAATTATGGCATCCAGGAGATCCAGGTAGGCACATAGCTCCTGTGTGACTGGCAGTCACTAAGATTCCAGAATTCCAGACCCCCTAGAGAAATATGGTGCTCACATTGAAAGAAAAAAATATCACTCGTGGCAGTTGGTTGGATGAGGGATCGTTATCCTGAGTAGCCACAATAGGAACAAGAATAATGAAGGGCCTCGAGATGTTCAGTCCTGAAGGAAAAGGGCTAGTCAGCCACATTCCTACACATGCATGCACTGATCAGTCCTCAGCTGCATATATGGGCTCCTCTGAAGACCTTAAGAAATCCATGTGTGCAACTTCCTTCTCTCCAGGAAGTCTAACTACCTTGGTCTTCGTGGAACATTGGTAAGTCCACTAGGCATCCCTCAGTATATTAGTTTCCTATTGCTAAGGTAGAGAATTGCCACAAACTTAGTGGTTTAACCCAACATAACTGTATGGTTTTATAATTTTGTCAGTTGGAAATCCACCAGTGGTCTTAATGTGCTAAAACCAAGGAGTCAGCAGGGCTGTGCTCCATTATGGATGTTCTAGGGGGGAATACATTTTCTTGATTTTTTTCAGCACCTTGATGATGCCCTAATTCCTGGGCTTGCATCTCCTTTCTCCATCTTCAGAGTCCATAATGCTGCATTTCTCTGACCATTTTTATACAGCCACATCTCCCTCTGACTCAAAACTGAACTGAGAAAGTTCCTTCCATTTAAAATAAATCAGATTTTGTGAGACCAGCAGTTAGCGTAATGGCTATGTCGCTGAACTCCCATGCAGTCAACCGCAGTTCAAGTCCCAGACCCGGTGGCTTAAACTCATGCCGAGCACGTGTGCGTGCGTGCCCAAGATCCCGAGAGGAGAACGGAGGAGAAGAGATTGCAGCATGGCTATCCCCCTTGGGCAATGATTTTTCGCTTTCTGGCTTTCTCTCTCTCTCTCTCTGTCTTTCTGGTGAGTGCACACGCCCTATAGCAAAAACCTCTCCCCCCAAAAAATCAGAAATTTGTGAGTAAATTGAGATAATCCAGACCAATATTCCCTTATCAGCATTCTTAACTTCATATCTGTGCAGTCGCTTTGATTTGTGAGGTAGTATTTTTATAGGTCCAAGGGATTAAGGCATAGGCATCTTGGGAGGGCCATTATTATCCTTCTACATGTGGGTTCCTGCTCTGTACAACCTGGCCTAGAAACTGTCTCAAGCCAATAACCTGGACAATTGGAGGGGTTATCTTCTTTGTCTCCCATCTCCTGAATTTAATGCTCTTCATTACATTCAATGTCTTGATCACGGATTTTATGTCTGTTTTAATGAATTTGTTTTTAGCTGTTTTATGGGAAAGAGAAAATACTATTTTTCTTACTCTGTTTAGAATAGAAGCAGAAGTTGTTTTTATCTCAGTATTTTACAGTGGATTTCCTTGATTTCTTACAGAGTCGGGATGTTTTGGTTTGTTTCTTTGCTTGCTTGCTTTGGCTCTTCAGGTCTACTACTGTAATTTTTGTGGGAGAAAAGTGTGTCTTTTTCCTATTGTTTTATAGAAATTATTTACACTTTTTGATAATTTTTATCAGTTGCATGTGGTTTACATATCTCCTTTCAGTGTGTGGTTTACTGTGGTCTCACTTGTTCATGGATGAATGAATATTAATCAGAAAATTTGTTAATATTATTATGAACATATTTATCATATTTAAGGATTTGTGTATAAGACATCTTTGTCTTCCATGCAGATACACAAATAGTTCTTCCAACTATTTTTTCTAAAATAATAAAGCCTTTTTTATGTCTTACTCATCTGAAATTTGTTTCTATGAGGGTATGAATTAGATATACCCATTATTTTTAATATTAATACCAAATTATGTCATTTATTGAATAACCCATGCTTTTTATAATGATTTATAAAATGCTGTCACATTCTTTAGGGAAGTCTTTTGGTGATAAATCCTTGCTTCTCTAAAAATATCTCTGCTACCACCTTTTTTCTTCCTTAAAGCCTCTTTTTTTAAAAGCAAAGTATTATAGCTTAACATGTATCTTCTTTGGGCCATTAAAGACACCATTTCATTTCCTTCTGATTTTTATTGTTTTGTTTCAAAATTATTTGTGAATTTCTGCTGTTTTTTAGTAGTGAAGCAGGCCAGCTTAAGGTTTAGCAGGACGACAGTCATTTTGAAATTAACAAAGTCCTTCAACTATAACCTGACCAAGTGCTGAGACATAGGGAGAGCTATTTGAGGAATGGTAGGCTGAAAACCAGGAATGGGTATTTGAAGAAATCAGCATAATTACTCAGGAGAAAGGGATTGATTCTGATTGTAGTGAGGAATGATTTGCATGTGCTTCTATCTTATTACCTTTTAATGCAAACCGAGAACAGGTTGCACTTTTCGAGACAGTTCAAGGGCACTTGCTGCCTGGCTCTCTCTAACTGGGCACAGAATAAGCTCTTCCTGAGCCTCTGCCTCTGGCTTTATTAACCACAGGAAGTAGTAGCTGGACCTAGCTGGCTGGTAATTGTAGTTTTCTTCTTTCTGGTTGCTTTAAGATTTTTCTCTTTGTATTTCATTTACAGAAGTTTTACTGAAATATACCTACCTATGATTTTCTTCCTGATTCTTCTGCTTAAGGTTTACTAATTTCATTTTTGGTTGATACAGCTTTTTGTCAGTTTTTTTTTTTTTAAATCCTTTTTTCTGATGTATTCTTCTCCTCTCTTCTTACCCGTCAATTACATGGATGTATTAGAGCTATTCCTCATGTCCCATTTAACTTTTAAACTCTTCTGTATTTTCCTCCATGCTCCCATTAGATATTTTGTGCAGACCGACCTTCCAATTCAGATTCCTTCATTACCTGTGCCTAAAATACTATTAGGTCATTGGCAAAGTCATGGTACATTTTTGCATGGAAAAACACATCATGACTTTCCCAACAACTTAATATTAACTTTATGCATTGCTATTTAAATAATTGGATTTAACTTATTTATAATTCAGAATTATTACTAACATTAAAATATTTTCCCCTTCTCACAATTTACCATCTTATTTAGTTTATTAAACATTAATCATATAGTAATCATTTTAAATTATACTTCTGTCTTTTGAAAATCTAAATTTCTTTTGTGTCTTTTTAAATTTTCTATTTTTTTCTCTTGTGTTTTGGTAAATTCTTGTTTGTAATAGCTATTTGTTTTGACAGACTACCAGATATTGTGGAAGAAAATTAAAGAACTAAATTGAGGTTTTACATAGCTTCCTCCATATACTGTTTACTTTTCTTTCTGGAAGACAGCTTAAGACATTTAGGAATTGAAATGACTCGTACACCATTACACAGGCAGATGGTGACGTGTGGCCCATTAAAGTCAGAGTTGAAAGGGCAGAAGCATTAAAAAGAAGATACATCCATTTTGAGCAGGAGAGTCAAGGATGTATTTATAAAAGAGGAGGAATCTGAGCAAGATCTTTATAAATAGAAGTCTGACATACATAGCTTAGAGCCATAAACTGAGCAAGTGAGAATCGACAGTGAGTCAGAAACGTAACTAGAAAACATTGTCGAAGTTGATCTGATGTGTTCAAGCACAGACAGAAGCAAGGGTTTTTTATCATCAATGTCCTCTTTTATTGTTGTTGTTGTTGTTGATAAGCTGAGATCATCCTTGGAAATACTCACTTTGGTGTAATCAAGTGAGAAATAAGAAATGGTGGTTTTCTGGTTGTTCTTTCTTTATGCAGAAATTTTATAATACTGCCGCTTAATTTAACTCTTATCACTACCATTCATCTCACAAAGTGAAAATTCACTCTTTTTCAACACCATGCATGTGAATTTAAATGCTAACAATTTTAGTCATGCCTAAGCCTCGTTTTGAAGGCCGGTAATAAATATATATCTTTAATTCAACTAAAATCCTCAGAACACACTGAGTAAAACAGCACTATGCAACTTGTGCAACTCTTCCTCCACAGCTAGGAATCTCAGCTGTAAAATGGGAGTTTAGCGATATACTTTTTAATTTAACAAATAATAAGACAACGCATTATGTACCAAGTATTTTGCTAGTAACATAATATTATTCTCACTGTAGAGTGGTTATGAGACGTAAGTAATTATGTAAATTACTTGCCTCAATGACTGACATGTAATGAAAATATAGAACATATTCACAATTACTTTTTACTAGCTATTTTTATATGTAGGAATAGTTTGATTATTTATTAAAGATAGAAGTTTGGTAAAAGAAAAAGAAATAAAGATGTTTTCTGTGTTGACAGATGAAAGGACATTTATGTAGCACATCACAACACTTCTTTACCAACTGCTTACTACACATGCAGGCATGAGTGGACCAAGCATGTACACAAGTTCCCTCTGTTTTCATCTCATTCATGTTTTCTGAAAGCCTAGAATGGCAAAAATAGCATGCAATGTGCCGTTATCAATGGCACTTTGTAAAAAATCTCTCTCATTCCTTGCTTAAAGTATTTTATCAGAAGATAAAAAGGCAGAGACTTTATTTGCTTATGTCTTGTGTCTTAGATGGTGCCCTTTGCTTCAATTCCATGTTAAACACTACCTTACTTTCCCAGGTTAGCTCTGGGATCTAAGGTTAATGTCACTTCTGGAAATTTATACCTAAAATATTTTATTAACTGCATCCTGCCTTCTAAATTTCTCATTTATTTGCTCCAACAATATTAGTTTCATTTTACTTCAGAGATAATCTCTTTTATTCTTCCATACTGAAGACAGTTGACATTTTAATACTTGCAAAAGATTTCAAACAACGTTGAAGAAAGAATATGGTGAACCACTGGAATACGTTCCTACTCTGTTTTCCGTAGGAATCTGAGGCATCCTAAATGCTAAGAAATGGATATTATACTTTCTCTGGAAGAGTTCCCTAAAGATATTGGGTTGTTAGAAAAATCATGAAGCATTTTTTCATAAAAAGACAGAAAAAAATACATCATGACTTTTTGATAACCCAATAATATAACAGAAAACACAATTGTAAATTTTATTTAAAATTTTAATCCCTAATGTAAATTATCTTTTATCAGTTCTTAGATATGGGAGGTATGAACTTTTAATTTTTCATTTGAGGTATCTATGACTAGAAAAAAACAAAGATTTATTTGAAATAAAATATTTCCTGATTTATATTTTTAAAGATTTATTTATTTGATTCAATTTGTTATTATTTTTTTATTTGAATAGAGAGAGAAAGAGAGACAGAAAAAGGGTAAGTTAGAAAGAAAGCCACCTGGTCCAGGACTTGAACCATGACTGACAACATAGGAGTCTAATGTCTTAAGCACCACACTACCTGTCAGCCCCATTTACTGATTTCTATTAAATGAAAAATACTATAATATGGTCTTCAGGAGATCCAGTAATACAGACATGGTGCTGGCATCTGGGAACTCATAGCCCTATGAAAATGTATTGCTATTAATACTTTGTCTCTCAAACACTCTTCTATGCTACGCCATAGCTTTGAAAGAGACTAGGTAAACTATGTTGCTCCTTTGCCTATAATTCGAATGTGTCCCCCAAACAGTCACATATTAAAATTTGATTGTGATGGGATTAAGAGAGTAAAACACTTAATTTGACTGTGGCTATGGTGTTGAAAGGTGGAACCTCTGGGAAGAGATTAGGATTAGGTCATCAGTGAAGGGCCGTCATGGTTGCATGATGGTGGGTTTGTAAGGAGAGGGAATGGGACAGTCATGGACACGCTCTCTCACTCTGCTCACCACACAATGCATTCCACCAGGTTACTCACCAGCAAGGAGACCTCTCCAGATGCGGCCCTTTGATCTTGGACTTCAAAACTGTGAGCTAATAAACTCTGCGATTATAAATCACCTAGTTTCAGATATTAAATTAAACAATGAAAAATAGACTAACATGCTTGCTGATACCCTTATAGGTTTGGCAAATAGGGAGTGCGAGAGAAATATTAGAAGGTGTACTCTATCCTCTACTTCCTCTTCCTGTCGGCACACCTCAGCTACATTTATCCCCCCTAGAAATGGTAATGGATACCCAGTTTCTGTTTTTTTCTCTCTATTCCCAGAACCAAGTCCACAGCACTGAGAAATACCATCACCAGACAGTGCCCATTATTCAGTTTGAGTCCTAGTTGCACAGACTTCTTGGAACTCTGATGTATAACGACCATCTAGTCAGCTTTCTCTCTTATAGAGGTTTGGTTCCCGTCTCTTCCAAATTTTTAAATATTAAAAACACCTACTTCTTCCCTTTTAAAACCTCATTTGCAGAGATAAGAGTTGCCTGCAGAAAAAAGAATTTAGTTATCTCAATGTTCCTTATTTTGCCTTTTCAGTCTTCTAATACTTGTGTGACCAACTATATTAATTTTTGTTAAAATAATCAGTGTATTTTATATTGTCTTTTTGGAATGCTGACCAATAAAATAATCAATGATAATTGTTATACAATATTGATAACATATAATACAAATACAAGGAATGGAGATTATTTTTATTACTGCTTAATAATACAGGGAAAGGTTTTAAGACTTCAGGTGTGAAGTGGGCTTGATGCAGAACAAAGACATTTGTTAAGAAGGTATGAAATTTGCAGCATGTAGAGAAAGTGACTTCCAGAATCAAGAAAGCTTATAAATTTTTGAAACTTGCATTAAGTACCCCAATAAACTATGAAGGCATTAGAAATTACTGGCTGATAATATTTACAAACTATCTTGCTGTTAACTTGTATTCAGCGGAAGGCCATTCATGCTTCTTGAGAAAGAATCGCAACCCAGTCTGTAAGTTAGAATGGTTATCCAGGCAACATTCGTGGATTGACCATGAAAGACCAGAATTTCTTTAACAAAGTGTTGCAATAGTCCCTGGAGAGATGAAGGCCTAAACCTAAGAGTAGGAGCTGAAACTGAAAATGCAGCAAGCAGATCTATAATAGTAGCATTAAGTCAAAAACACTAATCAAGCTCTCTGAATTTTTGAATCAAATGTGAGTAAAAACACTACTAAAAGCTTTTTCGTGCTATGGAATAATAATAGCAAGGGTGAGATCTTTAACTTGATATATTATTTAAGGACTTTTTTGGGGTAAGGTTGAATTTGTGTTTGTTTTATTTAAATAAATTTCTCCCTCTGGACAGTGAAAGGTGACTTTATTTTTATTTGTTTGCTTTTGTGTAACTTGAAGCTTCAGGCTAATAATTTTGAGATGAAAAGTTTAAAATAGCAGTAATCAACATGAAAGTCACACTTTTTGGAAACAGCTGCAGTGAGGGGCTCACATACTGAAGTGGAAGTCAAAGGTGAGGTACTTTGCTGCTTCCTCCACTAACACGCTTCTTTGCCTTAAGCAAATAGTTTTCATCTTCTATCGTCTGTCTATGAAATAGGTATTTTAACAAGCATATCTTTACTTTGATTTCTTGTGAGTTTTGGTAACTAATGTGCATTGAAATAGCTCTACTCTCTTGGAAATATCTTTTTTCTTTTCTCCATAGGAAGTAAAAAAATGAGTGATAAATTCATAGTATCAAATGCCATTGAAGTAGGTTGATTTGAGTTGGATCACCTTTGTATAGATTTCCCCAAAAAAATGCAAAGAAAAATCAAACAAAACAAATAAAAATACTTGTTCCACAAAAAGAAATATGACCCAGTATAGCTGCATTTTTTTTTTTTGGTGAGGTTTTTGCTATAGGGTGCCTGTGCTCGCCAGAAAGACAGAGAGAGACAAAGAGATAGAAAGTAAGTAGTCACCCCCCCAGGGAGGATGGCCACGCCACAATCCCTTCTCCTCCATTCTCTTCTCAGGACCTTGGGCACGCACACACATGCGCCGGGCACGAGTTTAAGCCACCGAATCCAGGACTCGAACCACAGTCGACTACATGGGAGTCTAGGGACATAGCCATTATGCTAACTGCTGGTCCCTATCTGCATTATTTTTAAGGTTGGGATGAATTTTGTCTTTGTTGCCTTTCTGTCCTGAAGTGACGATCTCAACACTGTAAAAAACCTGAGCTATCTAGAATGTCACCTAGCATTCACTTCCTTTTCCTATAGCATTTCTTCCAACTGGTCAGCTAGACTTGGCTTACAATCTTACAGTTGAGAGGAGCTCAATTTTCTCCCATTCTATCTTTGAAGCACAAACAGAAAGTTGTTTCTAAAACAACATATTTAACTCTCTCAGGTGTCTACTTTTCCTTGGTGACTCTGTCCCTTACGATTAAAAGAGTAAATTTAATTTCCTTTCTATATGAGGACTTTCGAGTATTTAAAAATAAAACTCACATGTTCCCTTCTATTTTGTTCACCAATAACTCATTAAATACTGGTATTGTTTCCTAATTCTGTGAAAATTATGTTTTTCACCAAAAGCCATTGAATCCCTTACTGTTTGGTATGAAATATGAGTGTCCTAGAGCTAGTTTGTATCCTAGCACACATGGAACATAGCATTCTTCGCATAGAGTTAAACTCACAAGTTTCTTGCAAAATAAAAAATACATTAGAAAGTAATTCACTTACCTATTAATACTCTTAAGGCTCTGTTTCTTGATATCAAATTCCCTGTATCTCAGTGTCTCCTATTTGCTTCATAGTGGCACAAATTTAACACATTTCCATGTTTGGGCCTCATTGGCTTTGCAGCTGATGTGCACTGCATCACTCTCATACTAATATTCTCACTAATTCTATAAAGGCTCAGGTAGGTATAATGCTTCCTATCCTTTTGAGGTCCATACCCATTTGTGGCCCTAGAGATTGTACAGGGTAGTTGGATAGTTGTGAACTATCATTATTGTGAAATATCACAAACTCTAGACACAGAACTCCCCAAGCAGCATGCATGTAGACTGCATAAAACAAAAAGAAAAATCACAGTACTTGTGAAATTTTCTTCTCCCTGTTTCAACAATATACCTCTTTCCTCCTTCTACATGTATATACACTTTCCCCCATCAGCCCTGTGGAGGCTGTTTAAAAACAAAACAACAAGAAAAACCCTCCATGAAACAATTTCTTGCCTATCTTAGAGACTTCTATTTCCCATTACCTTGAGGAATAGATGACCATCTGTTAAAATCTTCATCCCCCCCATCCCTTTCATAGCAGCCAGTCAGCTACTGGTTTTACCACATTTCTCTGCCTTGTAACTCTCTAGCGAAATGAGAGTGGATGTGATGTGTGCTCCTTCTTGACCTAGATTATAAAAGCCCCTTCTTCTTTTCTTCTCCTTGTGACTAGAATGACAAAGATGATGATTTGAGAGGACTTAGAAGTCACATATAAAGACAGCAAACTTTGGTCGGTCTGGGTCTGGAAAGACTGTGGGGAACAGTTTTCTCCTTGACTCTGAACATCCACCCTCAACTATTAAAGAAGAGAGAAGAAGAGTGCTACTGTGTTAAAAAGTCATGAAATTCCAGTAGCTCATATTTACTTCAAATGCCAAATGCCAAATTCTGAGCACATTGCCATGGGAAAACTACCAATAATGTGAAACTAAAACATGTCATAGTTTTCTGACTTGATTCTCATAGTATGCTCGAGAAATAATCTTAGATTGTTGATCTGAAAGGGAACATTGAAGTTTAGTTATTTTTAAATGCTGGCAGTAGCAGAACCTTTCTTCAAATAGCTTTAGTCTGAGTCATGGACAGAGAGAATGGATAAAAGTAAAGCCTTAATGGTGGAAGCAGCATATGGGAGAGGATGTTGGGAGAGGAGTGGTCCACAATGAACCAACAAGCTCTTTCTATCAATAGTCCTCTCCCCACCCCAGGATTTCCTGAAGCACTGGCACAAACCCTTACCCCTCCAAAGAAAACTGCTTCGGAATGTTACAGATGAGCTAACTAAAGCTGTGTTACTCTGGCTTGAGAAGCAAATTCCATTTACTTTGTATTACACTTAAATTACTCTTTCTTTGTGCAATTACCTACTTTATCCTTTGCCTGGGGTCCCCTTATTCTAGTATCCACTTTTCAAAATTCTACTCCTATGTCAAAGTCCATATCACTGAAGCATGTATTTGTTTTCAGTTCTTTCATAACGAGTTACCAAACATTTAGAGGCTTAAAGCTATGCAAATTTATTTGAGTTCTGTAGGTAGATCAGCTGTCCATGGAGGTTCAACTGGGTCCTTGGCTCCAGGTTTCCCAAGGCTGAGGTTAAGGTGACAACTGTGCTGTGGTCCTCATAGGAAATCTCTAGGGAAGAATCCACACCCATTTCTATTCAGCTTGTTGTAGAACTCTTTCTTGTGATTGTAAGGACTGAGGTCTCCAAGTCCTTGTCCATCTGCTGGATGCTGACCTTTGGTCCTAGGAGCCAACAGCGTTCATGAATTTCAGCACCACTCCCCTCTCAGCAATGATGAGTTCAGTCTCTCTCACACTTTGAAGCACTTCAAGTTCCCCCTTTGCTGCATCTGACATCCTCAGCTCTCAGCTGAGAAGGTTCTCCTTTGAAGAACTCTTACATTGGGGCAGATGGTGGCATGGTGATAAAGCTCTGCAGTGCTGGACCCATATGAGAAGGTCGCAGGTTTATGTCCCGGGGACTCCTTGTGCACTCCAGATGCATGCAAACTTGCCAGGGATCTGGGTTGGCCAAGGCTGGGGTGGATTGCCTTGCAGAGACTCTGTTGGGTAAACCTTAAAAAAAAAAAAAAACTTAAAAATAATAATAATGGGACCATGACTATAACAGAGTGATAAAATAGAATGCTCTGCAAGGTGGCCCCACATGGGAAATTTCCAAATATGCATGAGGAAACCTCCCTGAGTGTGCTGGGCACACATGAGTATGTGATCCAGGTCTGGCTGAGGCTGACGCTGAGAGTGAATGGTAAAATTGAGATCTGGTTGGGTGTCTGTCTGTCTGTCTATTTAGATTCTCACTCAGGGAAAAAATAAATTAAAAAACTTAATAATAACAATAATACATAGTTCATGTGTTTGCACTGGGTCTACCTGAGTAATCCAGAAAATCTCTCTAATTTAAGGTCGTTTAATTAGGAAGCTTACTTACATCTATGGGTACCTTTTGTATGTGTAATGGGGCATTCGCAGGAATGATGGGCCAAATTCTACCTAACACAACTTTTTTCCTAAAAACCATCCAGAGAGCTCACCTGCATTAGGAAGTGCATCTCTCCCCGTTAATATTTCTCATAGTTTACTTACCTGACTCTACCTATGTCAAAGTCATTTATCTACCTGTCTTAGTTTATTTCATCATAATGCTCTTCTGATGATAGCTACTCAGGTTTTATGCCTTCACTGTCTCATAGAGCTGGACCACTAAGGCATTCCAATAAGTAGGGTGAGTAACCCAATGTCACACAGTTAGTAAAAGCAGAAATGCTAGAACCAGAGTGAGAACTAGACTTTTTGCAAATCATGTTATCTTCGATATCTTGCCTTTAAAACTTGCATGTGCCTTATTCCTTTGTCTACATGAATATAATGTTTTGGTTGCATATACAAATTCTGGACATAGCACCACGAAGTTTCCTCTGATAAATAAGAGACAGTATATCATAGAAATGAGTATATCAACACTCTTCTTTTTGAGAGCCCCTGACAGGGCATCCTTTGTAGGCTTAGATTTTTATATATTTCAAGGAAGCATCTTTTTTTCCCCCATTAAAGGAAGAAGATATAGGCTTATGTAATGACCGTTCAAAATTTTGATTTATCTGTAATCTGGGCTAAGCAATCTTATACTCTCTTCCATTAAGTGCTTTAGTGAGACATCACCCTCAAGTCCAATGAATCCCAATGTTTTTCTTAGATGCCACTTTCATTTACCTACCTGCCTTTCACTAAAAGCCTTCTCCATTTTTGCCTTTTAGTTTCTTTCCTGCTAAGATCCTAGTTGTACATTCTAGAGGAGAATTTCTCGTTTCAGTCCAATGATTCTGCTTCTATGTGTGGCTGATGCTGTACATCTTTCAAACTCATAGCACGCTAGTCTTCTGGGACTGAACAAAGATGGGCGGGAGGTGTGGAGAGCACAAAAGTAAAAGCAATACCTTTGTGATCCTTCTGTAATAGAGAAAGAATTATTCTCCTTTTATTGTAAAGACAGTACTTGTGAGCTCTTCTCAACCTGGAACTGCAATCAGAAGATATGAATCTAAGCACTGGCTCTGCAACTCTTCCCCAATTGTCCATAGGAAAATGCTATAATCCCTCAGATTCTGTTACCTTAGTCACAGGGGAGAAATGTAAGAATTAACTTATTTCGGGAACAAGCAGTTAGCGTAATGGCTATGTCGCTGGACTCCTACGTAGTTGACCACGGTTCGCGTCCCGGACCCGGTGGCTTAAAACTCACGCCGGGCACATGTGTGTGCGTGCCCAAGATCCCGAGAGGAGAATGGAGGAGAAGGGATTGTGGCGTGACCATCCCCCTGGGGGATGATTTCTCGCTTTCTGTCTCTATGTCTCTCTCTGTCTGTCTGGAGAGCGCACGCGCACTATAGCAAAACCTCTCCAAAAATAAAAAAAAAAAAGAATTAACTTATTTTGGTTTATTTTGAAAATAAAATGAATGTATTTGGGGAGTGATAAAGAATAATACAAATCATTAACAAGACTAGCAATGTAATTCAAGTGTACCTAAATATTATAAGCAGCAATATCATCATTACTGTCATTATCATTCTTTTATTTCCAGAGATTTAAAAACAGGTGCATTCCACGTCTGGCTCAAACAGTAGGTTAACCACGCCCCAAAGTTAGAATTCAATGGTCTGTGATTTACATCAGATTCGTCAATTCCTTGCTGCTGCCCCAGCCATACAGTTTCTCTGTACAATTACTACCGATAGAACATGATGCACATCTTTATTATAACTCCCCCACATCTTCTCAGAGCCTTTTACTCACTTGTCCAAGAATACCTTATTTAAAAAAAAATGCATTCGTTTTAACTGTCATCACACCAGCATTCAAGTCTCCTGACTAACCTGTTAATGAATGCGGTCTCCGAATTCACTCTGAGGATGATGTCTAGCATTCGCTACATATCTGTTAGCTGACTCACTGAGGGAAGGCAGGCGGCGCTTCTGATGATTGCTGCCTTGATCAAGGATTAGCGTTAAACTAGTAGGAGCAAGTGTACGGCTATTTTTTTCTTCATTTCCACACTTCAGAGGTACACATTTTAACAGTCTATAATGATCAAACTTATTTATATGATATCCTTTATTTAAAAAATGGTAACTTGCCCTTTAATGACAGCAAGAAAACAAACCAAAAAACACCACCAGCAACAAAACAACAAAAAAAAAATGGCCTGTCTGAAAGGATTTGCTTCAAAATAATCCGACTGTCAGAGGAAGTGGCTGTTGTAAATGGGGGCAAGTGAAAAGTGGGCTGGAGGTGAAGTGAGATCGCTCCAGGAGTTGATAATTGATGAAATGGGAGTAAGAATATATGAAATTCTTACATAAGTCTGTCTACGTTTTTACATTTAAAAATTTCCTAATAAATAATAAAAAATTCATTTCATAATAAAAGCTAAGGATCCCCACAAAAAAAGTGCATTGTTATTAAGAGCTATGAATACTTGATCCTGAGAATATCTGTACCTCTACAAGCATGGTAATGCTTTTAGCTATTTTATGTTGCATCCAAATGGGTAGCTACTTAATTTTTATAGATTTGATAAATGATTAAAAGATCTTATATATGATTAAAACCTGAAAGGTTGTTATATAATCCTACTTCAGGATCCTCCTAGCCTGTGATCTGCATTTATCCTGATATTTGGATGTAAATACAATTTCTCCTTTCTGAGGCTTGCCTTTATGAGCTTTATTAAGTGCTGATTATTTGAAGCCTTTACAATTCAAAAAAGTATCATATAAATTAAACTACTGATGGATTAAGATGCCTTGGGATTGTATTCTGGGTTTAGAATTTTAATAACACCTTGTCTTTAAAAAGATTATGGGGAACCTTGGCTGGCCCCATAGCCTAATGGTTAAAAGCTGGATCCAAAAAAAAAAAAAAAAAAAGACTGGATCCCACATGGCTGACTGTGGTTTAAATTCTACCCCAGCACCTTGAAAGATGGTCTAGACACATGGGCATGCCCAATGTCCCAGCAGAATGGAGAGATAGAGGAGAAGGGATTGAGAAATAACCACATCCCATTGTGGGGTGGGGGGTATTTTCTCCATCTTTGTCTCTCTTTATCTTTCTCTTTCTGGTATGTGCATGTGTCCTCTGAGAAAGGAGAGAAAGAGACACTACGGGTGACAAATGGTGCCACAGTGATAAAACACAACATTCTAGGAGACACCTCACCCAAGAACCTTCCCAGTTCAAGTCCAGAGACTGCCCTGAATACACTGGGAGCACGTGCTGTCCGTCACCTCAGGCTGGTCGAAGGCGGAGAGCAGATCACTGAGTCATGCCCTTGTCGGAGCTGTCTCCTTCTCCTATAAATACATAAACTTAAGAAAATTAGATATTATTGATGATAACACACATGATTAAACCACTATGCAGCATATTCTGGATGGGAAACCACATTTTGTATGCTGTGATGATGATTAGGGGATGAATGTAAATTAATTAATCAAAAAAGAAAGTTTCAGGAGGAAAAAAAACTAACTTCAAACTTGAAAGAGGTTCTTGATGGGTTCTACATAGATTCTGGAGGAAGAAGACTCAAAACTCACAATAACCAAGAAGAAGCAACCAGATTTAAAATTAGTCTAAGAATAAGATTTCTACCCCACTGAATTACCCAGTATTGCCACATGCTTCAGCAGGTTGAAAGCCTGTTTCCAGGGATGGCAATAGGGGTTTCCTGTGAGTTTTGAGAATAAAATAAGGAAATTCTATTTTAATCTAAGGTGCAGGTTCTGTTTTCCTATGTACACTGAGCAGTTAATACTCAGGGATAAATTTTCCTCTTAAATTTAATTTTAATTTTTAATTTGCTTTTTGAAGCCTGTTTTGGAAGAAAATGACAGTGAATATGAAGTGGAGAAATAAAATGAAATCTATTCATTAAGAAAAAAAGAAAATTAGAAAAATTACATTTTTTGCAAAGATAGTAAGAAGTCCTAAAAACATGTTTTTTTACTTAAATTTATTTATTTACATTCATTCACTGTACATCATTACAGCATACAAAATGAGATTTTCCATCCAGAGCACACTGTATATTGGCTCAATCAAACACATCAACCTACATGTTATCGTCAACAAATAATTTTCCATTTCTTCTTTCCTGTATATTTTGCTTTTTTTCCCCCATCCTTGATTCCCTATCTCTTCCCCTCTGCCATCTCCCACTCTCCTCCCACACTGTCTCTGGTATCTATGTTTTCTTTCTATACTTTTCCCCACCACATTTTAATGAGTCACTAAAGAGCTTAATTAATCTAAATATTTTCATAGCAAGCACAGCTGATATATACATTTCCATGAACACAAGTCCAACTTTAGGCATAAGCCTCAGTAAGTAGAATGAACATCCTATAAAGTAGCACCTAGCTAGGGCTATATATCTTGCTGTAGTCATCAAAAAGGTATTTTTAATTTCAAAAAAAAAGTTTTAGTTTTTTTTTTCTGATCCATTTTCCTTTTTTTAACTTAATTTAAATTCATTTCCTAAGCATCGTCACAGCATACTAAATGTGATTTCCCATCCAGAATATATTGCATATTGGCTTAATCATGCATGTTATTATCAAAAATTTTCCATTTTTAGTTTCCAGTACGTATATATATATAAAAAATATATATATATATATTTTTTTTTAACCCCTATTTCTGACCCTTTGTCTTTTCCCACCCTCTTCTCACACTATCTCTGGTATCTATAGTTGTCTTCCATTCCTTCCCCCCCCCATATTGTATTGATCACACAATTTCTTAAATAATCTAACTACTTTCAATGGCAAGTTCACTAGGTACTATTAAGAAAACCAGTTTTAACTTAAATCAAAGAAATGTAAGGAACTTTGATTAAAACTTAAAGCCAGGAAACAGGTTAGGATTCTGTTCAAGTGGTAGATACATAAACCTATCTATATCTCAATACTGGACACAAATCTTTACAATCAGATAACAAAGTCTACAAGAAAATCAGCAATGTTTTAATAAAAAGTCATAAAATTATACTTCAACAATTCAGTCTTATGTACTTTTATCTTCTGTTGTGGCTCGATTTTCCTGATTAAATTCTGGGATATAATATTCAACTTCAGACTTGTCCCTATAATTAAGTTGGGCCCT
>NW_006160028.1:238115-254706 GCF_000334495.1 Tupaia belangeri chinensis | reverse complement strand
TCTTTTCTTCCCACATGAAGGATAATCTTGCCAGGTACAGTATTCTTGGCTGAAATTTCTTTTCTCTTAACACTTTGAATATATTTTCCCATTCTTTCTTTGCCTGTATTGTTTCCAATGAGAGGTTTGCTGCTAGCCTGATGGGATATCCTTTGTAGGTAACTTGATGTTTTTCTCTTGCCAGTCTTAGAATCTAGTCTTTGTGGTTTTGGTCAACCTCACTATAATGTGTCTTATAAAAGATCTTTTTGGGTTAATTCTATTTGGGGTCCTTTGTATTTCTTGGGACTGGATCTTTGAGTGCCTCTCTAGATTTGGAAAGTTTTCTTGCAGGATTTCAAGGAATAGATTATCAATGCCCTTTTGAGTCTCTTCACCTTCTGGAAGGCCAATTATCCAGATGTTTGGACGTTTGATAGTATCTAGTACTTCTTGTATATTATTCTCATTTTGGGGGGCAATTTTCTCAGTTTTCGTGGTGGATTTTTATAGGCCAACAATTTTCACTTCTACACCTGAGATTCTATTTTCTGAATGATCTAGTCTGCTTTTAATACTTTCAAGGGAGATTTTGACTTCCTGTAATATAGCCTTCATCTCTACCAGTTCCGTTTGGTTCTTTTTTAAAGTGTGTAATTCCTCTTTTAGATCTTGCAAGAATTTCCTCACCTCCTGGAACTTGTCAACTTCTTTCTCCTTTCTCTTGTGCAGTTCATTGTCTCTCTTCTTTTCCATTTCTGTTAGCTTTTGCCATTATGGACGTTTTAAATTCTTTATCAGACATTTCCATGATTTCCATTGAACTGCTTGTTGATGAAGAGGAGTTATTCTTTTCCCTTGGTTGAGAGGTATTTTCTTGCTTTCTCATTCTTCTTGTAGTCCTGTGGTGATTTCTAGTCATCTGATGGATGGTATGTTTCTTCCTAATTCCTGAAGTCCAATCTGAATGTTCAGAAGCATGCTGGAAGAGGTGATCTGGAATCTCTTTGCCATTCTGTTGTGATCACTTTGTGCAGCAGATGCAGTAGATACTGAAGAATACGTTAACCCTAATAGTATTTGGATGTTTAGCTACAGTACCTTAGATTCATCTAGAAACACAGTAAATGTATATTGAGGAGCAGAGACAAAAAAAAAAGAAAACAAAAAAGAGAGAGAGAAACATCAAAGAAACAGAAAAAAAAAAGAAGGAAAAATCTTTTAAAAATTTAAAAAATGATAATTATTGTTTTTATTAAAAAAAAAAAAAGCACAAAATATAAAACCGTGCAGCACACGAGCATGCCACACAAAATTACTAGTTCACAGGCGCCATGATGAATCTTCTCCTGAAGGCCTGCCTCTCGCCTCTCCTGCCTGGGTGGGAGGAGCAGAGGGGAGTATTAACAAGACAAAAGGCAGAGCTGAGAACAAGAGAAAACTTTACCTTTAAAAGGAACCAGCAGTTAGCGTAATGGCTATGTCACTGGACTCCCATGTAGTCGACCGCAGTTCATGTCCCGGACCCGGTGGCTTAAAACACACGCTGGGTGCGTGTGCGTGTGCCCAAGATCCCGAGAGAATGGAGGAGAAGGGATTGCGGCGTGACCATCCCCCCTGGGGGGTGATTTTTCACTTTCTGTCTCTCTGTCTATTCTGTCTGGCTGGCGAGCACATGCGCCCTATAGCGAAAACCTCTCAAAAAATTTTTAAAAATTAAAAAAAAATGTTTAAAAACGACAAATTACCAAAAAATGAGTAGACAGAAGCAGGGAGAGACAGAGACACAGAGACAGAGATAGAAGAAGGCTAGGAGCTCCCTACTACTCTTGCTTCTTTGCTGGAGGCTGAATTATCAGTAGGAAATCTTTATTTCTCTTGTACCCTGAAATGACTAGTTCACAGGTGCCATGATGAATCTAAAAACATATGTTTAACTACAATTTCGTTATTAAAGAAGATGTTGGGAATGTGGATAGGTGTTATTTCTATAGTCTTTCTTTTACAGACATTGATTCATTTTGTTCTATGTCCTTCCCTGTAACTTTTGCATCAATTCTTTTGCAAAATGTTTAATGACAATCAACTGTTCCATGTATGCTGTCAATATGAAATTATCCAATAAAAGAACAAGCAGAATTAAAAGTAACATGCTTCAGGACAAATATGAAATGTCAACACCTAATCATTTTAACAGGGTACATAAAATGTCTTGGGAAAGCGTGTCCCCAGAAGGAAGCTTAAATGTGATTTTTTCACGTATTGTACTATATAAGGTTAGAACCAGATATTTTGTATAAATATATTAGTGAAATACTTCATATCTCAAAGAAACACAGATTAAACATTAATACCTACATTTTTGCCTGAACTTTTACGCAGGAAGTATTTTTTTAAATAAAACTTGGGGTCAGATGGTAATGCTGCAGGGAAAGGCAATGCCCTGCAACACATTCCTACATGGGAAGGTTCCCAGTTCATATCCAGAGACCGCCCTGAGTACACTGGGCATGTGTCTGCTCATGATCTGGGGTTGGCTGAGGGCTGGCGGTGAATTGCTATATCAAGACCCTGTTAGGTGTGCTCTTTCTGTCTCTCTCCCTCATGGAAGAGAGAGACTTTATATAAAAAAAAAAAACTAAATAAAAACCAACAATTGTGTAATAAGAGACTTTATGTGAGAAATCCCACATAGCCTTTTTTCATACAAAAAAAGTACAACCACTATATTGAGGCAGATAGATGATGGTCTGCTATTAATTTTAAAAATTTACTAGAAATAAAAATATTCAAAATGCTCACAGTGATTTGAGTCATCCCATAATTCATATAATTATATTAGATGTAATCTGGTATTATCTATTGTAGACAATTCTGAGACTGAAGGAAAGACATGCTCAGAGCCACAGGAATGTAAGCCTGAGTGAAAATTCTAGAAATGTTCACCTCTATAACCTTTCCAGCTAGTGGCTTTCCATTATAGAGCCTCTAGAATAACTGAGACTATTACTGCAAATTCAGAACAGAAAGTGAACTTCACATGAAATATGTGTATGTGAGTTGCCAAACTATCATATATAAGTGAAAAGAAAAAATGTACCAGGATAAAAATGAACAGAACAAAAGTGAAAAGTGTATTTACTATGAAGCAAATGCTCATAACCCTCATTAAACTAATTTTTTAAATGATTATGCATTTATTAATTCTAAGTATAAAATAAAGCAAAGATAAAACTTCTGCTTCCGATGACATTTGGACCAATCAAAAAGAAAAGGGTAGACCTATAACTCAAAAAAGAAAAAAAGAAAAGAAAAAGTGAAAGAGAGAAAGAGAGAGAGAGAGAGCCAGTAAATTTGTAAGGTTAGTAAATAAGTGTACTCAAACTGAAAGAAAAATAACAAGTATCTTTTATAGGCAGTCATGCCTAGATTCTTATATTTAATTCTTCAACATAAATAGAGCAGGATTACATCATCCATGTATTTAATTTATGAACAACTTTAAGGGTTATAGAAGATACAACCCAACCATGCAAACCAGAAAACTGTTTTCAAGTGCTTTTTCTGCCCAATTTTTAAAAATTAAATGGAGTATTATACTAAATTCATAGTGTAGTAAAGGTTTTCTGTAAAATGTAGTAATCTACATTGATTACTACCTTTGAGTTCCTAAAAAACTGCTAATTGAATACAAAATTATATGTTAGCTTAAGTGGCCCTACAGGGTAGAACGAGCTACCACTGCGATGGGCCTAATATCCAGTAATTCTCTAAGACATTAGCTGTCAGACACAGTGATGAGCTATGACAGACATTTGAGAGTGCTGCTCTTAAAGATATGTATGTATGTTGAAAAATTACTTCAAAGAGTGTTGTCGCAGGGTGTTCTAGGGACAACAGGTACTGTTCCTGCAAGATCTCTTTGAATCAATCATTTCATGATTGTATAAGACTCAGAAAAAAACATCACAACTCAATCACCATTGCAATGTAAAATTCAGCAGTTTTCTCCCTGTGCTTTACAGTTTACATCAGCATTCCGCTTGCCAATGCAAAAAAAAAAAGGCACTAAAGTCTTTAATCTTAAACTACCCTAATTACAACCAATTTTGTTCTGATTTTGAGGACTTAAAGTCCTCAAAGAGCATTGCAGGTTTATGATATTAGTTAGAAAACCAGTCACAGTAAGATTTTCTTAATGCCTGAATAAAAGTGTAAAGGTCCACTCATCTCAATTTCCCTTCTGAGAAGTCACTTGGGTCACAGAAATTTGTTTGCAAATGAAACATTTGACAACAATCCAATCTTTGTACTTTATTGCAAAAAAAATTTACACTATTTACAAAATCCAAATCTGCTGGAGAGAGCTCATGAAGAAAACATGTAGAATTATATACTGTGTCTTTAAACCAGGTGTCAGGATTGTCAGTGACTACAAAATTGAGTGAAAGGGATCAATATTCAATTTCACAAAGATAATGCAATACCTTGGAAGAAAAAAAATGTTTATCAGAAACTTTCCAATTTATAAGATTTGGGGCTATGGAATCAAACCCTGAAAAATGAAACCACTAGAAAGATTTTTAGAGCCAGCTACTAGATGAAAGACAACTTTGCTGCAGCCACGAATCACTCTGGATGTTGCCAGGTCATTCTGGTGTCCTAGCCTCTCCCGTAATAGTGAAGGCACTAAATACACAGCTGCAGAATACTGACAGCCAGCTCACAAATGAACTGCTTCTCAAAATAAACATAGGCTATTCTTTATTATAGGAAGCCACATGCTTTCTTCCCTGGCCCCAAATATAAAATTAAAGAAAGGGCAATGATTTAGCTGATGTGTTCAAATGACGGTTCGAGTATTTAAACTACCAGGCTGGCTTTGTTATTTATAAGTTTAGAATTAAAATCTTACGATTATATTCAATACCCCTTCCACATAGTTGTCTTTCCAGTTTTCTTTTCTTAATAATAAGATTCCTGAATTCATTCAGCTCTTCTTAATACGTGCTGTACTTTTTGAATGCCTCTCCCCACTGGGGTAGATTTCTAGAGCAGGACCCTCGGGTTTTTAGCATACCTGTTAGAGAAAGGTAGACATAGGTTAACACAATTTTCTCATGAATAAGGAGTAAGTTATTAGTCTCAATATTCTAGGTCTCAGAGTTCTGTGTAAGTGGCCGCATTTCATTTGAGACAGAGAAATATAGTAGATTTACCAGATCCTATTACCCTTTCCTCCCCCTGGCATATAACTAGAATATATTTCTCAGACTCCTCTGCAGCTAAATGAGGCCATGCCATTGAGTTCTGGCCAATGAGACATGTGTAGAAGTCATATATCTTACTTCTCCAAGATGGCCTCTGACTACTGGAGGTATTCTTAAGAGGTTCTTTGTGTACTTTCTCTCCTGTCCATCATCCCATGGCTTTTTGGAAAGCATCCAAATGAGCACTCAAAGGCCAAAGGCCCCAAAGGATGGCAAAGATAATAGTGAAATGAATCTAAATCCCTGAATAAAGTTATAGAGAAGAAGTTCTCTCATTCTCTGCCTACCAGCATTAGACCATTATGAGAGTGAGAAATATGCTTTTATTGTGTTAATCAACTGAGAATTTCAATGTGCTTATGAAACTTAAACCCAGTCTCAGGAAAGTGCCCCCATGTTAGGGTAATAACAACTAGTAAAAAACTATGTCTATATTTCATGTGATACTTTAATTGAGAAATCTTTTTTCCATTTCTATTGATTGTCTCTCTCAAGAGATAAGCATAAATTACACCTTAAACCCCAGTGTTAACTTGAATGGTTTCATCAACATTTTGGGTGTCATGACCCACATCCAAACACTAGAATTTGGAGCAGTACACACTTGAAGGTGTTAAAAGTCCCAAGTCGACATCAAACAAATCAGTAATTACACTCACACACACACCACATAAAATCAGTTTAACAGAATAACAATGCATCTCAGTGTCTACAAAAGGTGTTCCAGTTATCACACTATTCACTTAACTAACCTTCGATATTGTGACATTGTTCAAGTAAGACTCATCATTACTCTCAAGTTCCCTTTAAAATATTTCATGTTTCAGTAAAATCTTTCTTTAGTGCTAGAATACCAGCTTCATGTATATTGCTTCTTACTCACTGGTTATAGGGCACCTTATTCAACACAGAGTGCTAAGATTAACATTCTGAATAACAGGTATTTTCAATTAAGTGGCAAAATAAATTGTACTCACTGAGCTAAATTTTGCAAAACACTTGGCACTATTAAGACTGAATTATTGGGTATTATTTTCTAGATGATATTTTCTATGAATAAAAGTAAAATAAGGAGCTGGTTGGTAATGCAGCAATAAAACACAGTTCTCTGTTAGCCTGACTCACACAGGAAGATTCTGGGTTCCAGTCTAGGGACCTCCCTGAGTATGCCAGGCATGCTTGTGCCTATGATTGGAGGCTGGCTGAAGCTGGGCATAGAAACGCTGTTGAAGGTGCCATCTTTATCTCTCTGTTCTTTCGGAAGAAATAAACTTAAAATAAAATGAACAAATTTGGTCTTTTTATTGAATAAATTATTTTTGCATTACTTTTGTAATACTATGAAGTATTCCCTGCCTAAACGTTAGCAATGTGATGAATTCCAGCAATAACATATGTATATGTATGTGTGTATGTGTGCATGCATGTACATACGGGTTGCTCAGAGGAGACAAATAAAATGGTTAAAAGATTGTAAGTAATTTGTGTTCTGATTTTAACTAACTTCTATGACATTTGGATACTTTTATGATCTTATCTTCCATAGTCTCTCCAAGGAATTAAGGGGTTAATTTCAGCAGCAAACAAGCCCAGGCACGTGCTGTATCTCTTCCACCCCATTAGTAATATCTCACAAGATTCCGGCAGTCTCAGAATCACTCTAACTGTCTCATATCCTGGAAATGTGTTTGACCTATTCAGTCAGTCATCTGACTTTGATGGATTGATACTAAAATTAAGGTTCTCTAAGACCTCCGATATCGTATCATGCTGCACTTGCCATATCTCATTGCACATCTCTTCTCTGTGCCTAAGTAGCCATCCCAAACCAAATCAAAGCATGTACTCTTCTTTTTAGGTTGTCCTCTTTGACCCACATGCCTTGGTGTTTGCTTTATTCTCCTTAGAATGTCCTTCCCTGCTCTACTTTCTAAAACTCTGATGATTTTCCAGTGCCATCACAAATTCTTATCTCCTTGCCAGTTAGAAATAATTCTTGTATTTTTTTGTACGCCTTCCTTTTGTGTCTGTGTAGTAGTACTTATGGGAGTCTTTCATGAGCCAGTTTATCATTATTACTGGATCATAATGTATGTAGAAGCATGAATCACATTTCATTTTTCTTTATGTCATCCAAACGAGTGGCATATAAATTAGTGCGTGCTCTGTCTTTCTCTCTGTCTGCCTATCTATATGTATGTATAAAATGAAGCAAGAGGATCAAAGGACAAGGTGGGTGTGTCAGAATGTGTTTGGTGGAATCTCTCAATTGAATTTTAGAATTATCTTCAATTTTAAGGGGAAAAAAATAAAAACATGTCAAAAGTGTTTTGTAGAAATAACTTATATGAATCATGATTAATAAAAAATCTAAACACTTTTTTTTAATAGAAAATTTTTCTTAACAAAATTTGCTGTAGGGTGTGTGTGCTCATCAGAGAAAGAGAAAGAGTGAAAAAGCACCCCCCTCTGGGGGCGTGGGTGGAGCCACACCATAATTCTCCTCTATTGTCCTCTCTCTCAGGATTTTGGGCATGTATGGTGGTTAGCCATGTGGGATCTAGCCACCTTAACCATCACACCACTGACTGGCTCTGTAAAATTTTTCTCCAAAAACAAAAACATAAATACATCTGTGTCAAAGCTCAATATGATATAGAGAAAGCCAGAATTTATAAGCAACCTTGAAGCAACCCAAGGCTGATAACTGTGTGAACTTTCTGTTCCCCCTCAAACTAACTGCCCCTCCCCTGAACTACTAAACAACCAGAGACCTTAAATAAGTTGAATTCCCTGCTTATTTGTCTGCTCTGTATTAGGGCAGACACTGAGTTCCTACTCTGATAGGACACTCCAAGCGTGCTAAAACCACTCCTCCCCAATTCACCCATAAAAGACAGGCTCCAACTCTCTGCCAGGGCCAGAGATGCAGAGTATTAACTCCTCCGTCCCCACTGGCATAATAAACAGTTCTCCTGTCTTCCAGGTGCTGTTTTCTGTTCCTTAGTGGCTAGTTTTCTGTAACTAATGTGACCTCAATCTGAAATTCCAACATTACCATATAAATATTTAAAATGAAAGAGTAGGGCAAGCTGGAGTCCGCAGGTGACATGATGGTTAAGGTACAGGACTCCCACATGGCCAACTATGGTTCCTCGCCTGGACCTGGCGACTTGCTTTCTCTCTCTCTCTCTCTTTTTCTCTGTCTCTGGTGAGCATGTGTGCCCTGGAGCAAAAAAAAATTTATAAGAATAAATAAAATTAAATAAATAATTATTTTTAAAAAGAGTAGGGCCAACCTAGCCACACAACTGTAATGCAGTGCTCCAAGATGTTGGAACTACACAGGAAGGTCCCAGGCTCGTGTTCTGAGGCCTCCCTTTGCACCCAGGTGCATGCGCATTCCCGTAGTCTGGGTTGGCTGAGGCTGAGGATGGATTACAACATTCCTACTAGGAAAGCCTTTCTCTGTCTCTCTCTCTCCATCTGTTTCAGGGGGGGAAAAGAGAAAAAAAAATTAGTGGAAAATACAAAATAATTAGGAAATGCTTTTATTATAATAGCCAACTCTGAAATTCAAACATTTATATTCCTTCACATGTTTCTCTCTGCACAGTTACGAATTTTGTAAAAGTATTTAGGGAAAGGTTAACTATTCCAATATAAGTTATATTTGAACAAAGCATCATTTCCTAGACCTAATTCACTGAAAATGATACACTAAATATCAGAACAGCCTATAGAGAATGTGGTTTGAAATGAATGTAATTGGACAACAGTAGATAAAAATTTTATGAGGCTTTGCTTTTATTATTTAAATGTGGTTTCCAAGCTGCAAATGACAGCTACTGTGGCAAATTACGGGAAGTGGGAGTACAAAGAGTTTTGATGTTTTCATCCAAAAGAAAGTAACAGGCCAGCCACGGTGACAGCCCCAACGCAATGCTCCGGGATGCAGAGGCCACGTGAGAAGGCTTCAGGTTCCTGTCCCAGAGTCTCCCTGCACAGTCCGGATGCACATGCTCGTGCCTGCCATCCTTGGCTGAGGCTGCGGGTATGATTGTGGCATGAAGACCCTGCTGGGATGCCTCTCTCTCGCTCATGGAAAACAAAAGCAAAGCAAAACAAAAAATAAAATAACAGACAATTAATAAAGTATATTATGTGAGAAAGTAGTTTCTATGAGCTGAAAATGAAGCAAAAGTTAAATACTATAAAACAAGTTATGAATTTAATGGAAAGTTAGATTCAAGTACCTAATGTAAATGTGTGTGTGGTATGTGTATGTGTGTGTTGCTCAGTCTGGTAAGTAGTTTATCAATGACATGTATGAGAAATATTTAAAACTACAGAAAAAGAATTCAAAAATATGTTTCCTATATTAGAAAATAACTTATTTCCACTGAAACGTGTCCAAATTTTGATCCCTTCAAAGGTCAATGTTGAGACAAAGATTTGCATGCAAGTGGTTAACTTACCAGGTAATCCCAGAAAGCACTAAAAGAGAGTGGGGCTTAGTCATGAAAGTCAGAAAAGCCAACAAAAGAGTGTAGTCCAGTGTCAGTTACCGCTGTGGGATCTGAGGAGGGACGGCTCAGGTAATAGTGCCATTTGCTACAGAACGTGTGGCATCTTCTGTCTCTGTTTTCAATGTAATTGAACACTATTATAAGACATTAACATTTTATCACTCGTGCTATGTTTTGATCAGGAATTTTATCTGTGTATCTGTGTAATTATGTATCTATGTATCCATATCAATCAGTGAATATCTACGTAATGCATTGGTTCCATAGTTTGGAATAATGAGCATAAAATCTCATGTTAAAAACATCTTCCCATTAAACAGTCCTGTAGCACACAGACAGAATGACTAATATTTACATTTCCAATTGCTTTATTTATACTTTTCCTAAGATAAGAGCTTACTCACATGGCCCCTTAAAGAAAAGAGTCTAAGAGGAAAACTATACATTCAAAACATTGACGTGAAAGATGATTTGTCTGTACCTCTGCCAACAAAAAAATAAGTTATTGCTTTTGCAAGAACATCTGATTCACTCTATGACAATCTATATTATAAAATTAGATATAGGAGCACATAGGGATGAAGTGCTCATGAATCATATTCTTTGATCTTAACCAAGGAAAATAATGGCTACGTACACCTGCAATTTGAATGTGCACTCGTTTTCTCCAATTAATATGGTTTTTACATTTATTTTTATCTTACTATGTTTTCTTTCAAGTACATATAATATCTTGCTACACAAACTAGTGGGAGCATATTTTATATATTAAATCTATAATTTTTTTAGAGTTTACTATGTGTCAGGCAATACTTTTTAGGAGCTAGGGATATGCAAATAAGTCATAATCCTTGTCCTAAAATACTCAAAATTCGTGGAACAGATTTACATGAAGCAATGCTATGTGTGTGTGTGTATGTATGTATGTAAAGAACATGTCATTAGAAGCATACATACAGTGCATAATAGGAACACAGCAGGAGGAGGTAATATTTAATCCTGACTGGAAATTAACCAGGGGTTCACAGAGGAAGTAGTCTTTCATTTGGACCATGAAGAATAGTTGAAACTTCAATGCACAAAGATGAGGGTGGAAGAGGGAATGTATCAAGGAGAGAAAACAGAATAATTAAAGGAATGGAAGTGCATAGTCTTTTTCAGAGGATGAGGGGTGGGAATAGTTAACACAGAGGCACCTAAATTGTTAGGCTTAAACGCTATACCAGAAATTAGGCTGGAAGTAGATTGTGGGGGACCTTGTACAAATTTATAGGCAGCTGGACTTGATTCTATAAGCTGTAGTGAGAAATAAAAGTTTTGAGTAAATAAATATGATAATCAGAACTATGTTTTATAAAGATAAATGACTGTGAGGAGACCACCAGATGGCATAATGGCCCTATCACTGGACTCCCACGTAGTCTACTGAGGTTCAAGTCCCAGACCCAGGGGCTTGGAACTCATGCCAGGTATGTGTGTGTGCTTGCCCAAAATCCTGAGAGGAGAAGAGAAGAAGAGATTGCAGTGTGGCCATCCCCCCTGGGGGGTGATTTCTTGCTTTCTGTCTCTCTCTCTCTCACTCTCTGTCTCTCTGGTGTTCTATCTTTCTCTCTCACTTTCTGTCTCTCTGGTGAGTGCACGTACCCTATACCAAAAAAAAAAAAAAAAAAGATAACTCACCTTACAATTATGCTTTACAGAAATTACTTAAATGTGATTAAACAAAAGGAATGGATAGTTGGAGAAAAAAATATTAGCAACAATTAGACCTACTTCAAAAACTGTAGATTGCTATAGTTCTCCATGTTAGAGGCTCAAAGATCCCAAACTATAATAGTGGCGTTAGGAATTTTAAAGAAAGAAAGACGTTTAAGTGGTAAAAAACTTTCACCCTTTTATGAACAGTAAGATTTCAGAGCAGTGGGAATCACAGAAGCTGGAGATAGGCCTGTGATTTAGCGTACAGTTGGTGCTTTGCACAAATTCCCTCTGGTCCTTTTGCCAGTTTGTGCGCACTTGTCCCAGCACTAATGTGACCTCACACTTTTCTCTTTGCAGGTTGGCAGATAGCTCTAAATGCGCGGAAGCTTATATCCCTTTAGGGATGGCAGGATTGCTCTTAGAATAACTGGCTAGTGTGAGTGTAGGAAAGTCTGCCTCCTTGCCTTAATCTGGGACAAACACTGAAAGATAATTTCTTGTGCAGAGCTCCTAGGTGGGAACAAGTTGAGGCTGGTAGTTTGCTAAAAGTTGCATCCTTGACTGATCCTACCCTTTTTCTATATTGCATCTTCCACCTTCTTATTCATTGTTTTTCTTTCTTCTCTCCCTCTTTCTCTCCTTTCTCTTTCTTTCTTTCTTTCTTTCTTTCTTTCTTATCTCTCTCTCTCTCTCTCTCTTTTTTTTTCCCTAAGACTGCTTCCATAATAACATACACAGAATCCTCATCACAATGTCAGTTTCTGGGATACTCATCTCAAGAAAGCAGTTGTAAGATGGAAGACTTTGATGAAATTAATTAAAATAAGAAATATGGGTTCTGTGCCTTTTACTCACTTTTTTTGAACATAAGGAATGTTTCCTGTTGATCGATTTTGCTTTAGGATGAGCTAATTGCTTCCTTATAGAATTTGAAGTAAGCAAACAAGTAATGGTGTTATCAAAAATATTATGGTTAAGATTGAAAATGAAGGTAATAAGGAAAAATTATGGGACTTAAAAGAGCCAACCAATGAGAATTAGATTCTGACTTGGTTTAACCTTTATTTTGTCACAAAAGTATCCTGAAAGCCTCATAGCTCTTTGTGAAACAGTGCCTCTGTGTATTGTTCTCCTACTTACATAAAGGTCCTCGGTCTGCCCTCAGGAGACTGTTGAAAATGGTGAAATACTTAAACTTTATTATTTTAAGAGTTATTTTAACTTTATTTTATAACTATTTAACTTTATTTATTTATTTTAATTTGACCAGGGAGGGATAGAGCGAGCAAGAGAGAAACAGAAAAAGTGAGAAAGCAAGCTACCAGGCCCAGGACTTGAACCACGATCGGCCATGTGGGAGTTCAGTGCCCTCAACCACCACCCTACCTGATGACCCCAATACCTAAACTTTTAATAAATGTTTATTCACTGCTGAGGTACTGAAGGAATAAATATGCCAGTGCTTCTCCAAGCATTCCCAAGACCAACAACATCCACATGACCTAGGAACTTGTTAGAAATACCATTTTCAGCTCCACCACAGGCCTAGCGGATGAGAAACTCGGGTAGGGAAAGGGGGTGTAGAATATGTGCTTTAATAAGCCCTGCTGGCAACTCTGAGAAATACCGAAGTTGAGAACCAAGCTACACAAGCAGGATCTATAGCAATGTCCGTATTATATGTATTTTTATACTTTTTTTGGCTTTGGAAATAAAGTTTTATACATGTGAATTTTTCATATGATAAAAACTTACTTAACAGTATGAAAAGATCAAGGTTTCAGAACTAGACAGACCTGGGTTCAAATCTCAGCTTCTCCACATTATCTGTGTGTTCTTAGGAAACAATCTTTCTGCATTTTACAATTTTAAAATCTATGAAATGGAAAAATAAAGTATATAAATAATAAGAAAAATACATGACAGCTTAGCGTAGTATCTAACCCATGATAAATACAGACTATATGACAGCTTGTTTTTTTTTATTTTTTTAAGGAAAACCTTCATTTTACTCATTTGAATAATGGCATTCCTAAAGTATTTTTTACATTATTTACAGTTTCCTCGAAGATCCTATTGATACTGAACTATATAAATCACAGAATTATATCACTTCTATCAGGCATGACAGTAAACACATTTAAAATAGAAATAATTTTAATATAGCTTATGGATATAAATAACATTTGCTTTCAGGAATGGAATTTCACACTGAGTTATGGAGGATGTTTTTGAGAAAACTGGGAGATTCTCTAAGAGTCATATAGTAATTCTTCAAATATTCAAGACAGTTGGAAAATGAGTTTCAATATTTTTGTAGGTTGCTCAAGTTTAACTAAATGACATTAAAAAGGAATGAAGAAAGAAGGAAGAAATAAAGGCTGGCCAATATATGTGAATATAAAATTATTTAACACACATCATACCATTTTAAATACTCTTTTTGATTCCTTAAGAGATGATGTAGTAACTGGTGACTTTGGGCAGTATTAATTTCATGCTTTTTAAGGGTGTTCTAAAGAATATAGATGAAATTTTCTCTCCTCTAAATGGGCCCAATTCTTCTACTTTCTGATTTCTTATGTTTACCACTACATTTTTAAAACTTCTTGCCCCTTTCATAAACTATCACATTTGTTCACTCTGTGATTAGTGACCTCCGTCTAATATTCTGTTTCTAATCCTTCATAAACTAGAAAACCAAATCACGAAGGCTTTTAGCATTACATGTCAAGTAAAAGTGAAACATGTTTACTGGCGAAACCAGGATGGACTTGAGTAAAATTTCACCTACAGCAAATGGTAACATCCTCCCTCCACAATTCCCAGGGCCCCTACCCTACTTTTCTTATCTCCTTTACGCTTATTGTCACCAAACGGAATATAAACTACTGATAGATTTGCTAACGATTTGCTCTCCGTACTAGAATGGGAACTCCGGAGTCAAGGAATATGTCATTTTACCAATTACTATTAGGGTGTTGGAAAAGTCGTGAGACATTTTTGCATAGAAAATGTAGAAAAAAAATACTTTGTTTGTTATGACTTTTCTGGCAACCCAATATATCACTATTAATGTGAAGAGTGCTTGGCACATAACAGAACTCAGAACATATTTGCTGAGTAACTTGTTGGATAATATAACCCCACCTCCGGATAACTCCTTAGTTAACATTTATATTATTTCTTCAGACCAAAAGTCAACCCAGTTAATCATTGGAGGCATAGAAAAGATCCATCTGGTGACTTTAAGCTGGGTTATGTTGCCTAAAGCAGCTGCTTATAAACGTGGGCCCCTTAGACATCTTTACCAACTTTTTGAGTTTTAGGTTTCCCTTCTCCCCTCCCCCCAAAAATAATTAAAATCGTCCTCTCTTGGCTTCAGTATTGGAATAAAGTAATATGCACAAGATGCCTAACTCTATCTGCTAAACTGCAGGAGCTTCATAAAATTAGTTCATGTCTCTACTTCCCTAACCAGGGGTTTAGTCCAGTGTTTTGGGGACAAATAAAATCCAGAAACGCAGTGCAAATATTACTAGGCATCAACCATATATATGGTATTTTTTTTTTTAATGGGAAACTATAGAGAGAAAGAGAGGGAGGCCCAGCTACGGTGCACAGTCCCTAGTGTACTGAACACAGCGCCGGAAGCCACATGACTGACTGCAGGTTCACCTCTCTGACTCGGCTGCCCTGAAATGCCTTGTGGGTATGGCGTGCTCAAGGTCCTCAGGCTCTGGAGAGCTGAGGAACGGGCCTGAGGCATGACCAGAGCCTACTGAAGGCACTTCTTTCTCTCTCTCCCTCTCTCTATACATATAGATAGATGATAAATAGTTAGATAGATATAGTAGACATGCACCCACCTATCTCCCTCTCTTTCAGGAATTTTTTAAAAAAGAGAGAAGACAAAATAAAACATGCGTGGCACCTAATCCAAGGGCCTTACACTGTAGTAGGAAGATAGACACAGGATTTACACTAACTTAAAGCAGCCTAGGAAAATAACATGCACAAGAGACAGGAAACTTTAAATTCCAGTTTCAATAATTACTTTCTGGATCATTCTGTGTAATTTTTTCACTTCTCTGACTTTATTTTCATCAGCTACAAAATGTATGGTTAATAATAATGCCACCTGGCAAAGTGGTAATAAATGAAAATAGGTTGATGGAGAGTTTTTTGTAAAGAGCAAAAATATCTATAAATAAGGTTCTTTATAGTTAGGAGAAATGCTGGGCATGATTTTCATTGGACTCCCATTGCACTCCCTTCCCTACGCAGAAACTGGGATTTATCTCACACCATCACACTAGTTATAAGCGTCCCATCAATGAGGCAGGTGCTCCTTGAGGGCTTGGAATAGTCTTATTCATTTTAGTTTTATGATGCCTATTTAATAAGTGTTGAAGGAAGGATAGTAAAGAAAATTAATAAATGGTTATAATAGAGATATAAGCATAACAGAGGAATAGTAAATGTCAACTTACAGAGAGGAAGAGAAATAGAGAAGACCTCTCAGGAGTGACACATTCAGCATAAGTCTTAAGAGTCAAATTGGAGTTTGGCAGGCAAAAAATGAAAGAACATTACAGGTGGAGGGAAGGGTCTTCAGCTGGACTCAAATGATAGGATTCTAGGGATTCATAAACAGATTATACAATTGTAAGTGCTTATGTGTTTGTTCCTGGGGTTAAGGATCATAGTTCTTATCCAGTTTTCAAAGTTGTCAATGTCATGATAAAAAGTTAAGAGAGATGAGCAAAAACAAAAAGCAGGACAGCTAGGATATCACTTGGGAGTAAAGAATTTGTTTGTACTTACTGGATCATGGTCACTTCATATTTAAAATCTGAAAAAATAAGGAATTTAATTTTTCTTTTGAAAAATTAGTAATAGAATTTTCACACTTCTAAAACTCAATGCTGACTTGCTTTTATAAGTGCAAATGCCTCATCTGTTATTTAAATACAGTCATAAGGAAAGGAAGATCAAAATTCAGTTCTTCGTACAAAACTGTATTTTATCGATTCACAGCAACTCTTTGAAGTCTTCAGGATTCTCACTTATTCTTAAACTGCAGGATTTTAGTCTCTGATTGTTTCCAGC
>NW_006160028.1:149979-238101 GCF_000334495.1 Tupaia belangeri chinensis | reverse complement strand
TATAGTAGAGAACAGCTGGTCGTCTACGGTAATCCCAGCAGTAAATGCCAAGATAAAGATACGATATAGAACATGGTGTTTGCAGAACAAGTTAGATCAGAGTCAAAACGTCCCCACCACTGAATAGCGATGCTTCCTGTGCTGATGCAGTTCAGTTTGCAGTTGTTTGTTTGTTTATAGTCAAACACCACTTACATTTCTCCTTTACGTAGTTCATGAAATTCTTCAGAAATTATGTAATCCACAACAAATCTTATACAGAAAAGTATGCTTTGCAGGGGAAACAGCCTCTTTCATCTTAAAGATCTCTCCGGAGAGCAGCCTTCTGAGTTCACCTTTGACTCATACAAACTTGGACTAAGCATCAGCAGAATCGGCACTTGCATTTTCACTAATTATTTTAAAAATTGGAATGCCTGGTTCATTTGATGAGTACATTAGAAGTTTCACTTTTAACTTCATAGTCTCCACCCACAGAAACATACCTTATTGAACTCCATTTTTTGGTTGTTGTTGTTTTGTTGTTGTTGTTGTTGTTGTTCCCAATGCATAAAGATACACTGTAACATAAAGGTAGACAAAAAGGAGTGAAATAAACCAGCAACAATAACCCTGTATTTGGAGAGCAGCTTGCAATCAGCCTAACATGCTGACAGAAGAATGGCATTTGAGTTCCAAGAAATCTGTGCTTGATTAGTGGAGCTAGAGTTTACTAGAAAAGTAATAAAATCTCTTACTCTGTAAGCCTCAGTGTTCTTGCCTTCTAAAGGAACTACTTTGCCTGCTAGTCCATCTGTCAGTATTGTTTGGAGGACTGACAGGAGGTAAATGAGACAGAGGAAGTCAAAGCACCAGTAAACTGAGGGTCCACTAAAGCTCGTCATCCTCATTTCTCCAGATCGATCTAAGGGAGTATAATTGCTCATCTCATCAATAGGGAAGTAAAAAATTCACTGTGATTTAATCCTAGTATAAATAAATATAAAATATATGATTAATTTTTTAATTCCCAGAGGGCATGTGCACATATCAGAGAGAGAGAGAGAGAGAGGGACAAGGAAAGAACTTCCCTATGAAGTGTGGTCATACCATGCTCCCTTCTCCATTTCTCCATTCTGTCAAGATCTGGGGCACATACACATGTGTGCCCTGCATGTTCTTAAACACCCAATGCCAGGATTCTAACTACAGTCAGCCAAGTAGGATAAGGATCTCTTAACCACTAGACACCCCTATGGCCTGCAAATACAATTTTTATCATCTTATCTTTTTTTTTTTTTTTTGGAGAGGTTTTTGCTATAGGGCATGTGCGCTCGCCAGACAGAGAGAGACAGAGAGATAGAAAGCAAGAAATCACCCCCCAGGGGGGATGGCCACACTGCAATCCCTTCTCCTCCATTCTCCTCTCGGAATCTTGGGCACACATGCACACATGCCCGGCGTGAGTTTTAAGCCACCGGGTCCAGGACTCGAACCACGGTAGACTATGTGGGAGTCCAGCGACATAGCCATTATGCTAACTGCTGGTCTTCTATCATCTTATCTTAACCTAACAATATTAGGGAAAAATAAGATAAAACCCCACGTTCAATAAAATAATTACTTGAGAAAATAAATTAGCTAAATGCAGAAAACATAAAGACTAAGCATGCAAAAATGATACAGGGAACATAGCCCTGAGTTGCTGGAAAAATAAGTAAAAGAAATAGAGAAAGAATGAAAAAAAAAGTTTTAATCCACAAATCTCTTTGAATGAGATAAGAAAATAAGTTTTAGAAAAACACTCTATCTAGAGGAGGGATAAATTGTTTACTGCTTAGAGAGTCTTACAGTCTAAGCTTGACCTGAGAACTCAAAAATATCAAGGAATAAGAAAGAATAAAGACAAATGGAATACGGATAATTCATAAGACAAGGATTAAATGTCGCATTTTTGAAAAAGGTTCTCCAAAATTTGAGAATAAAGTCAAGGATAGTTGAATGTCTTTTCATTGAAATACTGGATAATTGTCTAATAGTTTTGCTCTAGGACTTATTTAGTTATCTAGAGGGTGACTTACTTTTTTTTCTTAATTGCTAGAGAGTGTGTGTGCTCACTAGAGAGGGAGAGAGAGAGGGAGAAAGCACCCCCCATGAGGCACAGTCACGCCACAATCCCTTCTCCCATGTTTCTTTACCGTGGGGATTCTGGCACACCTGCCCATGTACCTACCATGTGTTTCAAGCTCCTGGGTCCAGGACTCAAACTGTGGTCAGTTGTGTGGGAACTGATTTCTTTAGTCACTAGGCTATAGGGCTAGTGCTCCTTTACCAGTGTACAGATTCTGATTCTAAGGTGTTACTTGCTTATGTGTATTGCTTTGTTGTTGTTAGTTTTTTAAGCTTTTGCTACAGGACACGTTTGTTCACCAGAAAGAAAGAGAGAGAAAAGAGAAATGATAAATTATCCCCCAAAGGGAATAGCCATGCCACAATCACTTCTCCTCCATTCTCTTCTTGGGATTTGGGCACGCATACACCCTCAAAGTGATTCTCAAGCCGCTGGGTCTGGGACAGTCAGTCATGTGGGATCCAGTGCCTTAACCTCCAGGCCACCTGCTGCCCCCAAGTTATTATGTTTTGTTTTTGTTTTTGTTTTTGTTTTTGTTTTATTTCTTTCCTGTAGAGAAGGTAACTCCAAAGGACATGGTTTTATTGCTCTGAAGAATTCTAACTTAGCAAAATAATTCCAGTGTGATTTTTCCAACTGATTATGTATAATACATCTCTGCTACTCAAATGCACCTTGAACCATGTTATTGATTCTTCTATCCACGAGTTAAACAATCTGTGGGTTTAATTACTCTCTGTTTGTATAAGTCATAGTTTAAACTTCTTTAAGGATTTGGCCCATCCCATGGCCTGGTGACTATGTGAGCTAGATTGTATGTGGCTGACTGAGTGATTGGAGTCCCCAACTCAGTGGCTGTAAAGACATGCTATATATGTGTATGTGCTTGCCCAGAATCCTGAAAGGAGAGAGATACAGGGGAGAGGGATTGTGTTGTAACCATCCCGCATGGGAGGAGCACCGTTCTGCCTTCCTTCTCTCCTCCCTCCCTCTCTGGCAAGCACATGCTCCCTCTGGCAAATTAAAAGAGAGAGAGAGAGAGAGAGAGAATCTGACACTTTGATGTTTTGTATTACTTTCATACTTAATATGTATACTTTCTCCCAAAACTGAAAAAAATGTCAATGAATTTTATAATCATGCACAGATTAATTGAATAGAATTTGATCATTATTTTGCATTTATATAGATTATTTTACTTTTTTTGGAGAGGTTTTTTGCTATAGGGCACATGCACTCGCCAGACAGATGGAGAGACAGAAAGCAAGAAATCACCCCCCGGGGGATGGCCACGCCGCAATCCCTTCTCCTCCATTCTCACCTCAGGATCTTGGGCACGTATGCACACGCCCCCGGCGTGAGTTTTAAGCTACCGGGTCCGGGACGCAAACCGTGGTCAACTACATGGGAGTCCAGCAACAGCCATTACATTAACTGCTGGTCCCTATTTTACTTATTTTATATACCAGTCTCATTGACTTGATTGTTAATATGTAGTGATACTACATGATACATGAAGTGAGGCAGGAAAAGTTTCAACATTTTGATTATATTCAGTTTTAAACATCATTGGGAATACCTGCATCAGGAGACAGTAGACTAATAAATCTATGGGCTCCCTGTTTAAATCCCAACTCAGAAATATGATTTCAAAGGGGTTTCATAGGGGCCAACAGGCAGTGTAGTGGTTACGCCACTGGACTCCCTCATGGTCAACTGTAGTTCGAGTCCTGGAACCAGTGGTCTGAAACTCATGCCAGTCATGTGTGCATGCCCAAAATTCCTAAAAGAGAATAGAGGAGAAGGAATTGCAGTGTGGCTATCCCCCTCGGGGGGGTGATTTCTTGTGGGAGGCTGCGCACTAGCAAGTCTGCCAAGGTTTCTCGGAGAGCAAACAAATGCCATGATTGGTTCCCTTCAAAAAACCTGACCTTGGAAACCTTGCTCTGATTGGCCACTAGAATCCCTCAAATTTGCATATCAGGCACCTCATGATTGGTCCAAAAGCAACCAATCAAGGCCCACTGTTTACAACCAATCTCGGCCCACCGTTTACAACCCACCAGAGTGTATATAACCACGATGCCTGGCCCACAGTAGCCAGACGATGATGACCAGGAAGAAGACAATGACTGAAGAGCCTGAAGAGCTGAAACACCACGCAGTCTCCAGACGACCCTGAAGAGCTGACACTGCATCGTCTCCAGATGACCTGGGAGACCCTGAAGAGCTGTAACACTACATCGTCTCCCGACGACCCTGAAGAGCTGAGACACCACGTCGTCTCTGTGCTGCTCACAGTAGACGACGCGACCCTTAAGAGCTGTGACACTGCATTGTCTCTGTGCTGTACCGTGCTACCCACAATAAATGGACGACACTGTCATCTCCGTGCTGTAACACTACACCGCTTGTCCCGGCTCTCACTCCTTCACTCAGGAAACCTGTTCGGCTGTCCCCCGGGGTCAGAACAATTTCTCGCTTTCTGTCTGTCTCAGTCTCCTGGCAAGCACAAACACCCTATATCAAAAATCTCTAAAGAAACAAACAAGCAAACAAAGGGGTTGTATATAAATTGATCTAAAAAACCAATTTAAAAGATAAAGAAGAAAAACACCTAAATTGACAGAATGTTGGCCCTCAGCCTGCACAGGAGTATGTTTGGCAGAAAAGCTGAAGTGGTTATAAAGGGGCAGACAGGAAAGGGCAAAGGTCCTCATAGAGTGCTTTGTGAGCGGCATTTTAAGTGTTCCCACGTCTAGGTGACTACAGGGAACGTCCTGAGCTGACTGGCAAGTTCAGCCATTTCTCATCAGTGCTTTACCATCTGCTACTCTTGAGTGGGATGTCTGCCTCTGTGTGTGTGTGTGTGTGTGTGTGTGTGTGTGTGTGTGTGTGTATGTGTGTGTACGTGCGTTAAAAACGTTTATGATCGACTCTCTTAGGAAATTTCAGTATCATCAACCATAGTCTCATGCAGACAGCAGTTTGATCTGTAGATCTTATTCATCGTACATAACTGAAGCTTTTCCTCTTGACCGAGATCTTCCATTTCCTCCACTCCCTTGCCCCTAGTAACCACCCTTTTGCTCTCTGCTTTTGTAAGTTTGACTTTTCTAGATCCCACATATTGTTGCAAGAAAACAGACAAACGAGGAAGGAAAATGCAGCGCTCCAGAGAGGATAGGAGAACTCTTTATTATTATTCCATTACTGGGGCACAGAGGAGTTAACACTCAGGCCCCCGCTGAGAGTTGAACACAGTCTTTCCTGGGTGAATTTGGAGAGGGGCAGTTTTCAGCATGTTTGGAGCATCTTATCAGGGAAAAGGCTCAGTGTCTGCCCTAATACAGAACTGGGAGAGATGCAGGGAATTTAACTTCCTCAAGGCCTCCAGCAGCTCAACAGCCCAGGGAGGGGCAGCTAACTCTGGGGAATCAAAAGCTCAGGCAGCTATTATCTCTGGATTTCTTTAAGGTCACCGGTAAGGGTAAGCTCTGGGTTGCTCCATATGAATATAAGCAAGATCATGCAGCATTTGTCTTTCGGTGTCTGGTTTATTTCGTTCAGCATAATGTCCTCCATGTTCATCCACGCTGTCACAGATGGCAGAATTTCCTTCATTTTTTAAGGCTAACATTTCGTGGTTTCTATAGAGCACACGTTTTTTTTTATCCATTCTTCCTTTAATGGACACTTAGGTGGTTCCCGTACCTTTGCTATTGTGAATAATTTTGCAAGGAATGTGGAGTGCAGATATCCCTTCAACATACTGATTTCATTCTTTGTCTACATATTTGGAAGTGGGATTGCTGAATCACATGGTAGTTTCGATTTTTAATTTTTAGAGGAAACTACACACTGTTTTCCATTGTGGCTCTTCCAATATACATTCCCACCAATAGTATATAAGAGTTCTTTTTTTCTCCACATTTTCTTCTATACTTGCTATCTCTTGTCTTTTTGATACTATGGCATGTGTTGGGAATTTTCCAAGAACTGATTAATATGCTAATATACTAGTACAAATGGTGAGAATCATGCAGAAATAGGTGGGCCATATAGGCATGAGGATAGAAATTCTACGAAACAATCTAAATGAAATTCTAGAAAGCGAAGTAATTGTGGCAGAAGTAAGGAATGTTTCTGGTGGGCGCTTCAATGGACTGAGCACAGAAGCGAGAAGACCCAGTGAGCTCGAAGAAATGTCACTAGAATTGCTCATAATCACAATTGAAAAAGTAAAAATCGACTCTATGTGCTGTACCTCACACAATCAAATAAAATCTATGAAACATCAGGCAAACAAGGAATAAAATTAATATAATAAAAACATGAAAAAGGTGGCAGAATGAGTTCTAATTAAATGTAAATGACTTAAAGCCTACCAGTAAACAGAGATTATCAGATGTATAAATGTATCAAGATATGCCAACCATAATAGATAAATATCAATCATATACAGAAAGTTAAAAAAAAAAAAAAAAAAGAATGGGGGACCAGCAGTTAGTGTAATGGCTATATTGCTAGACTCCCATGTAGTCAACTGTGGTTCAAGTCCTGGACCTGGAGGCTTAAATTCACACTGGGTGTGTGTATGTGCGTGCCCAAGATCCTGAGAGGAGAATGGAGGAGAAGGGATTGCAGCCATTCCCCCTGGGGGGGTGATTTCTCACTTTCTGTCTCACCGTCTGTCTGGGAAGCACACGTGCCCCATAGCAAAAACCTCTCCAAAAAAAAAAAGAATGGAAAAGATATACCATATAATTATAAATTCTAAAATTAGAATTGTAGATTTAATACCACACAAAATTTAAAGAAGAGAACACAGCAAGTTTTCAAAATGCAATCTAAATTTACTAAAATTGTGATTCTCTAAAAGGTATTACTTAACATCTCTCAGATATGACCACATATTTCAATTTAACTACAATAAAAAACATGTAATCCTAAAAGAGATACTGACAAATACTCCAGTCAGATATACTAAAAAAGCTCTTATTGGTAGGAACTCTAACCAGTGCAGAGAAGAACAAACTGTTCAGGAACTAACATCGGACGTAATACTCTAAATGTGTTAAAAGAAAATATAAGAGAATATCCTTTCTCCCTTAAGATGAGAGGAAAAATGTCATAAAAATCTCAAACATACAAACAAGACAAAAACCACATCCAAATTTAGATTTTTTTTTTATAAAAGAAAAAAAGCCACTAAGCTAAAAATCTGGGGAAAGAGATTTCAGCAGGTAAAGCAGTATGAAATAATAACTTAGACTATTTAAAGAACTTAATATAAAAAAGAAAATGAGAGAAAATTCCATAAAAATAAATCATCTCTTTTGCCAGATCCTTGTCATGCAGCTTTCTTCCTTTATTTATTTATTTATTTATTGGTGAGATTTTTGCTATAGGGCGCGTGTGCTCGCCAGACAGAGAAAGGACAGAGAGAGACAGAAAGCAAGAAATCACCCCGCCAAGGAGGGATGGCCACGCCACAATCCTTTCTCCTCCATTCTCTCGGGATCTTGGGCACACACGCACACACGCCCAGTGTAAGTTTTAAGCCACCGGGTCCGGGACGCGAACCATGGCCGACTATGTGGGAGACCAGCAACATAGCCATTACACTAACTGCTTGTCCCAAAATAAATCATCTCTTAAAAGGGGCTTCAGTGGTGTTCTATTCCATTTGTATCCCAATAAATCCAATTAAAACAGCAGTAAATCACTATTTTACATATGTGTGTGTGTGTGTGTGTGTATGTATATATATATATATATAGAGAGAGAGAGAGAGAGAGAGAGAGAGAGAGAGAGAGAGAGAGAGAGAGAGAGAGAGAGAGAGAGAGAGAGGAGAGAAGCGAGAATGGCAGAGAGAACATCAGAGAGTAGAGAGAGATCAATACCAAATATTTGTAAATGCATATATATCACAGGTCATTAAGAGGAAAAACTGCTAAAAGTAAAATCAAATAACGTACGTATTGTATATAAGGTTTAACTTCACACAATTGCAGGAGGTGGTTAATCCATTTATGTGGAGCTGCACCTTCTACATGTGTGCTGGGACTGAAGGGAATGCAGTCAGGAAGGAAAGATGGGTTTTTAAGCAAAGGAGTGGAAGGATGAATTGAAACCCAGAGAAAGGAGCACACTGGTGCATGTGTCAGTTGCACACTGCCCCCTGACCTCCAACACTGAGGCTGCTGAGCATGCCCCTGACCCAGGAGTCACTGGAGGAGGGGTAAGGACAGCCTGCATCCTGCAAGAGCTGGGGGAGCTGTGAACCAGAGAGTGAGCCTTCGGATCCACTGCAATGTGGGAGAGCTGTGACCCTGCCTCATTCCATTGCCCTGACATTTGCGGCATAAAATAACATGACATTTGTGGCTCTTTGCTTCCCCAATCTCACGCAAAGTCTCTTGTGGCTCACACTGGGCCAGAGTAATACAAAAAGAAAAACTTAGAAAAATATAATTTTATCTTAGCTTAAATCACCCAATACAAATCCACCGTAGGCCACTCCTTGCCTATTTGGCAGTTATATACATCTCTTTTACGTGTAGTTCATTTAATTTCCAAAAAAAGGCATTAGAAAAATCATGCCCTTGCCAAACATAATGCAATTATCCTCCTTATATCTCAAAATATGCAGCCCTCTTCTCAACAGAAGATGCAAAGTCCCTTAATATATCTCTGGATGATATTCATTCCTCCTCCAGTGAGTCACAGCCCCCCTTTGATATCCTATGATTTAAACACTGAGGTATAAAGTTAAATACCATTAACATATTTTATGTTACATGATAGGAGAGCAGGAGAGGAGAAGGTGAAAAAATAGTTAATATATTCATAAATGAATTCATATGAAATTAAGAGAAACAGATGCTTATTACTATCACTGTCCTTGTCCCTCTACTCAGTCTAGTGGCCATAGCTGGTATTTATGACCACCGTTTTCCACGACCTGTGTTATATGCTCTTTGCCTTTAGCAAGCACCAGAGCTAGCCTTAGTTCCTTGCCTGACAGAGTGACAGATCAATCATTCCTGAAGATTCTGGGCCGTTTACAGTCGCTCCTTTATTGGATCGTTACAAGTTATCACTGACTTTATTTACAAGGTCATAATGAAAAAGGAGCACTCAGGGAATCTTCTGCATCCCAGATACGCTCTCCCTTACCCTCATTACAGAGCAGCAGCAACCCATGCACCCCTTGGTGGTCAGAATCAATACCCCGGAAGATACAGAAAATCCCTTCCCCTTTCTAGGTCTCCTAGGATGAGGAGCACAAAGGCCAGGTGGCGTTCTCCTCTTCCAGTTTATCGAAACTACTATCATGTGTCATGGTTGAAGCATTGCTGTGTCCTCAGATGACACTCCCTTCCTTCCGAAGCTAAGATTACTAGACAGAGTTTTGTTTTGTTTTGTTTTTGTGCTGGTCTGATCCTCTTGCATCTGGCTCCCAGCTAAGACTACAGCCACACACCATCACACCTGGATTCTTATAAAACTGAATCTCACTCTGTTGCCTAGGCCAACTTTGAATTTGTTGTCCTCTGGTCTCAGCCTCCCCTAGTTGCTGGGATTACAAATTCATAGCACCATCCCTAGCTTTAGGTTAAACCAAGAACTGAACCCTAGCCTCTGTGGTCCCACTCTGAAGAATGTAGCATCTGAGCATGTGCCTCTGTGGCTGCCTTAGCAAAGGACAATGTGGCTAATGCCTCAGAAGGGTGAGCACACCTAGTCCCATTTCCACTCCTTGATTATCAGGACCCGTGAGTTCTAGACAGAAGCAGCAGCACATATGTGGGTCTCTAATTTAAGCCACAGGTTATAGGACATTATTCCAGACCTTTAAGGTAGCATGCCCCACCCAACACCATAACACAATCCTCAATGCGCCATTTCAATGTTTCACCAGGTCAGTAGCTTCAGGATGATGGAAATATAATGAGACCAGTAACTTGCATGAGTGCACTATCTCACTTCACTGTTTCAGGAAAAGATTTTCTGGTGAGAATCAAGGCTAGGTGGAAAAATATGATGATGGTAAAAAGGGGTTCATATGTCCACAGATAACAGTTTTGGCACAAACATTGTGGGCAAAAAGGCAAATCCATATATTCAGAGTGTCTATTTCAAGTGAGAATAAAAACTTGCACATTTCTTGCTAAGATAGTCCTTTGTAATCAGACAAATGTCAGGTGGATGGATGGTTTCCTAGGCATTTGTGCCTTGCCTAGAGTTTAGAACTAGTTTCTGCTGGTGTTTTACACACATGGTAGAGGCAGGCTACAGCTATACCGGCCTCAGTGAGCGAAAGCCTTCATTACTGAAGCCATGCAGAACTGCCTTCTGTGTCACCATGACTGCTTTTACATGAGTCATTGAGCAGGGACAGGTTAGATGGAAAAGAGATGGACAGATATGCACAGAATGGGTAATTATTTCTCTCTAATTATATCCACTTTATTATCTTTAATTCCTGAAGTTGCTTTCTGATGAGAATTCTTATGGGCACAAATATCTTCAAAATTGATAACCATTTGGAAAGCTCATTTACATAAAAATCTTTCTCAGATCCTTTTGCTAATTTCCCCATTTTGTCTCTTCCAAGTTCCTATCAGCCAAACTATTAGCTACTATTCTTAGTAGCTAATGAAAATCCACATCTCTAACTGCAAGAAGAGTGAAAAATCATGTTCATTGCTCAGTGTTATGCCTACTATTTCCAATTTAACCAATTCAGAATAGTCATAATCCAAATCCCAGCAAATTATTTTGTGGACATGAAACCAGCAAATTATTTTGTGGACATGAAACCAACTTATTCTAAAGGTCAAGACCCAGGATAGATAACACAGGATTCACTAAGGAGTACAGAGTGAGAGACATACTACCTAACTTAAGGACTTAGTGAAATAGTATTTTAGTCTATTTTTCACTAAATATTATACTGGGTAACTTTTGAAGAACAGAGTTTATTTAGATCGTGGTTTTGGAGGATTACAGACTAAGGACCATGTCCTTTGAGGGTCTTCTTTTTGGAGAGGACTCTGCAAAAAATAGTCCCAAGGCAGTGCCAGGCATCAAATGGTATGGGCTTTCTTCTGTGTGACTGTGTGTCTGCTCTTCTTGTAAAGCTGCCAGGAATCAAGCATCGGGGCTCATCCAATCAGCATAATCTCCCAAAGGCCCCATCTTTAACACCATAATTGAACTAAGTCTTTACCCTTTAAACACTGCTAGGATGGGTCATCAAACTTCGACACAAGAATTTCTGAGAAACACAAGCAAAACATAGCACACGACGATAGTACTCAAGACTGTGCATTAGTGCAAGAACAGACAAATAGATCAATGGAAAAGAATAGACAGCCCAGAAATAGACCATACAAATCTAGGCAAATGATCTTTTTTTTTTAAAGGTTTCTGCATAGAGTGCATGAGTTACCAGAGAGAGAGACAGACAGTGAGAGAGACAGACCTGAGAAATCACCCCCCAGGTGGTGTCCACACCACAATTCCTTCTCCTACATTCTCCTAGGATTTGGGGCATACACATCTGTGTGCCTGGCATGATTTTCAAGCCACCAGGTTTGGTACTTGAGCAGCAGTTGCCATGCAAGTGTAGCACCTTAACTATCATGCCACCTACTGGTCCTGCCAATTGATCTTTCACAAATGAGCAAAGGCAAGTCAAGGTAGAAAGATTCATCTTTTTTAAATAATTATTTTATTTAATTTTATTCATTGTAATTACTGTTATTATTATTTTTTGAAGTTGACCAGAGAGAGAGAGGGAGAGAAAGAAAGTAAGAAAGCAAGCTTCCAGCTTCAGGACTCAACTGTGGTCAGTCATGAGGGAATACAGCCGCCTTAACCACCATGCCACCTGCCGGTCCCAAGAGTAATCTTTTTAATAAGTGCTGCTAGAATGACTAGACATCCATATACTAAAAAAGAAAGAAAGAAAAGAATCTTGACCATGATCTTACACCTTTCACACACACACACACACACACACACACACACACACACACAGCTTAGCTAAGTGAATCACAGAATTAAATATAAACTGCAAAATTACAAACCTTCTGGAAGATAATATCACGTGTCATTGTGAGAGACATACTACCTAACTTAAGGACTTAGTGAAATAGTATTTTAGTCTATTTTTCACTAAATATTATACTGGGTAACTTTTGAAGAACAGAGTTTATTTAGATCGTGGTTTTGGAGGATTACAGACTAAGGACCATGTCCTTTGAGGGTCTTCTTTTTGGAGAGGACTCTGCAAAAAATAGTCCCAAGGCAGTGCCAGGCATCAAATGGTATGGGCTTTCTTCTGTGTGACTGTGTGTCTGCTCTTCTTGTAAAGCTGCCAGGAATCAAGCATCGGGGCTCATCCAATCAGCATAATCTCCCAAAGGCCCCATCTTTAACACCATAATTGAACTAAGTCTTTACCCTTTAAACACTGCTAGGATGGGTCATCAAACTTCGACACAAGAATTTCTGAGAAACACAAGCAAAACATAGCACACGACGATAGTACTCAAGACTGTGCATTAGTGCAAGAACAGACAAATAGATCAATGGAAAAGAATAGACAGCCCAGAAATAGACCATACAAATCTAGGCAAATGATCTTTTTTTTTTAAAGGTTTCTGCATAGAGTGCATGAGTTACCAGAGAGAGAGACAGACAGTGAGAGAGACAGACCTGAGAAATCACCCCCCAGGTGGTGTCCACACCACAATTCCTTCTCCTACATTCTCCTAGGATTTGGGGCATACACATCTGTGTGCCTGGCATGATTTTCAAGCCACCAGGTTTGGTACTTGAGCAGCAGTTGCCATGCAAGTGTAGCACCTTAACTATCATGCCACCTACTGGTCCTGCCAATTGATCTTTCACAAATGAGCAAAGGCAAGTCAAGGTAGAAAGATTCATCTTTTTTAAATAATTATTTTATTTAATTTTATTCATTGTAATTACTGTTATTATTATTTTTTGAAGTTGACCAGAGAGAGAGAGGGAGAGAAAGAAAGTAAGAAAGCAAGCTTCCAGCTTCAGGACTCAACTGTGGTCAGTCATGAGGGAATACAGCCGCCTTAACCACCATGCCACCTGCCGGTCCCAAGAGTAATCTTTTTAATAAGTGCTGCTAGAATGACTAGACATCCATATACTAAAAAAGAAAGAAAGAAAAGAATCTTGACCATGATCTTACACCTTTCACACACACACACACACACACACACACACACACACACAGCTTAGCTAAGTGAATCACAGAATTAAATATAAACTGCAAAATTACAAACCTTCTGGAAGATAATATCACGTGTCATTGTGCTTTTAGATACAATACCAAAAGTATACTTCATAAAAAATATAAGTCAGATTTAATTCAAGTGAAAAACAGATCAACTTTACAAACAATGTTGTTAAGAAAAGACAAACCACAGCTGAAGGAAATCTTTGCTAAATGCATGTTTGGTAAAGGAGTAGTACCCCAAATACACAAAAAACTCTTAAAACACAACAATAATTTAAAAATGGCCACATACTTCACCAAAAAGGACATCCAGATGGCAAATGAATATATGAAAAGGCCCACAATATCATATGCAATTAGGAAACTGCAAACTAAAACAATGACCATGCACGCCTTTAAAGATGGCTAAAACCTACAACACTGACAATCCCAAATGCTGACAAGGAGGTAAAGCAACTCTCATTCATTTCTGGTCGGAATGTACTACAATACAGCCACTTTAGAAGACTGGCAATTTTGTAATTTAAATGTAGTCTTATTAAATGATTTAGCAATCAGTTTTCCTAAGAATGCATTCGAATGAGTTGAAAAACCTATGTCCACACAAAACCCTGTATCTGAATATTTAAAATAGCTGTATTTACAATTTCTAAAAACTGGAAACAGCAACCAAGATGTTTTTTAAAAGGTGAATAAATAAACACACTGCTATGTCCGTATAATAGAACACTACTCAATTAATTATAAAAGAAAATGAGTTATCAAACCTAGAAAAGACATGGAGGAACTTTAAATGAATATTAATGAGTTCAGCTCCAGGTCAAAATGCTATGTGCTATCTTTTAGCTCTGACTTCCATAAGCAATTACAAAGGCTTTATCTGGCATGCCTCATGGGGAAGCTGCCCTTCCCACACTAGATGGTTCACAACTCAAAAGACTTAATCAAGAACCCAGCGTGCTTCCCCTTCCCCACCCATAGCATGCTCTTACATACTCGCATTTCTACCCCGAGTGCCTCCATTTGAAGGCCCTCTTATAGGAAGGCCCCAGCTGGGTACTTTCCTAGGTACTTCTGCCATCGACACCCAATTGAAGATACTTTTCCACTCTGACTCAGTGTTAAGTACTTTTCCGCTCCTAGCCCTTTCCCTTCTCTCAGCTCTCCCCATCAGGTCCATAAAACAGTAGGAGCCTTTTGCTCAGGACTCCCTTGGCAATGAGACGATTCTTCCATCAGTGCTGATATGTATTTGACCTTCATTCGGCCCCATTCCGTGGACAAAATGGAACACTGAAGAAACTGGGGCTTTTTGCTTTAACCTCTTGCTCATACATTGCAGTATGTGATTAAAGTCTTGATTGCTACTTTAGTTTTGACTTGTTGTCTTAAAGAACCACTTCAGCACTGGTGGTTTAGATTTTTGTAGCTCATCTCTTGACACACATTGTTAGTAAAAGAAGCCAGACCTGCACACCATCTGACTCCAACCATGTGCTATCTGGAAAAGGCAAAAGTTTAAAGACCATTAGATATCAGTGGATTTTAGTGGTTCAAAGTGAGGAGGTAAATAGGCTTGGATTTGGAGGAGTTTTAGAGCAGTGAAGTTATTATTTATAATACAGAAAGGATGTACACAAAATGATATGTATTTGTCAAAACCATGAAAGTATGTAACACAAAGAATGGACTCTAGTGTAAACTCTGGACTTCAGTTAATAATGTAAAGTTATTGGTTTTCCAGTTGCAACAAATGGACCACACCAATGTATGCTGTAAAGTGTGAGATTGGGGTGAGAATTTGGAAATAGCAGTATGTGGGAATTCCAAATCCTGTAAACCTGACATTACTATAAAAATTGAAGTCTAGGGACTAGCAGATAGCAAAATGGTCATGTCGATGAATTGCCACATAGTCCATTGTGGTTTGAGTGCTGGATCCAGAGACTTGAAATATGCAGGGCACATATGCGTGCAGGCCCAAAATCCCAAGAGGCAAATGGAAGAGAAGGGTTTGCCATGTGGCCATCCCCCCAGGGGTGATTTCTTGCTTTCTGTCTCTCTCTCTCTATCTCTCCGGTGAGCACATGTGCCCTATGGCAAAAATCTATCTTAAAAATAATTCAAGTCTGATCATTAAAATAACTTTCCATCATGACTGTCTTCAGGGACACCCTTGTGGGAATATAGTGGTAAATAAACTACAAAGACCATGTATGTATTGTTAATTGCAAGAAATAAAATAAGCCAGTGAAAAAACTGATTCTACAGACCCTAAGCTGGTTAAAATGTCTGAAACAGGCTCCCAGTCACTAAACATTTCTAGTAGTCCTTTTCCTGTTCACAATGGGCTGGTCTATTCATTAACACAACCTCTACGCTGGCTGCTCTTCGACAGCCATCATCTACAAAGTCGGGCTGAAGACAATCTTTTCTTTTTCTTTTGATCTAACATGTATTTTTTTCATTGAATTTCTTTTACAAATTTGTCAAAAATCAGTGGGTCATATTCGTGGGAGTCTATTTTTGGATTTTCTCTTCTGTCCTTTGATCTGGTATGTCCATCTTTCAAGGACATCACATTCCTATTGCTTCAGTGAAGGGAGAATCTGCTCAGAAAACATTCAGAGGGTGGAGTCTCTGGTGATATGCAGTAACTCCACTCTAACATTTCACCCTCCTCTTTGATCTCTAGCTTAGTACTCTTCTGCCAAAACAGTTCTAGCATTTTCACCTAAATAACTGTGGGTCGCCATTCATCCATGCTTTAAGGAACTATCACTCTTGTACAGTAGGATTGGCTCTAAGTGTCCTTCCCAAAATGTCATCTAGCCTCTGGCTTCCTGGTCAGAATATTTCATTTTCATATGTCAGTGGTCATAGGGACTCCCCCTTGAGAGCATAGATGCAGATTAAAAGGGAGGGACCGGTGGCATGAGTATGAGTCCCTGAGTGTCTCTGCCATCTATTCGTGCAACTGACTGAAGCCTGTCTCGTATTTGCCACTTCCACCATGATGGAATGTAGTACATATGCCTCATGACCGGGCGGTCAGGAGCTACCTCGTTCACCCTGGGCATCCTGGGTCACTTGGGAGTACGCTGACTCTGGCTACATATCCAACTCTAGTAGATCCAGTAAAAAGACCCAGAAGTGAGACAAAACCATTTAAAGCAGCTTTTAAAAAGAGAGTAGTTATCTGTGGAGGATGATATATCTTCTCTTCAAAGTTCTGACACTGCACCATGGTAAATTCAAGCATGTAAATCCTGGACCCTCTGGAGACCATTCTTCTGTTCTGAATCCTACTCAAAACTGGCAGCTTTTTAAGTAGTCATTTTATTATTAGGTAAACAGTATGCCCCCCAAAAAATATGTATCATGACTGTAACATCCAAAAAAAGTCACTAGGGGCTGCATTGTTTTTTTAGGGGCTACATTGCTTTTTAGGGGCCGTGTAGGAACTTATCCTTTACCTTGGAAGGAAGCTTCACATACCCGAGATCACTGGGTCGCTACACATTTAGCTGTAATGGAATGTCCCTATATTTTTGCATGAGTTATTTCCAAGTGGCCAACTGATGTCCTAGAGAAATCATTTCAGATCAGGTGTTTGATATTGGTCTCTGTTGCTGACATGTTGGCTCTTCAGTGGCAGATGCAGTTAGATCTGTATTTCTGGACCTGTATGGAGCCTTGTTTCTGCCACCCTATCCATGCGAATAATGCTGGGTAGATAAGGACAAGTGTTGGATAATGTCAATTGGCCAAGTCATTTTGCCTAGTTGATTGCTCAGTCATTCTTTCATGGTGGATACTGTCAGTTAGTCTGAAAATTTTACTGTCTGCACTGACTTCCTTAAGTCTACCCATGTGCCTCTACTCCTGACTTGATTATTACTGATCCAGTCCTTTCCCTTCTAGATGACCAGGCCAATGACCACTGCATATGTAAATCTATTTTATTGGTAGATGTTTATTTGTCAGAATCTGTAAGAAAGGAAGATGAAAATGATTGGTGATAATTTGGTTTATAGGTCTAATGAAGGTTATCATACAATAAGTGAAGACTTCATAAGACTAGAATCAAGTTAATAATGTTTATATCTTTTGTAAATTATTATGGAATTTTAGGGTCTTTGTTTTCCTGTTGAAAATGTCTAACATGTACAGTACCTAGTATTTCTTCCTAACCACTAAGAAATGAAATATGTGTGTGTGTGTGTATACTATTGAAAGTTTCTTTATTCAGTATAATAGATAGGAGGACAAGTTATTGCTGAAATTTTCAGTTTACCAGTTTTATAGAATAGTTACTTTGACAAAGTTTACGTATTTACCATACCATCTTACAAAATAATTACATGTCAAATGAAATCCAGGAAACAAAAAAGAGGAATAATTTCCAAATGTCAATGTCATACTTACCTCTGTGACTGACTTCTTTTAAACTAAAAAAAAGCATTATCTATCAAATATCATAAGAATTGTCTACTGTGTTCTTACAAGAGGACTGTCACACAGATTTTACCAAAAGTCATCTATTTCTGAATCACGTCACTTACACAAAGTTCCATGGAAAGTCATCTTTTCATCCATATATTCCTACATGCACTCATTCAGTAAAACATGTACAAGTTTAAAAGGTAACAGGAAGGCAGAGACAAGGGAAGCACAGTTTTTACTTTCACAGAATCCAGTCTAGAGACGAAGGCTAAACAAGCAAATCCCTAACTTCTAAATATGGTCCCAAACTATCACCAGGATTTCAATATGTCTCTAAACCCCAGAGGAACTAGCTCATTGATTATAAATTGATTTTATTGGAAGTAATTATTTGTTCCTATTGGAATATAAACCTGCCCTGGGTTCACATTTCCTTTCTATTGTATTTTGGATTAGGGAAGCTTTTGAATATCTCATGAACTTTTGTGATATACCACCAGACTTTCTCTCTCACCAAAGGTGTCAGGTTGTCGATGAAGATGCAAGACAATGGACCAATGCCTTTGGAATGTAACAAGCTTGTGACAACTCTTCTGGGAGTGTTGGGGCTTATAACCAGTGTGGTGGTCTATTTAAATTTGAGCTGTGGTGATAGCCAGAGGATTACTCCTTGCATGTTTAAAATGCTATTTTTATAGATGCAATTTACTGTTAGTCAGCCATCAACATATGTGGTCGTTTCTGTTGTCATCTTGCTGCAGGAGTTTATAGACCGAGGAGTGGTGGTTCCATTTCCATTTACCTGCAGTACGTTCACATTTATGAGACTGTGCTGTGCTGATTTAGTTCCAACGAGCACCATTCTTTCTGTAGGGTGCTTAATACTGAATGCGCCAAGTAAAAACCTGGAGCCACTATCTAGCTTTAATCAGTTCTTTACATCTCAGAGAGGAAAAGATATGAAAAGGGATTATGTTTTGTTTTAACTAGGATGACTAACTGGTGATCATGAAGAGAAAGGGCTGAAGTTATGAAATGAAGGCAAGTTAGAGCATAGATGGGTCCTGTATACTCTTCAGATTACTACTTTCTACTATTCTCAGTGATAAAGATAAATAAGAACTGGGGCCGGCAGGTGACATGGTGGTTAAGGCACTGGACTTCCGCATGGCCCACCATGGTTCAAGTCCCAGACCTGACGCCTTACTTTCTCTCTCTCTCCATCTCTCTCTGGTCAAATTGAAGGATAAACATACAAAATTAAATTAAATGAATAATTCTTTAAAAAATTAATGGAAACTGCTATTTATTTACTTAAAGTTTCCCAAAGGGTGTGTGACCTGAACAGAGAGACAAAGAGACTGAGAAAGAGAGAAAGGGAAAAATGAGAAAGCACCCATTTGGTCAGCTCTTCTACAGACACTGACTAAGACCGAGGCATTTAGAAAAGACTCATGGTGGGGCCGTTTTCTTTAGGATCTTGGGCTTGTTCAGCACTGTGATTGAACTGACCACTGTATACTCAACCAATGTTCACTAGCTTCTGTCTCTTCAAGAATTTTCTTCAGGAACAATTTCTGCTACGATCTCTCGGGCTTTTTGGCATGCTTTGTGTTGTTGTTGAAACCAGTCATTTGAATGGAATAGTGTGGTGACTTTGGAAATCAGATTTTCTCCTTTTCTGGAGTTTGCTGTTCTTTGGTTTTTATTTCTTTGTGAAATTGGTCATTGATATTCTTTCTTAGGGAAATACACAGCCATAGTGGCACAGCAGTAGCACAATGGTCTGCAATGAGGAAAACCATGTGGAAGATCAGGGTTGGAGTTCCAGTTTGACAGATGTTTTTATATACATACACACATAAATGCTGAGTGCAAACTTATGTGCCCGTGATATCCTGGCTGGCTGAAAAGGCCGGTGGCTCTTCTCTCTCTCAATAAATACTTTCTAATATATAAAAGAACTAATACCTATTTTCAAAAATTTCAAATGTTCAAGAAGAGGGAACAATACCTACTTTATTCTATGAGGTCCTGATGCCAAAGCCGGACCAAACACACATACACACAGAAAACTAAAGACCAATACCCCTATAAACACTGATGCAAAGATCCTCACCAAAATACTAGCAAGACAAATTTAACAATATAGTAAAAAGATTATAGATCATAATCAAGTCAGATGTCTTCCTACAGTGAACATTGATCAATGCAATATACCACATTCCAGAATGAAGGGAAACAACTACATGATCATATCAATTGATGCAGAAGCAAACATTGGACACAATTCAAAGCCCTTTCATTATAAAAACACTTAACTCTAAGAATAAGGAAAAAATATTCAACATAATAGAAGCCATGTGTGAAAAATCCAGTAAACATTATATTTAGTGGTTAAGACTACAGCTTTCTCAGATCAGAAGGAAGGCAAGGATTCCTGGTTTTGCCACTTTTATTTAGCATAAGGTGACTGGATCTCACATGGCTGACTGAGCATGTATGAATCCTGGATCGGGTGGCTTGAGAAACGTTGTTGAGTGCATATGCACACATGCCTAAAATCCCCAAAGCAGGGAGAAATGGAGAAGAGATTGCAGCATGCCATGACTGATAAAGGGTGCTTTCAAAAATAAATTAATTAACTAATTAATTAATTAAAGGGTGCTTTCTCACTTTCTCTTTCTTTCTCTCCCTCTCCTTTTCCCTCTCTCTATCTCTCTCTCCTCCCAGTGAGTGTGCATATGCTCTATTTAAAAAAAAAAGAAAATTATTTCTGTTCATAGATGATATAATCTTATATATGAAAAACTAAAAATTAAAAATATACATAACTAGTAATTTAAATGAATAAAGTAGTAGAATTCAAATTCAATATACCAAAAATGATCTCATTTTCCTGGATAATAATGAACAATTATAAATATTTCTGTTATATCTGTTGTAATATTGCCCATTTCATTGCAAATTTGCTTTATCTGGAAATAAATTTTGTTTGCAATAACATTAAAAAATAAAATAGGAATCAGCTACAGAGGTAGAAAATGTACCTATAGAATGAATACCACAAAGCAAGAATGAAATTTAAAATTTTAGGGGATAAAAGAGTATATCAATCTGCCTGTCTCAAACAACATTTACAATTTATTGCATACATTCCAGAAAAGTTAGTGATTCATTTTAAATAAAGAATTAAAATATCCATGAAAGAAAAGAAAAAAGATCATTGAAAGAATATCAAATATGTCTTGTAGTAGGAATATCATGAAAGATGTGCTGGTAGTAGCTGTCAACAAACCAGAATTTAGATTTAACACCTCTTATTGAAGTGACCTTTAGCAACTCAGGTAAACTCCAAGTTTTTGTTTCCTCATTTTAAAAATTGTGTAATAATAATTGTCTTACTTTACTCTTAGTCTCCAAAAATGTTTATCAATGTGAAAGTCCCTATAAGAAATTATTATTATACGTAGTTGTATGAAAAGTTTGGTTATTGGGGCCAGCAGGTAGTGTGGCAGTTAAGGCGCTCATTCCAACATGACCGGCCACCCTTTAAGCAATGATCCCCCAGCTTGAAAAATCACATGGGCCATGTGTGCAAGCATGCCCAGAATCCCAAGAGGAGAGTGGAGGAGAAGGGATGTGGCATGGCCATCCTTCATAAGGGGTAGTTTTTCACTTTTTCTCTCTGTCTCTTTTTGTCTCTCTCAGGCAAGCGCACACGCCCTATGGCAAAAAAAGAAAATTAAAAAAAAAAAAAGTTTGGTTTTTGAGTATATTCTTTGGGCTTAGTTTGAGAAGCACAGCCTATCTGCATATCCTGGTAGAACTCAAGCTCATTTCTGAACAGCAGTAGTCCCTTACTCCATAATTTCACATCAAGGTGGTGTTTACTGAACTGCTACAAGTTCTTTCATATATCCTATTTTTTCTTCTGGCCTGTCAGCAAACTGGTGACAAAGCTTGTCTGATTTATCTCTTTTAAATTCCTAATGTTTTTATAATACCTGGCTTGTGGTATAAATTCAAAATATGTAAAGAATCTGGGTTAGGATGATAAATAAGAATGCATCAAGTTTTATAGTTGCATTTTTATAGCCAACTACAATGCAACAGTGATTTGTTTCATTTTTCCCTTCAAAATTCAAATGTGTGCTGGAGGTTATAGTTTATTTCATCATCTACCCATTTGGTCACTGAAACCAAATATATTTATAGATAGTATAGTAAATGCTGTGGTCTGGAGTGTAGAAATAATCAGAAATATCCCAAAGTTAATAAAGCAATTTGAGTATTTTTTTCTTTACATCAGAAAGATAGTGAGATATAAGAATGAGAAGAAAAGGTATTAAAAGGAAACTCAGTTTCTGGTTTCTGGAGATGATGTATGTGTTGAGAAGAGTGAAGAGGGTTAGATGGAAGAAGGTCTTGCTAGCAAATAATGCTGACATCTAGACAAGAGCATTTGAGTTTGAGGAGGTGGCAGGTGCCCAGCTTTACTAATGCAGTGGTAATACGTGTGCTTTATAAGGAAGTAAGCAGCCCACAGATAAAGTAACTCAAACAAATTGAAAACTATAATATATAAAAAACTGTCATGAGGGTTTTGATGTTCTCCTAAAAAATATACTCAGATTGTAAATATTAAAGAGACATTTCTGATTTCTGATTCTGTGTAAGACATGGTAAAATTTAAGCAGAACCCTTGGGGACCAGCAGGTGGCATGGTGGTTAAGGCGCTGGACACTCCTACATGGCTGACCACTGTTCAAGTCCTGGACCTGTCATCTTACTTTTTCTCTTCTCTCTGTCTGTTTCTCTCTGGTCAAATTAAAATACATAAATAAAGTTAAATAAAATAACTTAAAAAAAATTTCAAGCAGGACCCACTCAGTCAAAAGAAGAGGATTTAAAGATAATTGTTTTAATTATGTAACTGCAAATATTCCACCTTATTTTTCATAAAATTCTTCCACGTATACAGTTTACAGAGTATGAACTCTACATTCCAAAAGACTCCTGAAGGACTAAGAGGAAACTACAACTATGTACATTGAGTGCTGAAATATCTGATTGATTTGACAAGCCTTTTTATATTCTAAAGATTTACTTTCAAGGCAGGGAAATCAAGTACTACCAATATCCAATATTTGCAATACTGAAGACTAATTGACCATCTTCATGAAAGCATTTGTTTTTAAGACTTCTCAATTATCTTGGCTATGTTTCATTTTTAATAATTCCTTGTAAAGCTTCTTATAAAAACTTTATCTGAAATAAATAAACACCCACACCACAAAGACAAACACGCTCTTCTGTGTTTGAATGTCTTTCTGGCAGTTTTGAAAGATTGTCTTTACTGATGTTTGTGAAATACAGGAAATGAGCCATAAGAAAGAAATAAATCAAAGTGCCATGTAAGAGCCCTGAATGGAGGGGAGTGAAATGCTGATGTAAACCCTAAACCACAGGAAATCATTGTTGCTGTGGACAACACAAATCAACAAGAGCACCAAATAGTAAACTCCCAAAGTTATTAAAATCTCTACACATAGAATTACGTCTTGTGCCACCATGCAAATAAATTGCAATTTCTGAATTGCACTGGAAGAACAGGTCCACTAGCCACAGCCAGTCATGGTGCCTGGATTCCTTCTATTAAATAGTAATTAAGATACATGGGATCTTCAACATGTTCACGGAAATGCATATGATGAAAACAATACGTGGAGGCCAGCAGATGGCATGGTGGTTAGGGCTCTGAATTCCCATGTGGCTGACCACAGTTCGAGACCTGGCAACTTGCTTTCTCACTTTCTCTTTCTCTCTGTCTCTCTCTGCTCAAATGAAATAATAATAATAAATAAAAATAAACAGTTCTTTAAAAGATATGTGTAGATTTCAAAAAAAAAGTTGAACTGAAATAAACTCCTACTTTAATTACAGCTTTCATGAACTTCTGAAGTCTCTTATTACTTGAGTACAATACTGTCTTGGGACTGCAATGTACAATACCCAAGTCAAGAACCCAGCCAGAACCCACATTTGGCAAAGTTCCTAAAAACAAATAAAGTCAACTTTACCTATTAGCATATTACAAACAGTCAGGAAGGCTACTCTCCTCCCTAACACTTGTTTTTCTCTCATATTTTCACCTGTTTATCCTGAAGTATTATGCCTTCCCCTTACTGTTCACATCCTTTGGAAAACAATTCTTTCCTGACAATTTTCTACAGGAAACACATGACACATTATTTTCAGCCCTAGAGCTCTCTACAGCTCATGCTGAGGATGCAAGTGGAGCTTACAAGCAGGAGAGACTTACCCCCAGATGCAAAAACCTTCCACACTTTGTGAGCAAGAGTCAATGAATAGAAGACCCTATTTCCTATCAGTCAGGCAGCTAATTCTGGGAAACATTTGTGTATTCCTCCTCAAAAAGTGTATGCAGAAATCAGTTTCCATTTCCCCATAATGGTGACTCCCCTACTAAATCTTTCTTTTCTTTTCTTTTCTTTTTTTTTAAGGTTTTTGCCATAGGGTATGTACTCTCACCAGAGAGAGGCATTGAGAGGGAAAGTAAAAATTACCCCTGCCCCCAGGAGGGATTGCCCTGCCTCAATCCTTTCTCCTCCATTTTCTTCCTCAGTTTTTGGGCCTGCACACAGATGAACCCAGTCTGATTTTCAGGCTCCAAGGTCTGGGACTCCAGCCACAGTCAGCCATGTGAGAATCTAGGGCCATAACCGCTACACCACCTGCTGTCCCAAAGTTTTTATGTTCTTTCCCTTCACTTCATGTCTCACTCTCACAAGAATCCCACGGGGACCACCTTGAAAATAAAGAGTCCAAAAAAATAAATAAGTAAAATAAAAAGTCCATCACAAATCCTTATCTCAGCCTGTGCTTTGGTGGAAAACAAGTTAACAGAGGATCTTTGGAAAATATAAATTTGATTATCAATCACTTCCTTAAAGCCTTCAATGGCACATCATTTCTTATGGGGTATAGTCCAGGCTTCTTAGCGTGAGACATAAAGTCTTTGAATGGCATAATCTTTGCCCGAAATGCTTGTCTCCTCTGTCACAGTTGAAACACAAACATTACCATTAATACCTTGTAGTATTGGATTGCTAGCAAATGTCTTATGTTATGATGTTGTAAATATTTGCTGTTTGCAATTGTTGCTTACTACACCTCAATGTTTTTCTTTTTTCTCCTAAACTGGAAAAGTTCTATGCATCCTCTTTTGTTCAGCTTTTTCTTACCTTTTAGATATGATCTCTCACTTCTCTGTATCTCCAGAGATTTGTGAGGTACTTACGATCTATTTGCACATGTGCTTCTTTCCTCTACTAACACAAAGACAGATGCATTATTCCATTTTTAGTTTCCATGCACTGTATGATGTTCAATTCATAGAGGTAGTTATAAATATTTATTGAAAGATTGATAAAATATATAATCATTTCATTGTTAATGAGATATATTCATTCTCTTTAGTGATCCCATGGCTGTAATTACAAGTTACAGTGACTAGTCCAGTTTGGGAAATCACCAAGTCAACCTCTTGGCAGGAGCTTCCTACAGTAACTTCTGAGCTGCATTCGTCCTGGATGATTCCAGGGTATGGTAATTTTTGAATAAATAGGCTTCCACCGTGTATGTGATGGAATATGAAATTGTATATGCCCGTTTAGCAGCTGTATGGCTCTGCTGTACTGCTTATTGAATGCAGGCAAGTGGGCTCCCTTAAAGGAATTCACATTAGCATTTGAGTAAACATAATTAAAATTTAACCAACTAAGGAGTTTGATGCAATCTTCATTTATTATTGGAATTTAATAGAGTCATGGAGATGTCTATATAGAGAAAATATGTGCATATTAATTTGTAATTTATGAAATTAATAGTTTCTCTTTTCAAAGGAGATAAAATGATAGAGAATGTGGGAGAAAAAGTAGTCCTCCGAGGCTCACATGGTTGTGCTATATGATTTTTTTCTTTTTAACAGAAGGATAATTTGATAGCATTCACTGTATTGGTTTAAGTAACTTGTGACCTAGTGGATGCCAATTACTGGTAAGGGGAAGTTGAGGTGGTTGGAGCTACCTGTAAGAATTCATTACCTTTATAAATCACTTTCATCTTCAGACATGCGCCAAGCAAGAGCATGAAAAAAATCAATAGACAATCTCAATTTAATTTGTTTCAATTACATAATTATCCTCAATAAGTTGTTAGTACCTTTAAAAAAATCAGGTATTTTTTTCCATCTTATAGCTGCAAATGGGATTATTTCACTCACTTTAGAACATACAATTTTGAAATCATCTGCGTAAAAAATTTTCACTATAAACTAAAACTGCTAAGCTATTTTTTGATTAAAGGCTTGTCATGGATGAGTTATTTTAATTAATATTTTAAATTATATGTGCACAAATTTTTGTAAAATATATTTAATAAAATGAAATAAACCAAATATGTGTGTATATACATATATATATACAGATATTACAATAATACAGATATATATGTAAAAATACTATTGATTTGAAAATTTTCATTAAAAATTAGTAAAAAGTATTTCTTATTTGTCATATAATCTAAAAATCTTATTTTGTCATTCACCTATTTAAAACACATTTATTAAGTACTTACATTTTATGAAGTGTTATGAGAGCTAAAAGATGATTTTGATAGAAATCTTTCAATAAAGGCAATTTTTCTTTTCTTAAGGTTTTTGCCACAGGGCATGTGTCCTCACTGGAAAAAGAGAGAGACAGTGAGAGGGAAAGTGGGAAATCACCACCCACGGGGGATGGCCACCCACAGTCTCTTCTCCTCCATTCTCCTCCTGGGATTTGGGTCATGCATACATACACACCCGTAGTGATTTTCAAGCCACCAGGTCTAGGACTCAAACTATGGTCAGCCATGTGGGAGTTCAATGCCATAACTACTATGTCACCTGCTGGCCCAAAAGGCAATGTTCTTTGAACAAGTATAATATAAATGCAGAATAATATGTGAAAAATGCATTTGATGAATTTTCATGAAGTTAAAATACTCATGAGTCAGATCACCAACCAAATCAGGCAACAGAAATATTGCTCACATTCTGGTATTTCCCTTATAATCCTCCCTGTTGAGTACTGCTCAAGGGGAGCAGTGGTTTCTCTCTCTTTAGACTCTTTCTCCTTGCAGTTGAAAAATATGTAAGTGGAATCATACACTTTGGGCTGTTATGTATCTGGCTCCCTTTACCCAGCAAATTGCTGTGAGATTAATCTATATTGTTGCTTGGAGCAGAAGTCCATTCACTTTTATTTTTGTATAGTATCGCTCTATAAAGAACATTTGGCTTGCCTTCATTTCAGTTCTGCCTTGCTTCTTTGGGGGTATACACACACACACACACACACACACACACACACAAACACACACAAATCTTTAAAATTGAATGCTCTGGAAGTTTTACCTGAGATGGCAATTTCTTGACCAGATAATTTATTATCCTTGATTTAGTGGCTTAAAATGATAATGAACATCCACTATCTCAAACAGTTTCAATTAGCAATCCAGGAGCAGTTTGGCTCAGAGTCTTTTGTGAGACTGTAGTCAAGTTGTTGGCCCTGGCTGCAGTTATCTGAAGGCTTGACTGGTGCTAGAGGGTTTGCTTCCAAAATGGCTTGCTCACATTGCTATTGGCAGAAAGCCTTAGTTCCTCACCATGTGGGCTTCCCCATCAGGCTGCTTAAAGCTCTCTTGACATGGCAATTGGCTTCCTCAAGAATGTCTGAGCCAAGAAAGAGCACAGCATATTGTCACCATGTCTTTTATGAGTTGGTCTTTCAAGTCATGCACTGATGTTTCTACAATATCCTGCAGTTACAGAGGTCAGACCTATTCCTTGTGAGAGGGGAACACCATGGCAGGTGACTACCATAAGACAAGGGTCACAGATCCATCAGGAAACCTGGTTACAAAAGAGGTATGCAAGTTTAGGTTGAGCATTTTTAATATGAAATAGAAAGGATGAAAAATTTAAACCCAACATGATGCCACAGTGGAAAATTCCACATCTGACTTCAAGTGACAAGTTGAAGTCAAAACACAGATGCACAATACAAAGTTTATTCAGTGTTCAGAAGAGAAAAAAAGACTCTTCCAGCATCCTTCAGCTGCAATGCATCTTTTCTGTATACACCCACCTAGATTCCCCCACACAAGCGCACCCACAAAGGGTAATAAAATGGCATGTGCATAGGGAGCTGTGCCAATGGTAGTTTCCTCACATGCCACACCTGAGGTCAAGACCCAAGTGCATTTCTCACTGTTTTATTGTTTATTCCCTGTTCTGCGGTATAAAGTTATTTTTAAAAATATCAGAAAGACCCTAGACATTCCTAAAAGTAACTGTGATCAGAGAAAAAGGATTTATATTTACCTATGGCAGAGAAAGTCAAATTATGGGGGAAACTGGACAGCAGCGAAAGTGTGTAACTTATTATAGAAGAGTCAGGTGTTGAAATAACCACCGTATATGACTTAAATAAGTGAAAGGCTAAACTGTTGATGTTATCTTCTGGATGTGATGAAGAGACATTAATAAAAAGTGGAAAAAACTTCATCATTTAAAAATCATGGTTATGATCCTGTATTATAGAGTGGAACTGTCAGCATTGCAGTGAGTGAATACATGCCATTTAATGCTATGCTGATCATGAAACAAGACAAGATTGATCATAATAAGCCAAAAATTGAAGTGAACTGTGAGGATTTAAGAGATTGGTTACAGATTTACTTTTTTGTTTATAGTTTGCTATAGGGTGGATGTGCTCAAGAGAGTGTGGGGAAGGTGATGGGGGGAGAGAGAGAGGGAAAATGAGAAATCACTCCCTGGAGAGGTGACTCTGCCACAATCCCTTTTCTCCCATTCTTTCTTACAGATTTTGGGCACACATGCACACACACCCAGCGTGTTTTCCAAGCCACCAGTCCAAGACTCGAACCACATTGTCGACCATGTGAGATCCAGCTCCCTGACCCCCACACTTCCCACCGGCCCTCAGTTGCAGAAATTTAAGAAACATCAGGGCATTCAATTGTAAAGATTTGTGGTGATAAAGCATCTGCCAAGGTCATTGCTGATGAAAATCTGATTCCAGAACGAGTCTAGAATGCTGATGGAAACATCACTGTTTTTGGTATTATTGCTCTAGAAAGATGCTGACAACAGCTGATGAGCAGTGCCTACAAGAATTAAGGGTGCCAAGGACAGAGCAACTGTTCTGGGACTTAATGCAGCAAGTATGCACAAACGCCTGCTGTGATAGACAAAAGTTTGCATCCTTCTTGTTTAAAGGAAAGAATTTCTCTAGGACCCTAAATGAGAAGGCATAGGTCGCCAGGGATATCTTTTCTGGTTGGTTCTACAAACACCATATTCCAGATGCTTGTGCTCACTGCAGTAACTATTACACCTTATTTTGTCATCCCTTGACAATTGTCTGCTCCTCTTCCAGATGCAATTCCTACCAAAAATAATATCTATTCCTTGTACTTTTCCCCAAATGTGACTTTATTTGCTCAGTCATGTGATTGGGGCGTCCTTTGATTAATAAAAAGTAAATACAAAAACACTTTCTTGAACAGCCTATTGGCAGGATTGAAGAGAGGCATGGACATAGAAGGTTTACAGCAGGATTTTTTTTGCATGGAGGATGCACAGTTGAGAGAAAAAGAAGTCAAGTGAGGGAAAAATGATATCTTATTTTACATATGCTTAGAATGAATCAGAAAGCTGAAGGAAGTGAATGTTGAAGATGTTCCTAACATTAATAATGAGGCTCCAGTTTTTCATTCACTATCTGATGGTAAAATAGCCAAAATAGTTCTAAATCAAGGTCATTGTGGAATAGTGACAATGAAGATGATGCTGTTAGCACTGAAAAGGAGGGGGAGCTAAAGATGACATAATAGAAATGTACGATAGGCTTAGTGAAGGACAAGACCACGTACATTCATAACAGAATGAGCAATCTTGTCAGTTTAAAAAATCAAAGAGCAGGGCCAGCACATGGCTCTGGACTCCCACCAGGCCGAATGCGGTTCAAGTCCCACACCTGGTGGCTTGCTTTCTCACTTTCCCTCTCTCTCTTTCTCTTTCTCACTCTGTCCTCTCTGATCCAATCAAAATAAATAAATAAATGAAGTTCAATAAAATAATTCTTTAAAAAATCAAAGAGAGGTTTTTTAAGACAAAACCATTGTTCATGAGGCAAATAGCTCTGGAGGAAACACTTCTAATAGCCTCATGGAATGAAATGACTCCTCATCTCGAAAGGACTGCTTCTTGGTCACTTACCTGTTTTTGATATTTCTTCTCACCTAAAAATAGAAGATAAACTGACTGGCATACTTCTATTTAAAATATAGCGTAACAGGTGGAAGCTGAAAGTCTACCATTGTTTGTTGTTCAGTAGTTGATACAGCTATTGTTCTGCTCACTTAGCATGAAAACACCTTTTTCACCACATTAATGTTATGTCATACGTTTTATTGTGAAGTCCTTATGTGTAATAAAGTATTTGAAAATGATTGCTTATTGGTAGCATATAAATTCAGAGTCAGGAATGACAGTGATGCCAAGCAACCACAGTTTATAACGTATGGGCGGCTAAGGTAATGACGGTTGTGCTTTCTGATTGTTCAAAGGACACACACATGTTGTATGCACAAATGTATTTAAAATATTGCAGAAAATTACTTCAGACTATGTGTGTATAGTTTACATGTTTATGTTTTATATATACGAAAACATTTTTAAAAATTGCATTTAGACCTGGGTCCCATCCCCAGGTATTATGTATATGCAAATACTCTAAAACATGAAAAAATATTTTAAATAAGAGATACTCAACATATATCAGTTTTCATGAATATTACCCAAGAATTTCAAAAGTAGTTGCAACAGTCTGCATTTCCATTAAAAGTATCTATAAAGGTATCAGCAGATGGCGTAAAGATTATGCCTCTGGACTCCCACATAGTCAAGTGCCATTCAAGTCCTGGATCTAGTGACTTAAACTCACACCGGGTGTGTGTGTGTGTGTGTGTGTGTGTGTGTGTGTTTGTGCCCAAAATACCAAGAGAAGAATGGAGAAGGGATTTTGGTGTGGTCATCCCCCCTAAGGGGGGTGATTTCTCACTTTTTGTCTCTCTGTCTCTCTCTGTTTCTCTGGTGAGCACACACACCCTGTAGCAAAAATCTCTCCCTAAAAAAAGGAGGGGGCAGCAAATAGTGTGGTGGTTAAGGTACTGGATTCCCATATAGCCAGCCATAGTTCAAATCCCAGACCTGGCAGCTTGCTTTCTCTCTCTCTCTCTGTCTGTTTCTTGTCAAATTGCAGAATGGTAGTAATAAATAAAGTAAATAATTAAAAATAATTATATGTTTCTAAAAAGTATATATAAATAGATTTTCTCCACATCATTGCACTACTTGGTTTTGCCGGTCTTTTTATGTTAGCCCTGTCACCTATGTAGTAATATCTCCTTTTGGTTTTAATATTTATTTTCCTGATGAAGTTGGATGCTGTGCTATGTATCTATTGGCCATCTGGGTGTCTTTTTTTTTTTTTTTTTTTTTGGAGAGGTTTTTGCTATAGGGCACGTGCACTCGCCAGACAGACAGAGAAAGCGAGAAATCACCCCCCAGGGGGGATGGTCACGCCGCAATCCCTTCTCCTCCATTCTCCTCTTGGGATCTTGGGCATGCACGCACACGCGCCCGGCGTGAATTTTAAGCCACTGGGTCCGGGACGCAAACCGCAGTCAATTACATGGGAGTAGAGAGACATAGCCATTACACTAACTGCTGGCCCTCTGGGTGTCTTCTTTTGTGAAGTATTTGTTCAAGATTTTCCCATTTTTATTCTGAGTTTTCAAAAATTCCTATTTGTAGAAGTTCTTTGCCTGGAATCTAATTGTTTATAAGACATACATGTCGCAGATATCTTCTCAACTCTGTGCCTTGCCTTATTGATATGGTGTCTTTTGATGAACAGAAGCTCTTAAATGTAATCCAATTTGTTAACAATTACTTTTATAACCAATGCTTTAGGAATTTCTGCTTAAAAGCTATTTCTTTATGCAAGATCATGAAAATATTTACCTATTTTATCTCCTAGAAGCCTTATTATTTCATATTCCACATATAGAACTTTTAACTCCCTGATAACTGATTCTTAAAACATATTATAAAATAGAACTCACAACCGATGTTTTCACACAGATACTAAATGAGAACTATTTACTGAAAAGTGAATTTCCCCCCACTGTTAGGTGGAGCCAATTTTATCATAAATTAATGGTTCATGTGTGTATAAGCTGGCTTATAAAAACTCTGTCCTGGGGCCAGTGGGTGGCCTTCTGATTAAGACATTGCATATCACATGGCCAAATCTGTGGTTCAAGTCCTAGACTTGGGGGCCTGAAAAACACACTGTGCTTGTGCGTATGCTCAAAATTTTAAGAGGTCAATGGAGGAGAGGGATTGTAAGCATGGCCATCAACCTGGGGTAGGGGGCTGATTTCTCTCTCTCTCATTCTCTCTGGAGAGCATATACACCCTATGGCAAAAAGTCTGAGAAAAGAAAGGAAACTGTTTTAATCCATTAATCCCTTTTATTATCTTTAGACTGAAGATACATGGTCTTAATTTCGGTTGCATCATAAGTCTTGATATCTACTAGTACACGTTTTCATATTTTATTTTTCATCAAAATTGTTTCATTTGTTTTAGGTCCCTAACATTTTTCACATACATTTTACAATCACCTTATGATCCTGACATCATCTCCCCTGCCCCTGCCCTGCCGAAAAAGAACAAATAGATACTGGGCTTTAATTGAATATATAAAAATTGAACACAGACTATTGAGTCTTCGATTATATTAACAAGGTTCATATCTGCATTTATTTAGCACATTTTTTGTCTATATTATTTTACAGTTGTAGAGATGGCATGCAAATTTTCTTTTGTTTTTCTATCTTTGCTGTAGAGGGTGAACACTTGCCAGACAGAGAGAAAGAGAGAGAATGTGAAATGAACCTACAGAGGGGATGGCAACCCCACTGTCCTTTCTCCTCCATCCTCTTCTCAGGATCTTTGACACACACACACATACCTGGTGTGATTTTCAAGCAATGGAGTAGGTACTCAAACCAACTGGCCATATGGCATCCAGGACCTTTAAACTCCATGCCACCTACTGGCCCTGGCATGCATATCTTTATTATATTGTAGAGGGTACAATTGTAAACAATCATTTAAACAATTTTCTAGTAATTTTTAAAAGTTTACTTACTTATTTCCTCCAAGATGGGGGTGGGCACCCTCAACAATGTCCCATGTTGCCATCCATCTGCAGGTTCAGCCAGCTCTGATAGTGGGATGTACGCACATGCCCTGTGTACACAGGGAAGCTCTGGGATATGAACTTGGGACCTTACCATCTGGGCCCAGTATTGCGCGCCTTCTATGCCACCATTTGGCATCAATTTTTAAGAAGTTTTCAGGTGATATGGAGAAATGAAAAATATTTATTCACATTGACTTTGTGTCTAGCAAATTTAACCTGACTTATTAAGTCTAGGAATTTATCTGCAGATGTATCTGGGTTTTTATGTAACAAATTATGTTATCCATGAATAATAGCAATTATATTTCTTCCTTTTATATATTTATGGCTTTATATGTAATTATGTAAATCATTTTATCCTATGAATTTTATGGCTTCCTTGTCTAAAATATCTAGATAATCTTGCATAGGAACTAAAAAAGTAGCTATCCTTATTTTGCTCCAATCATGTGTAAAACTTTTGATAAAATATAGTTACATAGGATATTTGGTATAGTTTTATTTTTCAAGACTCCCTTTATCAGAGGAAATTTCTTTCCATCTTATTTGACTGAGACTCATTTTTTTCTCGTGATTGTTTCCAATCTTTTTGTTTGTTTTGGTTTTTGCCATAGGGTGCAGTGCTCACCAGAAAGTGACAGAGAGAGAAACATAGAAAAAAAAATTGAGAAATCGCCCTCCAGGGGCAATGGTCACACCATAATGCCTTCTCTTCCTGCGATTTGGGGCATGCATGCACATGTGCCAGGCATAATTTTCAAGCCATCAGGTCTGGGACTCCATGTGGGAACCCAGTGCCTTAACCACAACACATCTGCTGGCCCCAGTGGTTTTGAATTTTATCACATGCTTATTCTTCATCTGTGAATGCATTCCCCAGGACAAACACAATTTAGTAATACTGCATTATTCTAACATACACGACTGAGTAAACGTAACAGTATTTTGTAAATTGTCTTTTGCCATTATGTTGAAGAGAAATAAGCCTGAGGACTGTGTTTCTATATTATTTTAAAGATTTTTATTTACATTTAATTATTGTACACCTCTCTGGGACACAATGTGCATTTTCAAAGCATGTATGCTGTGTGCTACAATCAAATCAAGAGGACCCTACTCATCCTTTTAGGTGTGATATGAGGTTCTACAACCCATTAGCCAAGTTACCTGCATTGCTGTGTCTGTTAAACCTTCCCCCAGATTCCTTCTTATTCTCTCACCCTCGACCCGACTCCCTATGTAGTCTCTGAGAGCTACAGTTGTCCTCTCTACTTTCGTCTTCAAATTGAAAGCCTAAGATTTTTTTCTTCCTACAATGCCTTTGTCAGGTTTTAGTTTCAAGGTTATACTGACTTAAAAATTGAAATGGGAAGTGTGTTCAATCTTTCTATTCTTTAGAAGTGATTTTTAAATTATTTATATTATTACTTTCTTAAATATTTAGCAGAATGTATCAGCGAATCTATCTGAACTTGAGGTTTCTTCTTTGAGAAAGATTTTAATCTTATAATAAAATAAGAACTAAACAGATACTCTATTTTTGTAATAGAAAAATTGTATTATGGTAATCGTGATGACTACCTCATTAAGGTTTATTCATTTGTCAATTTGTTTATTTTAACTGATAATAAAATTTTTGTTCTTTTGTTCTATAGAGTGCATATACTCATCAAAGAGACAGAAAGAGACAGAGAGACAGAAAGTGAGAAATCACCCCCCCCAGGGGGGGAATGGTCTCACTACAATCCCTTCTTCTCCAGTCTCCTCTCAGGACCTTGGGCACACACACATGTACCTGGGGTGAGGTTTTTTTTTTGAGAGGTTTTTGCTATAGGGCACGTGCATATGCCAGAAAGACAGAGAGAGACAGAGAGACAGAAAGCGAGAAATCACCCCCCAGGGGGTATGGTCACACTGCAATCCCTTCTCCTCCATTCTCCTTTCGGGATCTTGGACACACATGAACATGCACCCAGTGCGAGTTTACGCCACTGGGTCCGGGACTCAAAGCACGGTCGACTACATGGGAGTCCCATGACATAGCCATTACACTAACTGCTGGTCCCTCTGGAGTGAGTTTTAAGCCGCTGGATCCAGAACTCGACCTACAGTCAACTACATGTGAGTCCAGTGACATAATCATTATGCCATCTGCTGGTCTCTAATTTTTGGTTATAATTTTAACCAAATTTTAAATGTTTGGTTATAATTTTTCAATTTTATTTTTTCTGGTGTATTCCATTAGTTGATTTGCAAGTCTTCATGCTCTCGTCTTATATTCCTTTTTTCCTACTTTATTATATTTTATTTCTTAATTACATTAATTGTACATCTTTTTGAGGTGCGATACAAATTTTCAAAGCATGTGGGCAGTGTGCAACAATCAAATCAATATTCATCATTTTTAGCAAAGAACATTATGATTTGTGTCATTAATTTTTGCTCATTTACTTTTACTTTCTCCTTTCTTCCTTCTTCCTCTCTTCTTCCTCTCTTTCTTTTAGATGGACATAAGATTGGCAATGTCTGTTCTTTGCATTCAGCTGTGGCATGCTGTTCCTCAACCCACTTACCCCATCTACTTGCATTCCTGTGTCTGTTAGTGCTTTTTTCCCCTGTACTCCTCCCACCTCCCTACCTGTTTATCCCCATATGGTGTCTGGCATATACAATTGTCCTCTCTACATCTATGTCTTCCAGTCTTTTGATTTCTGCCATGGACTAAAGACACTGAAGGAGGACATACAGTGTTTGTCTTTCATAATCCAGTTTATTTCATTTAACAATACATTCCCTAGATTTGACCACTTTGTGTTGAATGAGAGGATCTCACTATTTTTTATGGTTGAGTACAATTTGATTGTGTATATATGTAACATTTCAAAAAACTCTAGTCATGGGAACCAGCAGTTAGCATAATGGCTATGTCGCTGGACTCCCACGTAGTCGACCGCGGTTCGCGTCTCAGACCCGGTGGCTTAAAACTCATGCTGGGTGCGTGTGCGTGCGTGCCCAGGATCCCGAGAGGAGAATGGAGGAGAAGGGATTGCAGCGTGACCATTCTCCCTGGGAGTGATTTCTCACTTCCTGTCTCTATGTCTCTCTCTGTCTGTCTGGCGAGCGCACGCGCCCTATAGTGAAAACCTCCACAAAAAAAAAAATCTAGTCATCAGTTTTTGGACACTTAAGTTGTGTCCATCTCTTCGCTATTGTCACTAATGCTGCAATAAACATGGATGTGCAAATGCCTTTTTGACTGAGCAATTTCCTGTCCTTTGGGTAAATACCCAGGGGTTGGATTACTGGGGATGGTAGTTCTATTTGTAAGTTTCTAAGAATCTTCACTTTGATTTCCACATGGCCATACTAATTTACCTTTCCAACAATAGTGCAGCCATGCTCCCTTTTCACCACAGGCTCACCAGGACTTGATCTTTGTTTTTATGATCCTAGTCATTGTGATGGGTTAGGAAATAACTCATTGTGGTTTTGATTTGCATTTCCTTTATGAAGAGATGTTAAATACTTTTTATATACTTTTTATCCATTCATATGTCTTCCTTTGAGAGTTTTCTTTCTGATCAATTACTCATTTCTAATTGGATTTTTTTTTTTGGCAGGTGAGCTATATATTCTACTTTTTTGGCATGTGAACTGTATGTTTTGGTTATTAATCCCTTATATGAAATATAATTAGCAATTTTTTTTCACATTCTGTGGCTGTCTGTTTATTGTTTTCTTTGCTATGTTGAAGGTTTTTAGTTTAATCCAATCGTCTGTTTTTGTATTTATGTCTTGTATTTCAAGGGTTCTTTTTAAGAAATACTGGGACCAGCAGTTGGCATAATGGCTATGTCACTGGACTCCCATGTAGTCAACCATGATTCGCATCCTGGACCCAGTGGCTTAAACTCACGCCAGGCACATGTGTGTGCGTGCCCAAGATCCTGAGAGGAGAATGGAGGAGAAGGGATTGTAGCGTGGCCAACCCCTCCACCCGCAGGGGTGACTTCTCACTTTCTGTCTCTCTGTCTTTCTGGCGAGCACACGCGCCCTATAGCAAAAACCTCTCCAAAAATAAATAAATAAATAAAATACTGCCTACCCAGTCTTTAAGTGTTTCTTCTGTGTTTTCTACAAGTAGTTTTATGGCTTGAGACTTTACATTTAGAGTGTTGATCCATCTTGAGTTGATGTTTGTTGGTGGTGAGAGATAGGAGTCTATTTCATTTTTCTGCGGGTAGATGTTCAGTTTTCCTAGTATCGTTTTCTGAAAACACTTTGTTTTATCCACTGAATTGTCTTGTGTTTGTCATCAAAAATCAGTTGGATGTACATTTAGTTTAATTCTGGATTCTCTCTTTTCCATTGGTCTATGCTTTTTTTTTTTTTTTTGGTCAGTACCATGCTGTTTTGGATCAACTCAGCTTTGTAATTTATTTTGAGCTTGGGTAATGAGATGCTTCCAGCTTTATTCTTTTTGCAAAGTATTGACTTAGTAGTATGAAGCCTTTTATGACCTCAGACAAATATTAGGACCTTTTTTCTCTGTATTTAGGAAGAATGTCACCCATAATTTGATTGGAATTGCATTGACTGTGTATATTAATTTGGGCAGGATCAACATCTTAATTATATTTGTTCTTCCAATCCAAAAACAGGGATGTCTTTCCATTTGGGAGTATCATTTTCAATTTGTTTCTTTGGTTTTTTTTTTTTTTTTAAATAAATTTTGCTAAAGGGTGCTTTTGTTTGCCACAGAGAGACAGAGGAAAAGTGAGAAATCACCTGTAAGAGGGAATGGCCATACTTCAATTCTTCTCCTCTTGGGATTTTGGGCACGTGGGCACACATGCCTGGGATGGATTTTTTTTTTTAAAGAGATTTTTGCTATAAGGCATGAGCACTTGCCTGACAGACAGAGAGAGATAAAATGTAAGAAATCGCCCCCAAGGAGGGAGGGCCACACTGCAGTCCCTTCTCCTCCATTCTCCTCTTGGGATCTTGGGCAAGCATGCATAGTTGCCCAGCATGAGTATTAAACCGCCGGGTCCAGGACTCAAACAGCAGTTGACTATGTGGGAGTCCAGCAAGGTAAACATTATTCCATCTGCTGGTCCCCTTGGCACGATTTTCAAGTCACAAGGTCCAGGACTCAGACTGCAGTTGGCTATATGGAAATTCTGTGCCTAACCATCATACCACCTGCTGGCCCCATCTTCTTACGTTCTTATGGTGTTTTTGTATGACTCTCCTGCTAGATCTTCCCGTACAAACACACCCTTAAAATAGGTTAGCTTGGGAACCAGCAGTTAGCGTAATGGCTATGTCGCTGGACTCCCACATAGTCGACCGCAGTTCGAGTCCCGGACCCGGTGGCTTAAAACTCACGCCAGGCGCGTGTGCGTGCGTGCCCAAGATCCCGAGAGGAGAATGGAGGAGAAGGGATTGCAGCGTGACCATCCCCCCTGGGGGGTGATTTCTCACTTTCTGTCTCTATGGCGAGCGCACGCGCCCTACAATGAAAATCTCTCTCAAAAAAAAAAATAGGTTAGCTTTTTTTTTTTTTTTTTGAATCAACTATTTGCATGAAGTTTTCTATAGATGGTAGCAAGACCAAGGCAGTTCTTTGAAAAAATATTGCTCTTTTGTATTTTCTTTGGTCAAGATTTTCCTTCTCTGTTTCTGTTGTACCAACTGGCCTAGTGATCTTTTAAACCTCCGTTCTATTCACCCCAATTCCAATACCAGCTGTGTCCTTTTAGGTGAAATCTCTGTAGAGTGCTTCAGATGTTTTTAATTTGGCTTAATTTTGTTTTGCTTTCTACTTCTTGAAATATTCTGATGTGGAACCTCTCAACTCGTCTGATTCTTCCTCTCATTATTTCCTTAAGTAGCTTCTTTAAGTTGTCTTCACATGCATTTAGTCAAATCTAAAAGCAGTTTAATCATATTTCCTAAAAAAATAAGTAATTCTCAAGTCAGACTCTATTCTTTCAGTCACTTTGGTTATAAACTTTTGAATTCTCTGGGGCCAGCAGGTGGTTAAGGGTGCTGGACTCCCACATAGCTGACCATGGTTTGAGTCCCAGACCTGGTGACTTGCTTTCTCACTTTCCATCTCTCTTGCTGTCACTCTTGCTCTCATTCTGTCCCACTCTAATCAAATTAAAATAAATAAAAGTAAAATAAAATTGTTATTTAAAAAACTTTGAATTCTATCTTCTATACCTTCCCTACCCATTCTTAACGATGAACTCTTTCCATAATACTATCCTAATTTCTCTTTTTTTATTGTTGCCATTCCAAATGAGAACAATAGTATTTTTACCCTTCTAATTCATCCTAAAAATATTTTCAAGCAAATTTTTCCAAATTATTATTGGAAGAAAATCACGCAATTTTGCATTGAAAGAATCCCAATAATAGATATTAATGACTATCTATATTCTGGTTCCAGAAATCTCTCCAATCTTATTTTATACTATTCCTTTTATAACCCAGACTTAGGAATTTCAATAATACTTTTATAAATAAGCTCTATTGCCTTTAACTACTATCCAGTTATAGCCTCTTTCTAAAAAAATTCTGAATGAGAAGAAATTACATTTGTAGCCTCTGACTGATCAACTAAGAATCTTGAATTGGTTTTGCTGCTATCAAGAACTTACGACTATTAAAGAATGGAACATTAAAAGTAAAATAAATTTTTTGCTTCAAAGAATAACTAAATGTTTAAAATAAAATTACAACAATGTATTATATGTTAATAGCATGTGTAAAAGTTAAATATATAATGAAAAATGTACAAGATTAGGAAGGAGAAATTGGAAAAATAATATCAAAATATTTTTGCATCATATGTAATGCTGCAATATCATTGAAGGTAGGCTCAGATTTTGTGAAAATATGTATCGTAAACTCTAGGGTAAGTACTAAAAATGTTTTGAAGATGATGAATGAAAGGACCAGCAGTTGGCATAATGGCTGTCACCGGACTCCCACGTATTCGACCGTGGTTTGAGTCCCAGACCTGGTTGGTGGCTTGACCTCATGCTAGGTGCATGTGTACCCAAGATCCTGAGAGGACAATGGAGAAGAAGGGATTGCAGTATGGCCATTCCCCCTGGGGGGTGATTTCTTGCTTTCTGTCTCTCTGTCTCTCTGTCTTTCTGGCAAGCGCACACGCCCTATAGCAAAAACCCCTCAAAAAATAGAAGAATGGGGGACCAGCAGTTAGCGTAATGGCTATGTCGCTGGACTCCCACGTAGCCGACCGCGGTTCGCGTCCCGGACCCGGTGGCTTAAAACTCACGCCGGGTGCATGCACACACGCGCCCAAGATCCCGAGAGGAGAATAGAGGAGAAAGGATTGTGGCGTGGCCATCCCCTCTGGGGGGTGATTTCTCGCTTTCTGTCTCTCTGTCTCTCTCAGTCTGTCTGGTGGGCACACACTCCCTATAGCAAAAACCTCTCCAAAAAATAAAAAAAGAAGAATGAATAATATTTCTATAAGTGAATTAAAATATGATTACAAAAATGTTCAAATAATCCCAGAGAAGACAAAAATAAGGAGAAAAACGATAAATGAAACACAGAAAAAAACTAGCAAAAGCAAGATTTTACCCCAAACAACTTTAAATGGAAATTATGGAAACACACCAAGAACCTAAGATGAAAAGATTAGACAGCAAAGCAAATCTGACTCTACATTCTCTACAAATACACATGATTTAAACATCAAGTCAGATAGCTGGCAGAGGAAATGAGGGACATTACATAATGATAAAAAGTTTGATTGTCCCAGAGAACAGAACAATGACAAATGTGTATACAAATGAAAATAGAGCTTCATTTGTATATGAAGTAAATGATTGATCTGAATGGAAAAATCAGACAAATCCACACATACAGTTTAATACTTCATTAGTCCTCTCTGAATAATTAATAAAACAAGTAGGCACAAATTTAGTAAGGTAGTAGACAATCTGAGCAATACATATCAGTCAACAGGATCTATTTGATATATACTGAACATTCTGCCAGCAACAGCAGGATACACATTCTTTTCAAATGGGCATAGAACATTCACAGGGATAGACTGCTTAGGCCTACCTAGTACATTTAAAAGGATAGAAAACATGCAAAGTATGTTCTCATACCATAATGAAATTGGTAACAGAAAAGTATCTGCAAAATCTCCAACTATCTGGAAATTAAACAATATATTATACTTCTGCTTGTATATTGAAGAAATTCTAGGAAAATTAAATGTATTTTGTACTAAATGAAAATAACAATATCAAAACGAAAGTTTGCAGAATACAGCTAAAGCAGTGCAGCTAAGGTGGAAAGGAAATGCATAACATTAATGCTTACATTTAAAAAGTATAGAAAGTCAGGGCTGGCAGGCCATGTGTTGGACTGCACATGAACAACCAGGTTAAGGCCCTGGACTCCACATGGCCAACCACGGTTTGAGTCCCAGACCTGGCAGCTTGCTTTCTCACTCCCCTCTCTGTCTCTCTATGGTCAAACTGAATAATAATAATAATAGTAAATAAAAATAAATAATTTTTTAAAAGTACAGAAAATTAGTAATCTAATACTCAAACCTAAGATACTCAAAAAAGTAAAGCAAATTAAACTTAACACAAGCAGTAGGAAAAATTTATAAATTTTAGATTGGCAGTCAGAATGAATTAAAATGTATAAGAGGAAAGCAGCAAATAAAATTAATGAAACCAATCATTCTTTCTTTTAAAAGTTTAATAAAATTGATAAAATCTTAGCCAGGTCAAAAAATGAATTGAAAGAAATATGATCAAGCATTAGGATTAGAGAATATCAATACTGATTCAATAGCTATTAAAAGAAAATATGGAAATAATATAAACAATTGATGCTAATAAGTTATGAAACATATGAAATTGGACCAATTCCCTGAAAGTTGTAAATTATCAATATTCACACAAGAAGAAATAGGAATTTTTCTACATTTGTTAAAGATATTAAACAAGTAGTTTAAAATATTTTTTTTTCTGGTAAAGAATTACTTTATTTAACTTTATTTATTTATTTATTTTAATTGGACCAGAGAGGGACAGAGCAAGAGAGAGAGGGAGAGGGAAATAAGAAACCAAGTCACCAGGTCCGGGACTTGAACTGCAGTCAGCTATATGGGAGTCCGGTATCCTTAACCATGCCTGTCAGTCCCAGTAGTTTAAAATATTTCATGGGACCAACAGTTAGCGTAATGGCTATGTCGCTGAACTCTCATGTTAGTCATCTACAGTTTGAGTCCCAGACCCAGTGGCTTAAACTCACACTGGGCGTGTGTGCGTGCATGCCAAGATCCCAAGAGGAGAATGGAGGAGAAGCCTCCCCCCCCCCCCCCCCCGGGGGGAGTTATTTTTTCACTTTCTGTCTCTCTGTCTCTCTGGTGAGCACACGTACCCTGTAGCCAAAACCTCTGAAAAATAAATAAATAAAATAAATAAAATAAAATATTTCATAAAATAAAATACCAGGTTAAGATAATTTCAGTAGAAAATATTTAGTGGAGAAATAATGTCAAAATTTCTAAAATATTGTTTTAAGAAAATAGAAGAAGAGCATTAAAATAATTATGACTGATATGCTATAGAAGATGGAGGAAAAAATGTATAACATATATAAATAAACTATTATCAAGATTTGGAATCTATAAACAGTATTCAATGCATAGAAAAACAGAATCTAAAATTAATAAATTGATTAGTAATTTTATAGCATTTTAGTTATAACAAGAAAATTATGGAGCTCAAAAATATGCCAAATAGGGGAACCAGCAGTTAGCGTAATGGCTATGTCACTGGATTCCCACATCGTCGACCGTGGTTCGTGTCCCGGACCCGGTGACTTAAAACTCACGCTGGGCGCGTGTGCGTGCGTGCCCAAGATCCCGAGAGGAGAACGGAGGAGAAGGGATTGCAGCGTGACCATTCCCCCTGGGGGGTGATTTCTCGCTTTCTGTCTCTATGACTCTCTCTGTCTGTCTGGCGAGCGCACACGCCCTACAGTGAAAATCTCTCCAAAAAAAAAAATATATATATGCCAAATAGAACGTGTAGAGAGTGTTCACAAGGGCATGATTTGTACCAGACTTAAGTACTGAAGGGATGGGTTAGGACAGTGGACAGCATCGAACCTATATTGGGAAACATGCAAAGATCCATAACCAGTCTGTAATGAGGTCAATAAAAAAGTAGGCAGAAACGAAACAAAGAAAAAGGAAACGGTACAAAAATTTTGAATAAACACTTCACAAAATAGAATATATGGGCTGGCCCCATGTGCAGGGATTAAACACTAGACAGAGGAAGTCAGATCCCTCCTGGCTGTTCAGGATTCAACTTCTGGACCAGACAGCTTAAAAAATGTGGGGAGGGTCTGGCAGGTGGTGTGGTGGCTAAAGGCGTTGGACTCCCACATGGGACCTGGACCTGGCGGCTTGCTTTCTCACTATCTCCCCCCCTCCCCCAGTCTAGTCAAAATAAAAATAAATAAATAAAGTTAAATAAAATAATTCTTTAAAAAAAAAAAAAGTGTGGATGGACCAGCTGGTGGTGTGGTGGTTATGGTGGCTATATCCCACATGGCTGAGTCTGCAGTTCAAGGCCTGGACTTGGTTGCTTAGAAAACACACTGGGCATGGGTGCATACATGCCAAAAATCCTGAGAGGAGAACAGAGGAGAAGAGATTGTGGTGTGTCCATACTCCCTGGGGGCAATTTCTCACTTCCTCTTTCTCTTTCTCACTCGTCTCTCTCTCTCCCACAAGCATACACACCCTGCAGCAGATTTTAAAAAAAGAAGAAAGAAAGAAAAAACACATTGAGCATTTATACATGCCCAGTATCCTCATGAAATGAAGCATTGGAGAAGAATTGGGGGAAAGCAGATTGAATTATGGCCAGGCCCAGTGGGGAGTGTTTTATCTCTTTCCTGTGCATGAGCCTGCACCCTCTGGCAAAATAATAGATAGATAGATACCCACATATGTCGGCCTTCACAGTTACTAGGGAAATGCAATTAAAACTGTAGCTGGAAGAATGGCTCCAATGAAAAAGACAGAAATCATACGAAGTATTTGCACCAATAGAACTGTTACATTGAGTGTGAATGTATCAAAATAAGTCAAGAAAGCCATGTGGCAGTATTTATTAAAATTTAAAAAATGTATTCTTTAGGACACATCAATTCATTCCTGTGTCTATACCAAGTGTAAATTAATGCTTGTGTTCTCTCAAAGACAGGTGTAGACACTCATGTGTGATTCGCTACAGCCCAGTTAAGCTTTACGTAGTTGACAACAAATGTCTAATGAACGTAACACTGAATTAGGGACCATGGTAACTACTCAAACTGATTCTATCCTCATATAAGTTATAGTTGTAAATGCATATGAGGCCTTTTTAAAGTTTATATGAGCTAGTAGTGGAACTTCTTTCCTTGCATTTCTGTGTGTGTGTGTGTGTGTGTGTGTGTGTGTGTGTGTGTGTACAAGTGCCACAGTGTTTATGTAAATTGCACATACTCTGTTCTAACACAGTATACTTTGAATATTTTGAACTTTTCTTCACTAATACATTTTCTAATTCAAGGGTGACTTTTTGTCAGCTGCTTTGATATACCAGAAACATTACAGTCTTTTTTATTTATTTGATTTCTTTCATATCTAATCAAATTTATTCCTAGTTATGGGTTAGTTGCCTTCTAGGCTGAAATTTATTTATGTAACTCTCTTTGTTCCAATGACAAGTTTGGAAGCAAAAAACAGTTGGAGTCAAGTTATTAACCTCTGTACTCTGACTTCTCTACTGCTCTGATAGTATCCTGTTTAAATAATAGTTAAAATGGGATGATCAGTGTTTTCATTTTAATTATCCCATAAAAAAGGGAGAGTTTTCTTCATTTGAGATTCCTTTAGGTGATAAGTCCTTAGTGTTTAACAATGTCTTTTTAGTATTTGAAGTCATTGGGGAGACAAAAAAATATTCAATTGTAGTATATTTGTTTTCTGACTTGTAATCAAGGGATCAACACCATCTTTGCAGACATATGATTTTAGCAGATAGTATCAGAATTTATTCAGTCTCTATAGATGAACTTGTACAAAGGCTGGTTAACATACATGCTAGTTGATCTTCAGATTATGTGAAACACAGGTGCAAACGGAAGATCATTTAGGGTCAGAAAAGAAACCTAAACTATTGATAGGCCAGATAAAATATCTGAGAAGAAGAAATGATTGGTTAGAACCGTGGGTGGGCTTTGATCTCTCCTATTAGGGACAGTGTTTAGCTTCAGCAAATTGTGTTTGTCTGGAAATACAGATCTGCTATTACAAGGTCTTCATATTTTTCTAAAGAAGTCACATTTTTGTTTGTATCTCCTGAGTCTTATAAGAAGTTGGCTTGGGATCAGCAGATGGCCTAATGGTTATGTCACTGGAATCCCATATAGTCAAACATGGTTTGAGTCCTGGACCCAGCAGCTTAAAACACACTGGGCACTGTGCATGTGTGCCTTAAAATCCCAAGAGGAGAATATAGGAGAAGGGATTGTGGCATGGCCATCCCCGTCAGGGAGTGATTTCTCACTTTCCATCTCTTTGTCTTTCTGGCTAGAGAACACATCCAAAAGCAAAAAAAAAAAAAAAAAAAACCCTCTCTAAAAAACCCCCCAAAAAACAAGCAAACAAAAACTTGGCTCAAATTTGGAAAACAACATGCAAACATTTCTGCTTGTTTCTGTATACAATCCATGGGGTGCCAGCCGAATACTTCTGATTTTAAGCACTTAACTTTACCCATCTTAACTTTATATAAGATAAGCAAATCTGGTATAATTGAAAATTCTCTCTGCTATATTTGCATTTATAATTAACCAGAATTTTTTTTCACATAGCCAGAAAAACCTCATAATAATTTTGAATGTTTTGTGTAGATCACACATTTTTGCCAATTATATAGCTGATATAACTTACTTAGAGTCCCATTTTTTCAATTCTATTCTATTGACTTGCTCAGTAATATTTGTTGAATGAATGCCATGTGTAAACATTGCCTTACATGTTGGGATACATTATAAACAAAACGGATAGGTTTGCCTTTAATAGCATAAACAAATGAATCTACTCATTAAAATATAATACACCACGCAAAGTAGCAAATGTTTATACACATCTATATGTGTGTGTGTATATATATATATATTTTTTTTTTTTTAAGTTGCCAGAGGACATGTATGCTGACCAGAGAGAGGAGAGAGGGAAGACGCAGCCTCAAATGGGATGCAGGCATGTTGCAATCCTTTCTCCATTTCTCTGTCCTATCAGGATGTGGTGCCACTGGGGCCCCAATTCAGACATGTGGATGACCATGTGCGATCCAACTCCTTTAATCACTAGCCTGACTACAGGGCCAGACCAATATAAAAATTTGTTAAATGCAATTGATATTACACAAATCAAAAAGTTGGTCTATGCCTTATTCAAAAAGCACACGAGTATAGCCAAAATATGAATTGTCTGTGCCTTGTCCTCCCCACATATTGTTGAAAAGTACACAGATTTTTAAAAGCATATTTTTATACATTTGTCTTAAAGAGGGTTTTGTTAACTACAGTAAAATGATGCATCTCTGGAAGATTACGACATGCCATTTACTGAAAAGGTTATGCTAAACAGCTAAAGGCAAGCTGAGATGATTTCCTTCATGACTTCCCAGTATAAAAGTTTCAGGTAAAGTTAGAGGCTATGAGATCAAAATACAGGCTCCTAACGGCCTTTATGACTTTTATTTATGAGCAATGCGGTCACTGTTCTGCATGTCACATGCATTCTGCTTATTCCTAACGGCCTGTTATTTCAGAGTGAGGCGGCCAGGCTTAGAAATCCCATCTGTTTTAACAACACACAACCATCTTTCCCACAAATGAGTGTGCCCCAGGATTGGCTTTTCTGGCTAGTCATTTGTTCTGAGGCAAAAAAAAAAAAAAAAATACTTGAAAAAAGTTAGAACTTATATTGTTTTCAATAAAGAAGAAAATAAAGGTTGAGTCTCTCCCTGCCTCTTACGTAATATTACATATTGTGATGAAAGACTTAGAGTTGATAAACCAATTTTAAGACACTAGCTCAGAAGATATGGATCCACTATGTGATTTCTAGGTAGCAACAAATTTTAAAAGGGCACAGGACTGTAAGTAAGATAGCTTGATGTTCTTTTCTTGAATCCATCAATTAGAGTTTTGTGTATCCTGGCATAAATCTCATTTCTTAAACCCAATATTGTCTGCATAATTGACAGATCCAATACAAAATAAAAATGTAAAACTGCATGTTCAAAAATATTAAGATGACAGTGGCAGAAAATATCAAACCTCAGAACAGGGTCTGTGCAAGTGCACATGCTACATGCCCATGAAGCTTGCCCTGCCGTGAGCGTCCATGTGTGCTTTTCCTGTTTATAATCCAGCATGACCTTTGTTCTCAGCCCAGGCTATGGAATTCAATGAGGCTCAAATTAAATGTTGATGTGCTTTATACACAACAAAAGAAAAAAAATACTATTATAAACAGTTGCCAAGGTTTACTGTTCTGTGTACCTGGGTAATTCAGTAGGAACATTTTTCCCCCTTCATCTTCATATGTTAGATTATTTCCCATACTTTCTTCTAGATTTTGGTCTCATAAAAGTTGACTTTAAAAAAATCACTATACAGGGACCAGCAGTTAGCATAATGGCTATGTTACTGGACTCCCATGTAGTCGACCGCGATTTGAGTCCCGGACCTGGTGGCTTAAACTCATGCCGGGTGCGTGTGCATGCGTGCCCAAGATCTCAAGAGGAGAATGGAGGAGAAGGGATTGTGGCATGGTCATCCCCCTTGTGGGGGTGAGTTCTCGCTTTCCGTCTCTGTCTATCTGGCAAGTGCACGGGCCCTAGAACAAAAACCTCTAAAAAAAGAAAAAGAAAAAAAAAATCACTATACATGGGGCTGGCAGGTGGTGTGGTGGATAAGGTACTAGACTCTTGCGTGGCCCAGACTTGGCGGCTTGCTTTCTCACGTTTCCTTGCCTGCACCCCTCTCTGTCTCTCACTGGTCAAATTTAAAAAAGAATGATAATGACAAATAAAAATTAAGTAAATAAACAATTCTCAAGACAATCACTATACATTCTGCATTAGGAAATGTTCAATGACAAGTATGTATAAATATTTCCAAATGTCAAGAGAGGGACATGAAGTAGAGATGAAGATTTGTGAGAGTTAATGAAGAGCTCATGTCATGGGAATATGAAGTGAGAGAATTAAGGGTGCGTGAGTGAGAGATGACTGGCAGCCTGAGAGATTGAACACTTATTCGAATATATTCCAAGTGCTGACAGTAAACAGGTAGAAGAGATAAAAAGCACGGTAAACAGAGGACTGTAGTGGAATCACCTTTGATTTCCTGTGCTATTGATAACCATTATGAAACTATGCCATGTTCTGAGGTGACGTGTTCAAATGAAAGATAGAGAAAGTTGAGTACGGAATCAGATCATGTGTAAGAGGAAAACTATAACATTTGCCTTTACTTTTTATCACCTAGATGGTACATATTTTTCTCATGTTTCAATGTCATTAATTAAATAAGTTATGCGAAAGTACAAGAATGTCTAAGTAATTTACATTAAAATGAAAAGCAATTAAAAGAACGACAACAACAACAACAACAACAACAAAAAAAACCTACCTTATCTACAGATGTTTCCTGTAGAAATAATCAAACTCTGAGTATGGTATTTCAAAATCTCACAATGTCTTAAAGATTATTCCAGTCTACTTCCTGGCAGTCTTGTCACTGTTTATTGGGTCCTCCAAACTGCTTGTGGAGGACCCAATAAACACTTAGTTCTGTTCAAACCAGCCCTAATATAAAGTTTCCTTTATTGGCCTACTGATAAATCCTAGGTTACATTTAAGGCTGTTCACAGTCTGTTGGTTTACATTTTCTCCATGTTTCACTATTTCATTCAATGATTTTACTTTGTAGTCCCATGGAACTACTTACAATGTTCTAAACGTTTCACATACCTTTTAGTTCTAGATAATTGCATATGTTATTACTCTTCTTTAGAATATTATATCCCAGGCCAGCTGGTGGCATGGTGGTTAAGTCATCTGGATCTCATATGACCAACCACAGGGTTTGAGTCTTGGACCCCGTGTCATGAAAAACACACTGGTGTATGTGCTTGCACGCCCAAGGTCCTGCAAGGGGAGAGAGATGGAGAGGGTAATGCTGCAGTCAGTGCTACCATTCCCCATTGGGGGTGCTTTCTTGCTTTCCCACTCTGTCTGTCTCTCTCTGGTGAGTGCACACACACTCTGCCAAAAAATATATGTATACATATATATACATATATGTGCACATACACGCATGTGTATATGTATACATATGTGTATATGCATATATTTATATATACATAAATACATGTGTGTGTGTGTGTGTGTGTGCATATCTCCCACTTCTCCATTCAGCAAACTAGCTTTTCTTTAAAGCTTATCAGTTCTCTCCTTTGTAGTTGTATTACTGAGGAATTATGGAAGGAGAGTGACTCCTATTTTTCTGGTAGTTATACTAATAGAATGTGTTATTGATCAGCTTTGTTGTGAAAACAAACCATCCAATAACTAGTGCTGGTAAAAATCAGAAATGTGTACTTTGTTCGTATTCTGTAAAGCTGTGAATCATCTGCATCTCTGTATCAGAGAGCAGTGTGCTGTGTATCTACTCCCTTTGCCCATTTCCTCCGGATTTCAGATAGCTATTTACCCATGGAGAGATTTGAAGTAGTTTTACTGTCAGAAAATTAGAGCTGAGTTGCTTTATACTGAAGGAGTCAGTGAAGGCTCTTTTGAGTAGATGATTGAAAAGCAAACATCTAAAGGACAAGGAGGAGCCATCCTTATGAATGTGGAAGAGACAAGCATTTGAGGTAGAGGGCGTAACAAATGCAAGGGCTCTAAAACAGGAACACACCAAGATTAAACAGTTGCAGAGAGGAGAATGGCGTCAGATGAGGCAGAACAGGTAACCAAGGATACACACACAATCAAAATATACATACATATACCTGTCATCCAAATAAGGACTTCATATTGTATACTAGTTGTGATGGAAAGCCACTGGATGATTTAAACGTGTATGGTCAAAGAAATATATGTTTTTAAAGAACATTGGTTTCTGCATAGCGAATGTATTACAGTAGGGCAAGAGAAAGAAAAACAGGGAGAAAAGCTGTGAAGAAGCTATGGCAGTAGTCCAAGCAAGAGATGATCATGGCTTTTCCTTAGGTCGTGGCAGTGGGCCTAGAGGACAGAGTGACCCCTTGAAAGGAGCAGGGACATTTCTTCTTCATAACAGAGGGAAGGCAGCAGTGTAGACTAGTTGTGGTAAGATGGGGGATTTCCCTTATCAACTATATTACACTTTTTCAATGAAGTATGTGACAAGGTCAACAGCTGAGTGCTATTCATGGGGAAGTTGTCATACAGGGATATGAAAGAGAGAAGAAAGTAAAAAATAGTTGTTGGGGGGAATTCGGGGAGAAAATGGTTTAGAGAAATTAAGCAGAATTACCAGGCAGTGTTGAGGATTCATCTGAGATTAGTCATCAACAATTGATAGCAAGACAAGTCGACTTGGTTCTGCAGTTTTCATTCATCAATGTCCAGTTTTTCCAAGAGGTAGAGGTAATGCATGGTTAAATTTAACTACAGTTGGAGGGTTTCCAGACCACTAAAACAGAGGAAAAGAAAGGCGAGAGAGTTAGAACTGACAAATCAGTGTATGGAATTCTGTAATACATAGTCTAAGAAAAGAAGGAAAGAATTAAGGAGAGTGAACAATAGTGAGAAAATAGTAGGATCGATTGACTGGAGGTCTCTGGAAAAAATTTTTTTCAGCAGAATTTTTTAAAAGTTAAAGAAATGCTACACAGGTGAGCATGAAGGCTAGACATGTGGACCACAGAAGTATAAAGTTGAGTTGTTTTCACATAGTAATGTGATCAGTGATAACCCAGATGTTATCAAAGATGCTACCAAAGGAGTAGCTGGCACGGCTGGGTGTACAAAGCTGCTGTTAATGATAAGGAAGTTTAGGACCAGAGAGGAAAAAATATTGAAATGTGTAAATCATCTATAGTTGTAGAAAAGATTAAAAAATCAGAAGCTAAGGCCATCGATCAATAAAAGGGAATAATCAGAGAGTTAAAAGGCAATAGTGACCACAGGGAATTGTGGGTGGTTCAATCGGTTGACATGGGCTGAGAGTTTGGAGAAAAGAGTTTGAAACAGTTGAGAAGCAGGAGAGAAAAGGGAAGACCATTGACTTTCCTATAGACCCAGAATGCACCTGAAGTTTAAGAAAAGAAATAATTTCTTCTCCAAATAACTATATGGAAAATAGTGTTATTAGGGGCATGTTTAAAGAAATTTATACCTGCAGATGGTTATAGATGGGTAGAGTTCAAATATTATAGCCAGAATGGCTTCAGAGGAGAGGAATCTGTGGAAAATTGTGTCAGAAAAGTCAAGACATAGCTAATCTCGAGGGGAGGGTCAAGTTGATGATAATTTGGAAGAATACTTTTGAGGATTTAGGTCCGGAAGAAATTTGTTGGTTGACAGTAAATGAAATGACTAGGGATTTATGGAAAGATAGAATCAAAACCATCTTTCTAGCATTCCAAGCCTGTGGGTTTCGAGAACTGACATTTCGGTTTTTTTCTCCCTGAATTCTGATAACTCATCTGATTCTATGGTATTAAATCATATGTTTAGTTACTTACTAATGTAAAACTCAAGATGCCTCCTGAGATGCCTTTTACAACTTTCTGCATATTTTTGAAGAATAGTTTTCATTAATTAAGACTTTTTTTTTACTTCCTAGTTAATGCACCTAACTTTTTTATATGCCCCCAAAGAATAATTTAGAATGACGGACTACATTATCTTCCATATCCTCAACCTGGGCTCTGATGTATCTTTCATAACGTCTCAGCTTCGCAATTGATTGCAGAGAGAGTCACGTGCCTGCACTGCGTGAAACAGCTGGGTCTTGGAAACATGCTTAGGTGCAGTGCAACACCATTTCTAAAACATGGTGCTTCAGGGTACTGCAGGGGGGTTTCCATCTATTTTCTTTGTAAAGTTTTTTTTTAATTTTACAATGTTTTAAATATAGAAACTAATGTACAAAACATATGTGTATGAGTTGCTCCCTCAAATTTAAAACTCCTTAACATTTTGCTTTTTTGGTTTCCTATTTCTCTTTTAGTCAAGATATTACAAATATAGCTGTGTCTCCCACATTCTTTTTATATACCTTCCATCATTATTTGTAGCCTATTCCTCAACAGTTTATCTCCAGAACAGAGCTCCAAGCAATATAATTTATAAAGGGTAGTAAGTTACATAAATTATGCCATATTATCTGATAGACCATTTGATATTTTTATTTCATGTTATATCCAAGATTTATTCATGTTTGGATATATCAATGGGCACCATTTATCTTTACTGCTATGTGATAGCCTCTCATTAGAATACATTGGAATTTTGTTTTCCATTTCAAGCTTGTTAGCTTGTTCCCTCATTTTTTGCTATTACAGATAGTCACCAATAAATGTTCTTGACTTGTATTTTTAAGATCAACCTATATAATCTAGCTAAATTTATTCACAATTGGCCTTTTCTAGCAACCCCAAAAACCACAATGGTGGGGACATTCAGTATATCTCTAGATGCTTTTTTTCTAGGTTAGTTTTAATGCCTAGAAAACCATTCATTATGTTATACCAAATATTTCTCTAACATAAATTCTACGTATACTAAGAAAAGTCAGGAGATTATCCTGGGACACAATGCTTGAGAAGTTTTTTTTTTTTTTTTTTTTTTGTATTGTTTTGGTTTTTTTGCCATAAGGTACAGGCACTTGCCAGAGGAAGAGAGAGAGACAGAGATAGAAACGGAAAGTAAGAGATCATCCCATCATCCCCTGGGGGGATGGATACATCACAGTTTCTTCTCCTCTATTCTCCTCTTGGGAGTTTGGATATGCACTTACAAGTGCCTGGTGTGATAGTCAAGTCACCGGGTCCAGGACTCAAACTGTGGTCGGCTTTGCGGGAGTCCAGTACCTTGAACACAATGCCACCTGTTAGCCCTGGAAAGGGCTTCTTAAATTTTCAAAATAGTAACTCAAAAAGGAACAGTGCAAATAATTTTGATTATATAAGAAGTAAGTATTGAGATGGTCCCATAGCCTAATGGTTAAGGAACCCAGGTCTCCCATGACTAACTGCATGGCTTGAATCCTGGCCCTGAGAGCGTATACAACATGCAAGGCATATATGCACATATATTAATTGGCTATTTACAGACAAACAAAATTAGCAAGCATGAAAAGCGATGCTCCAAATCAATAGCAACAGGGACCAGCAGTTGGCAAAATGGCTATGTCATTGTACTCCCATGTAGTTGACAGCAGTTCAAGTCCCAGACCCAGTGGCTTAAACTCACACTAGGCACATGTGCGTGTGTGCCCAAAACCCCAAGAGGAGAATGGAGGAGAAGGGATTGCTGTGTGGAAATCACCACTGGGGGGTTATTTCTCACTTTTTATCTCTCTGTCTCTCTCTGTCTTTCTGGCAAGCACACGCACCCTATAGCAAAAACCTCTCAAAAAAAAAAAAGAAAGAAAGGAAGACAGAAAGAAAGAAAGAAAAAAGAAAAGGAAGAAAAAAAGCAAATGGCAACATATAAATGAAAATTTAAACTACAATGAGATGCCATTTTCCCCCTATAAAGCTGATAAAAATTAGAATGTCAGATAATATCAACTTGTTACATGTATAGGATCCTTCATCCATATTGGTGGGATTTAAGATTGGAGCAGGCATTCTGGTGAGCAATCATGTCCTATGTAGAAAAATTAGGCCTGGCATGACCTTTGGCATAGAAATTCTGTTCTAGAGTATATGTCCTGTGAAAGTTCATTTTAGGTGTCAGCTTGACTGGATTAAGGGAGAACCAAATAGCTGGTAAAGGATTATTTCTGTAATGTCTATGGAGGATGTTTCTAGAAGAAATCGACATTTAAATCAGTGGACTGAATAAGGAAGACCTTTCTCACCTGGTATAGGTTGGCATCATTCAATCACTTATGAGATTATATAGAGCAGAAAGTCAGAGGAAAGGTAAATTTGCTCTTTCTCACTCTCCTGGAGCTTGGAGACTCTTTGGCACTTGGACATCAGAACTCTAGGTCCTCCAGCCTTTGGACTTGGGACTTGCGCCAATGGCTCTGACATTCTCAGGCCTTTGGTCTCAGACTGACAATTACACCAATTGGCTCCCCTGGTTACAGCTTTTGGACTTGAAATGAGCCAAGTTTACCACTTCCCTGCTTCTCTAGTGTGTATATGGACTTCTCAGCCTTTAAAATTGGGTGAGCAAATGTTCCTAATAAATTATTTATAATATAATTTATACATTAAAAATATACAGAAACATAAAACTATGCATTTATATATAAATATGTATATATATTTATATACATATTTAATTTTTATTGGTTTTGTCTCTCTAGAGAACCCTGAATAATATACATTTCAAATAAATTCTCACGCAAATCCACAAAGGGACATGTACAAAAATGTTTTCATGGCTTATTAGTAGTAGTGGTGTAAGGTGGGAGTTGTAAATTTGAAGCAATCTTGATGCCCATCACTAAGGGATCAAATAGGTAAAACATGATAGATATCCACCCTTGAGTATTATGTAACAGTTAAGACAAAGAAATAGATCTATACATAATATAGCACACATATATTAGGATCACAAATCTTGAAAAAAATTTAAGGAAAAAATTCTATAAAATATAGTACCATGCTTTTGAGAACAAATGAAAATAGATTTATAGATTTATATTAAACATAATGACCAGTGAGTTAGAGTAAGGGTTGGTCATGTTGTGGGGATGAAGAGAATAATTGAATTGATAAATCTTTTAAAGACCAATAATAAAAAAGTACCATAAACTGAGTAAAGTAATTGACTCAACCTTCTGTAGGTACAGATTCCAACAAAGATAAATTAAAAAAAAACTTGTTCTGTTATATCCCTTCGAAATCACGAGAATAAGTTTAATCCTTTACGTGATTATCTTACATGTATTTATTCTCTTTTTATGATTGCATAAGTATAATTCCTTCAACTTCTACTTCCATGGTTTCTGGAATTTTTACTCTGATGTAAAGTCCTTTGTACAAACAATATTTTAGCATCTTTTTTGTCATTTGGCACCTAGAACTGCAAATGGCTTCTTGATGTAGCACGGCCATTAAGAATCTTTTTTGTCTGGACATTGCCTTTTTGAGGCAAGGATTCCTACTTTTTAGAGGCCACTTAACACTATTATTCAACCTCTTTTATGATTTTAATTGTATTTCTTTATCACTTATTTTCTATATTTTACCTTCTTCATTGCAAATTATTTCTTTACTTCTGCCTATTTTCCACATTCTTTCTTCTAGTCCTATGCTATATACTGTCTCATCTGGAGCTTCAGAAATGTCCAAGATGCCATCTCTGCCCTAGATGTCTTGAAAAGGGTGCTTTTCCTGCAAGAATGCAGAAATCAGACTTATTTGGCTATAATCGTTTCATATCATTTCTTATGTTTACTAAAGAACTACCGCGGCATCATTTCTCACTCTCACCGCTATTTTTAGTCAGCCATTGTTCTTTTTAAATCTTTATGAAATCAATAGACCTCTCTGAAGGGCTAGTTTACCATAAACTGAGTAAAGTAATTGACTCAACCTTCTGTAGGTACAGATTCCAACAAAGATAAATTAAAAAAAAACTTGTTCTGTTATATCCCTTCGAAATCACGAGAATAAGTTTAATCCTTTACGTGATTATCTTACATGTATTTATTCTCTTTTTATGATTGCATAAGTATAATTCCTTCAACTTCTACTTCCATGGTTTCTGGAATTTTTACTCTGATGTAAAGTCCTTTGTACAAACAATATTTTAGCATCTTTTTTGTCATTTGGCACCTAGAACTGCAAATGGCTTCTTGATGTAGCACGGCCATTAAGAATCTTTTTTGTCTGGACATTGCCTTTTTGAGGCAAGGATTCCTACTTTTTAGAGGCCACTTAACACTATTATTCAACCTCTTTTATGATTTTAATTGTATTTCTTTATCACTTATTTTCTATATTTTACCTTCTTCATTGCAAATTATTTCTTTACTTCTGCCTATTTTCCACATTCTTTCTTCTAGTCCTATGCTATATACTGTCTCATCTGGAGCTTCAGAAATGTCCAAGATGCCATCTCTGCCCTAGATGTCTTGAAAAGGGTGCTTTTCCTGCAAGAATGCAGAAATCAGACTTATTTGGCTATAATCGTTTCATATCATTTCTTATGTTTACTAAAGAACTACCGCGGCATCATTTCTCACTCTCACCGCTATTTTTAGTCAGCCATTGTTCTTTTTAAATCTTTATGAAATCAATAGACCTCTCTGAAGGGCTAGTTTATATATATATATAAATATATATATATGAAAATAAATGCATGTCTACTCCTCTTGAGAATGTTAAAGATTTATCTCTAGAAAGTTACCTGCCAATAGCATTTTAAAGTGCTAGACATGTCTTCTAACTCAGAAACTATTGGATTTTTCATCTCATATATATTATTTGTTATGGAAAGCAATTCTATAAAGACTTGGGGAGAAAATAAGATTCATAATTTTTTAATTGCATAATTAAAGCCCAGGATCATAGATTCAAGGACAGAAAAGTACTTTAGATTTAATTCAGATAGTATTTAAAAATGCAATGGGTAAAACAATATTTTTAAAGCTATCAACCATAGTTTACACATATTTTCCTTGAATGCCAACTTTGTGTATATGTGCAAGTGAGCATTAAAAGAAGCTTCTCCTAGCATGCAAGTATGTCTGAATACACATACACCAATAGACGTATTTGCACTGTCTTGCTTTCTATTCAACTTCCCAGAACTTACCTAAACTGGAACATTACCTCCTTTTCTCTATTCATTGAAACAGTGTGTGTCTTATGTTAAAGGTGCTTTTCAAACACTAGATTCCCAAATGTCTAATTCTCTCCTTTACCTTCAAACTATTTCTCTATTGAGTTTGTTCTCCTTTGACTCTACCAATCCTCAAGTTTTTGCTTCCTCACATAGAAAAATAATAACCCTTTTGTGACTCTGCCTTCTCCTCCCTTGTAATTATCATCTTTTCTCTCTTTCTTTGCCAGTCATGCTTACACTTTGCATTTCTGATCAATTTTTCCCCCAAACATTCTTTAGCCCCGTACCAAAACCAATCCACTAGAACAAATGCTTACCACTGAATCAGAAACGGCATCGTAGGTGAAGGCAGTGAATACACCATAACCCTGGCATAAACTCACAGTACTCTTGATCTATCGTTCCTAAAATCTTTTTCCATTGAAAAAATACATCGCTTCTTTTCCAGGGTTGGTTTGTGTTCTAAGCTGCTATAACTTAATTTCCTTCCTCTGCTCTTCCTTTGTACACTTCAAAGGTAGATTCTATTTTTTCTGCCTTCTCACTTCTCATCCCCTTTATAGCTTTAATAAGAATCTAGGTATAGGAGGAGCAGCAGATGGTATAATGGTTACTTCTCCAGACTCCCACATAGTCGACTACAGTTTGAGTCCCCAACCCTATGGCTTAAAACTCATACCAGGCACATGTGTGTGCCTGCCCAAAATCCTGAGAGGAGAATGGAGGAGGAGGGATTACAGTGTGGCCATCCCTCCTTAAGGAGGGGGGGGTGATTTCTCGCTGTCTCTCCGTCTCTCTGGTAAGCGCACGTGCCTTATAGCAAAAAATCTCTCTAAAAAGAAAGAAAGAGAAGAATCTAGGAATAAAGGACTCCTGAACCTGTAAATTCAGCGCTGACATTTCTCCAAGCTCTAAACACACACACACACACACACACACACACACACAACTACCTACAAGGTATTTCTACCTGTATACTCTGAATACATGTACCTTTTGTAATGTTACATACCAATACACTCTATCTTCTTTTCTTTTCTTTTTTTTATTGTCAGAGGGTGCATACACTGACCAGAGAGACAGAAAGACAGAGAGAATGGAGGGAGAAGACAAAAGCACTTCCCACAAGGCATAAACACTATCATCCCTGCTCCTCCATTCGCCACGCGATCTGAATTTTGTGGTAGGTCATGTGGGACTCACCTTCTTAACCAGTCCTGCAGTTCCGTGGTTAAGCACTTTGGCCGTTACAGGTGAGTCACTCCATCCCTGGAAAACGAGCTCCCAAATCTTCTCTCCTATCCCACACACCACTAACATGTTAGAGTAAGGGTTGGTCATGTTGTGGGGATGAAGAGAATAATTGAATTGATAAATCTTTTAAAGACCAATAATAAAAAAGTACCATAAACTGAGTAAAGTAATTGACTCAACCTTCTGTAGGTACAGATTCCAACAAAGATAAATTAAAAAAAAACTTGTTCTGTTATATCCCTTCGAAATCACGAGAATAAGTTTAATCCTTTACGTGATTATCTTACATGTATTTATTCTCTTTTTATGATTGCATAAGTATAATTCCTTCAACTTCTACTTCCATGGTTTCTGGAATTTTTACTCTGATGTAAAGTCCTTTGTACAAACAATATTTTAGCATCTTTTTTGTCATTTGGCACCTAGAACTGCAAATGGCTTCTTGATGTAGCACGGCCATTAAGAATCTTTTTTGTCTGGACATTGCCTTTTTGAGGCAAGGATTCCTACTTTTTAGAGGCCACTTAACACTATTATTCAACCTCTTTTATGATTTTAATTGTATTTCTTTATCACTTATTTTCTATATTTTACCTTCTTCATTGCAAATTATTTCTTTACTTCTGCCTATTTTCCACATTCTTTCTTCTAGTCCTATGCTATATACTGTCTCATCTGGAGCTTCAGAAATGTCCAAGATGCCATCTCTGCCCTAGATGTCTTGAAAAGGGTGCTTTTCCTGCAAGAATGCAGAAATCAGACTTATTTGGCTATAATCGTTTCATATCATTTCTTATGTTTACTAAAGAACTACCGCGGCATCATTTCTCACTCTCACCGCTATTTTTAGTCAGCCATTGTTCTTTTTAAATCTTTATGAAATCAATAGACCTCTCTGAAGGGCTAGTTTATATATATATATAAATATATATATATGAAAATAAATGCATGTCTACTCCTCTTGAGAATGTTAAAGATTTATCTCTAGAAAGTTACCTGCCAATAGCATTTTAAAGTGCTAGACATGTCTTCTAACTCAGAAACTATTGGATTTTTCATCTCATATATATTATTTGTTATGGAAAGCAATTCTATAAAGACTTGGGGAGAAAATAAGATTCATAATTTTTTAATTGCATAATTAAAGCCCAGGATCATAGATTCAAGGACAGAAAAGTACTTTAGATTTAATTCAGATAGTATTTAAAAATGCAATGGGTAAAACAATATTTTTAAAGCTATCAACCATAGTTTACACATATTTTCCTTGAATGCCAACTTTGTGTATATGTGCAAGTGAGCATTAAAAGAAGCTTCTCCTAGCATGCAAGTATGTCTGAATACACATACACCAATAGACGTATTTGCACTGTCTTGCTTTCTATTCAACTTCCCAGAACTTACCTAAACTGGAACATTACCTCCTTTTCTCTATTCATTGAAACAGTGTGTGTCTTATGTTAAAGGTGCTTTTCAAACACTAGATTCCCAAATGTCTAATTCTCTCCTTTACCTTCAAACTATTTCTCTATTGAGTTTGTTCTCCTTTGACTCTACCAATCCTCAAGTTTTTGCTTCCTCACATAGAAAAATAATAACCCTTTTGTGACTCTGCCTTCTCCTCCCTTGTAATTATCATCTTTTCTCTCTTTCTTTGCCAGTCATGCTTACACTTTGCATTTCTGATCAATTTTTCCCCCAAACATTCTTTAGCCCCGTACCAAAACCAATCCACTAGAACAAATGCTTACCACTGAATCAGAAACGGCATCGTAGGTGAAGGCAGTGAATACACCATAACCCTGGCATAAACTCACAGTACTCTTGATCTATCGTTCCTAAAATCTTTTTCCATTGAAAAAATACATCGCTTCTTTTCCAGGGTTGGTTTGTGTTCTAAGCTGCTATAACTTAATTTCCTTCCTCTGCTCTTCCTTTGTACACTTCAAAGGTAGATTCTATTTTTTCTGCCTTCTCACTTCTCATCCCCTTTATAGCTTTAATAAGAATCTAGGTATAGGAGGAGCAGCAGATGGTATAATGGTTACTTCTCCAGACTCCCACATAGTCGACTACAGTTTGAGTCCCCAACCCTATGGCTTAAAACTCATACCAGGCACATGTGTGTGCCTGCCCAAAATCCTGAGAGGAGAATGGAGGAGGAGGGATTACAGTGTGGCCATCCCTCCTTAAGGAGGGGGGGGTGATTTCTCGCTGTCTCTCCGTCTCTCTGGTAAGCGCACGTGCCTTATAGCAAAAAATCTCTCTAAAAAGAAAGAAAGAGAAGAATCTAGGAATAAAGGACTCCTGAACCTGTAAATTCAGCGCTGACATTTCTCCAAGCTCTAAACACACACACACACACACACACACACACACACAACTACCTACAAGGTATTTCTACCTGTATACTCTGAATACATGTACCTTTTGTAATGTTACATACCAATACACTCTATCTTCTTTTCTTTTCTTTTTTTTATTGTCAGAGGGTGCATACACTGACCAGAGAGACAGAAAGACAGAGAGAATGGAGGGAGAAGACAAAAGCACTTCCCACAAGGCATAAACACTATCATCCCTGCTCCTCCATTCGCCACGCGATCTGAATTTTGTGGTAGGTCATGTGGGACTCACCTTCTTAACCAGTCCTGCAGTTCCGTGGTTAAGCACTTTGGCCGTTACAGGTGAGTCACTCCATCCCTGGAAAACGAGCTCCCAAATCTTCTCTCCTATCCCACACACCACTAACATTTTAGCATGCTCATTACCAGAATCTTCTCCATTTTATCACTTAAGCAGCAAATCATAACTTAACATACGTTCTAAATGCTACATAGATATAGAGCATATAAATACCATGCACAATTACTTGATTAAAAACATACTCAGACATGCTACCATTACATAAATATTGAATAATTTATTTACAGTCATTTCATATGGGTTCTTTCTGGGCACATCAAATAATGTTTTGGTAACTTAATTATTTTCTCTTCAGGTACAGATTTCCTTCTCCTATCCATTGGTACATTTTGAGGTTGCTTCCACAGAGGGCCTAGCAGTGGAGTGAGGCGGAGAATGGCCACCCTTTACAGAGAGAAACCTTCTCTTGGCTTCTGAGATGCGTGTTCTTGTAACAGTGGGCTATTCTGGCACCGACAATCCCATATTATCATGTATTTGGAAAAATACTGTCCACGGTAGGAAGAGACTATTAAAAGGACTAATTACAACCGCAAGGCCAAATTCTTGAGACAATTAGCACATCATGAGGGTGTGCATTTACATCAAATACCAGCTGGGCAAATGGGAGAAGCCTTGCAATTTGAGAAAATGGCAAAAGTCCTAAGAGCGAGAAAGTGTCACTTTAAATAGCTTTTCTGTAAAACTTAAGAGAAAAAAAAAAACAGGATTCATGAATAAAAACAAGCAAAATCTAATGGGATCTCTGAGCAAATCATTTTAATAGGTAGGAAGAAAAGAAGAAAGATGAGAAGATCCTGGCTTTATTCTAAACTAATGATACCAACCCTTAATTTTATTGAGGTTTCGGCTATAAAAGTAATAATGTGTATTGGGCAATCATAAACATATAAAGCACATCGATTTTTTTTTTCTCATCATCCTCCCAGCAAACATGGAGTCAATGCTGATGTTAATTATGCCTGGATGTGAAAGGAGAAATGGAGCCTCAGGGAGACCGAGTGCCTTGGTCAAAGTCGAACAGCTTGTAAGTGGTAGAACTACAACTCAATTTCAGACCTTCTGACTCCGAATTCCATGCCCTTGTTTTTTCTATTGAGTGACAGGATCTGAGTAACGGTTCTCCTCTAGGCTTTGCTCTCTAGGAGAAAATTTACCTCATAAATATTCCTTACTCCAAGGAATAACAGAGGTCAGCTTACTCTGTGTGTTCTGTTGATCTGACCTGTCAGCATATTGCCTGAGTGCCTCCAAACCTAAAGAAGCTTGACCATCACTAAATAGCGCCCTAACCAAGGCTTGCCCAGCCGTGGCTGCTCTGGCACTCTGGTGCTGACACAGCCCGTTACAGAGAAGCTCCTGCTCCTGCCACGATGTCCTATTTTATTCTTATTAAGATAAATCTACATAGCTGACCTTAAATAATTTATGTCTCACGGGCCCAACAGAGAACAGTTTACATACCCTTCTTAAAAAGTTTAACAACACTGTTTCTTTTCCTTTTTAAAAGAGCTGCTTATTTTTATCTGTGAAGAATATTATTGAATTAAACCCTCCTTGAAAATGCTCCTTTTCCTTTCTTTTTTAGGGGGAGGAGAGGATTTGCTATAGGGCTTGTGCGCTTACCAGAAAGATAGAGAGAGACAGAGAGACAGAAAGCGAGAAATCACCAGCCAGGAGGGACAGCCACGGAACAATCCCTTCTCCTCCATTCTCTTCTCAGGATCTTGGGCACGCACACACACGCGCCCAGCATGAGTGTAAACCACCGGGTCCAGGACTCGAACCTCAGTTGACTACATGGGAGTTCAGTGACATAGCCATTACGCAAACTGCTGGTCCCAGAAGATGCTCCTTTTTCATCAGTCTCCAGATGCTGTAAAATGAGTGGCAATATAGTACTTTTCTCTTTTCAGCTAGGGTACTAGCCCTGAGAGGCAAGGCAAGGAGCTTCCAAAAAAGGGCTTTCTGGAGTGTTGATCTTACCATACACATTGACAACCCACTGACGGCTTTAGTTTCAAGTTTTTAGCTAAGATTTCAAACCCTTCCAATGCTACCCCTCATGTAAAATTCACCAGTTGTGAGCCAGCAGGTGGTGTGGTGGTTGAGGCATTGCACTATGGCTGACTGTAGTCAAATATCAAACCTGTAGGCTTGTTTTCTCTCTGTCTCTCCACTCTCTCTCTCTCTCTCAGAGTGCATGTGGCCTATAACAATTTTTTAAAAAATAATAAATAAATAAATAAGACTAAATAAACAATTCAAAAAATATTCACCAGTTACTACCTTCTTCTTGAAGTACCCCCATCTTGTTTCTGCTATGAGTCATCATTATCTGTTCTACACACCCACACTAATCATGTTCCCTATATAGTACATGCTTATAACATTGTATTGCACAATAGGGTATCGTGTCCATTGTATGATATTGTTACCTGTGTCCATCTTTTCCACTACACATTGATAGAATCCTACCTGTACATCCTATAGTAACCAGTGTCACCTACATGCACGATCCCCAAGGTGCCAACTGTATGCATGAAAAGAGAAATGTCTCCGAGTTTCTAAAAGGCACACCTATTGCCTTGAATCGCGACTAACCTGATCAGTCTCTCTCTGGTTTTAGAGATCCAATTTATGAGGGGCCTCCAGCATTAGTAGAATCATTTTGCCTCTTACTCCTCCATTATTTTCTAATATTCCTCTCAGCCTTTAACTCCTCTTGAACAGAACTGCAAAGAATAAGAATTGTTGAGTGGAAAAAGTCACTCCTGCCAGTCGGAAAAACACTTGATGAATTCGTCTCCTGCAGACCTCTCGGCTGCATGGCCCCTGTCAGCAAATGAGCTCCTCTTCCCTCAGCCTTCCCTGTGGCCTCTCAGCTTCTTAACTGGACAGCCACGGACTCCGCACGCTTTCTCCTTCCCATTTCTGTACAGCCACGTTTCTATTTTCAGTTCTTATGTCATCTTCTATGCAAGGCCCTCCCTAATTTCCGAGAATCAAAGAGCTGTCCTCTGAACGCGACATTGTTTTACACCTGAGTCCCTCTGGGATAAGAACATGTTTTTCTCTCTCTCTGTAGTACCAGGAATGTACATAGGGCCTGAGACGTAATTAAGACTCAGTAACTACATAATGAATTAGTGACTTTTATTAACAGACATTATTTATTACCTGCATATTCAAAGTGCCCTACTAGGCACTGACAGAGAATAAGAAAATGATTCAAACAAGGCCAACTACTATAAAATCTTCCATTCAGGGTCCAAGGAATGTGAAGATGGAAAGAATAAATGGAAAAAATACTGAAGCGATGCTTCAAAAAAATGAAAATTGTCATGAACAGAGGAGTGGGGAGGAGGGGGGAGGGACAAGGCGATTCTAGGTTGAGGGCACAACAGGACATCCTAGGACACTTTTCTGAACTGTTAAACTGTATTAAATGTAAATAAAGCTGCATGACTTTAACAGAAACCGTGTATAATGTATTAAAGAAGATGAAAAGTAGAGACAACCCTCTGAGAGCCCACATGTGTTCATTATGGTTCAGAATGAACTTAATGTCTGAAAATTCAGACAAGCTGTCAGGGAAGACAGCAGAGCATTGGGCTGACATACTTTAACCTCTTACCAAAAACAGCGAGTAGCTGGACTTGTGTTACTGTTAGTGCCAACTTTCATCACCAAGCCTGAGCTGACTAGCACTGACTTGGACACAGGGACAGGGAACTGGGCTGCAGGCTTGACTTCTTGTTCTAGACCATGTCTAAGGTAAAGGGCAGAGTGGAGCCAACTCCTTACTCTGCTATTAATGCTAAGTCAAAATACTTCAAAATGGAATTCCAGTTTCCTGGAGAAGCACGAATCTATGCCATTAGCCAGCAAGAATCAGAGAGTACATATCAAACTGCAGAAAGCAAAACAGTGTCTCTGGTGAGGTGCGCAGGGAGACCAGCCTGCTCTCTGTGCCCTCTTCAGAGTGTTCTTTCCAAGTTCTCTCATGTCAAGTTACATGAAAAGACTCACAGAAAGGCTGGGCAGTTGCACAATGGGGACACCTGGCACCCTGGAAGGCTGACCCCCAGGGGAAGGTTCTGGGCTTGCATCCAGCGAGGACTCAGGGTACGTTGGCTGTGGGGCCAAACAGGAGCCTCGGCGGGCTGAAGTCCATGATATGAGGACCTTTTGGAGGTGCTCACTGTCTTTCTCATACATGCACTCATGGAAAATATAAATAAATAAAAAAGGCTCACAGAGACACTGTAGAGACCTATGAGTTTCAGCACTTTTGCCAAAATTCTACTATTAAGCAATTTCCACGTAAGCAAAGGACACAGAAGTGGTGTGTGTGTTCATTGGGTGAGTGTATGGTGGGGGAATGTGGGGTTTTGATTAAGGAAGCATGGATCTATCAAAAGTGATTAGTCAAGGGGTTGGCAGGTGGCATACTGGTAAAGGGTGCTGGATTCCCTCATGGTCAACCATGGCTCAAGTCCCGGACCTAGAGGCTTTCTTTCTCACTTTCCCTCTCTCTCCCTGTCTCTCTCCAGTCAGATTAAAATAAATAATTAAATAAAGTTAAATAAAATAATTATTTAAGAGAAAAAAAATGACTAGTCAAAAAAGAAAAAGACTGGCCAACTCTTTCGCAGTGGACCAATGGAGAAACTGAAGGAAAGTCCTGAAGCATTCAGATAGCCACAGGAGAATATTAAACAATTCTCATATGGAGAACAAGGGAGGTAGAAGGGCAGGAGCCAAAGGAAAGATAGAAGGTGAGTGTCCAGGCTGGAAAAGATTGAGAAATCAGGTGTAGACAGCAACAAGTGCTACGAGGAGGAGAGGCAACCAGAAACACCCTAGAGAGCATTTTGGAAGCTGCTCTCAACCATTGTGTTTAACTACACTTGGGGCATGACAAACATTTGTTATCAATAAAATACTGTACGCATTAAATGATCCATTTTGTAACTCAAATAGATATTATATATACCTTCTCCTCCATTCTCCTCTCGGGATCTTGGGCATGCATGCACATGTGCCCGGCATGAGTTTTAAGCCACCGGGTCCAGGAAGCAAACCGCGGTTGACTACATGGGAGTCCAATGACATAGCCATTACACTAACTGCTGGTTCCAATAGATATAATATTATTTTTAAAATAAAATCCCAGGTTGACCTCAGTCTAGAATGAAACTGAGTCCATGGGGTTGTATCTGGATGACCATTTTTCCTATCAGCAATTCTCAAAGGGAGATTCCAGGCTGAAGCATTGGCATCACCTGAGACCCTATTAAAGATGCATGTTTCATCGGACCTAAGGAATTGAAACTTGCAGGGTAGGAGCAGTAATCTGCGCTCTAATAGCTCTGCAGATGATCCTGATAGAACATTTTACAATTGGAAAACACTGGGACCAGCAGTTGGTGTAATGGCTTTGTCACTGGACTCCCATGTAGTCAACTGCAGTTCGAGTCCCAGACCCGGTGGCTTAAACTCATGCCAGGTGCGTGTGCGTGTGTGCTCAAGATCCCAAGAGGAGAATGGAGAATGGATTGTGGTGTGGCCATCCCCCCTGGGGGGATGATTTCTCTCTTTCTGTCTCTCTGTTTCTCTCTGTCTTTCTGGCAAGTGAACATGCCCCACAGCGAAAAAAAAAAAAAAAACACACACTCCAAAAAAAAAAAAAAGTTGGGAAACACTGTAACTTTTAATATTAACATACAACCATACAACCAGCTTTTATAAATCCATCCTGAAGTTTAAACACACTTCTAGTTTTATTTCTGTGAAAAGTTGACTGGTCCTTTTTTTTTTTAAGAAGCTAATTTATTTATTATTTATAATTTGCCACAGGGCATATGTATTTTCTGGAGGTGGGGAGAGAGAGAAAATCCCTCCATGGGGCATGGTCATGCTGCAATTCCTTCTCCATCTTTCCTTCCTTTCCGGACTTTGGGTATGCACACGCACACACACACACACACACACACACACACACACACATACCCAGCATGTTTTTCAAGCCATCTGCTCTGGGACTCTAACTCGGTCAGTTACATGGGACTCCTCTGGCTGGCCTGACTTATGCTTCCCAAAACTCTGGAAAACCCACGTAGATGCCATCCTCTGCTTGTGTAAACAATGCAAACCCACTGCTCTTTTCTTTGCAGAAGGAAGCCACTGGAAAATAAAAGGAGGGACACACAATCATTATTTTCTTGGGCAACTTCAGCTGTCAGACTGGAAACTAGAAAGATCATTTGCCATTGAGAAGCCTAATAGCATTAAAGGCCTAGGTTACAGACAGCTCCTAAGCCAACTCCAGATACCCAGCGTTTCAATGCCCAAGGAAAAGATATGCTTGAGAAAAGAAAACCATACTGTTTTTCATATTAAACTACCAATTAAAGAGTTTCGAAAACCATATGATTAATATGATTAGCAGAAAGATTTCTGGCAAACCTGAGACTTAACCTAAATTATAAAAATAATTTTTCCCATGTCTACACAAGTGCATAAAAACAGTCCGAAGATGAAAACTGAAAAGCACTATGGCCCAAAAAATTGAGTTTGCAAGCATAACTCTGTTTGTGTAAGCAGTAATACAAGATAGCAAACACACTTAAAATGCCATAAAGCTTTCCTGTGGGTATACTGTGCTAAATGAAGTCAAAGGCTAAATGAATCTAGTCCCCTAGAGTTCCATATAACGGAAAAACCTGCAGTGTATCACAGCATTTAGAAAATGGTTATTTTTAAATTTGCCTATTGAAACTCTCCTGACTATGTGCATGTAAATCCCATTAAAGTGCGTAGATATGGCACACACAATCAGTGAGAGACACGCCACCCCCTGGTGTTTTCGCTAATGAACTCTGACTCAGCAGGTGAGGACTGATAGTTACACAGCCCGGAATCTATATTAGATTGCTTTCTCAGTTTATGACGATCCGAGAACTGTGCAGCACAGTGTATACCTTCTGCTGGAAGATGAGGGCAGCACTATTTCCACAAGTCAAAATTTAAATACTGAGTTACATGTCTAGCTTAGTTATAGTCCAAGAATATATACAGATAGATAGATAAATCTCCCAAGAGGAAACGCAGTGTATCACAGCATTTAGAAAATGGTTATTTTTAAATTTGCCTATTGAAACTCTCCTGACTATGTGCATGTAAATCCCATTAAAGTGCGTAGATATGGCACACACAATCAGTGAGAGACACGCCACCCCCTGGTGTTTTCGCTAATGAACTCTGACTCAGCAGGTGAGGACTGATAGTTACACAGCCCGGAATCTATATTAGATTGCTTTCTCAGTTTATGACGATCCGAGAACTGTGCAGCACAGTGTATACCTTCTGCTGGAAGATGAGGGCAGCACTATTTCCACAAGTCAAAATTTAAATACTGAGTTACATGTCTAGCTTAGTTATAGTCCAAGAATATATACAGATAGATAGATAAATCTCCCAAGAGGAAACAAAAAAAAAAACAGTAAGTCAATATTTAAAAATAAAACAAAAATATCAGAATAGTAAACTCTTAATTATAGAAAGATGTGGTTGAAATCTGATAGAGGAGACCATCAGGATAGGATTACATTTGTACATGTATGTAGGAATTTGATAGAAATCTGGCCTTATAGAGGATGTTCTAGTAATAGTTCAATGAGAACACAGGATATTTCTATCTTTTATCTAAAAATTCAATACTAGGATTTACTGTAAAAATAAATCAAAATATAAAAATTACATAGGTAAAGACCAATCTCATGCTGGCATTTCTGCCGTATGTTTTTAATATGCCCAGTTTATTTTCTCTTCTATACACTGATAGAAGTATAGTAAAGTGGGAAAATCATGGGTATAATATACAATATTTCATAAGCTAACCACAGGAATTAAATCAACACCATTAAGATACACAGCACACTTCAAAAGCCCCCTGCCAGCCCCTTTCCAGTGACCACACTGCACTAGATTACAAACTATCTTCAATTCCAACACAGATAAGTTTTGCCTGTTTTTAATTGTATATAAAGCAAACAATGTAGTATATGCTCACTATAGCTGGATTCTTTTGCTTCACATTTTATTTTTGAAAACCGTGCATGTCGTTTTAATCGAGATTACCTGTTTTTATAACTGTATAGTATTCTGCATGAATGTACAACCATGCTGATGAATATTTCAATAAACACTGCTATAAATATTTTTGTACATTATAAAGTTAATATAAGCATATATTTGCATTGGATACAAACCTAAGCATGGAAATCCTGGATTATAACTGTAAAGATTATATAGCGTGTACAAATTTGCACTTTCGCTAGCAATAGCCTGACTAATCCTTGGTAGTTTGTCTCATAAAATTAATTCATTTTTTACAATTGTGATTAGTATTGCATTTTGGTTTTAAGTAAGTATATATATATATACATATATATGTTTATATATATATATTTTTTTTTTTTTTAAGAGAGAGTTTACTGTAAGGTAGGTGGACTCGATGGAGAGAGAGACACACACACACACACACACAGAGACAGAAAACAAGAAGTCGTCCCCCGGGACAGAAGACCACTTCACAATCCTTTCTCCTCCATTCTCTTCTCAGGATTTTGGGCACACATGCACATGGATCAGCATATGTTTGAAGACACCAGGTGCAGGACCACAGTCACCCATGTGGGAGTCTAGCAGTATATCCATTACACCAGCTGCTAGTCCCAAGTTCTATTTTTATATAACTAAATGTTGAACATCTTTTTATTTGGACATCTTCTATTGCAAAGTGACTTCTTGACTTTTTGCTCCTTTTTCTCTTGGCTTGTCAGCTTTTTGCTAATGTTTTGTTTTATAGGAGGAGACTTCAAAAGTTTGTGAAAGGGACCTGCAGTTGGCATAATGGCTATGTTGCTGGACTCTCATGTAGTCTACTGCGGTTTGCCTCCCAGACCTAGTGGCTTAAACGCATGTCGGGCGCATGTGCATGCGTGCCCAAGATCTTGAGAGGAGAAGGGATTGTGGCGTGGCCATCCCCTCTGGGGGGGGGGGGTGATATCTCACTTTCTGTCTCTGTCTCTCTCTGTCTTTCCGGTGAGCGCACGCGCCCTAAAAAAAAAAAAAAAGAAAAAAACAAAAGTTTGTGAAAAAATAGGATTAAAGTATAATTTTATTTTGGTGAAAATTTTTTGAAATTCTTACATAGTTCGTATTATGCATTTTGCATTTTGTCTGAACTTCCTGAATGCCTTCATATATTCTAGACATTAGACTTTTGTTACATATTTGTGTATTACAAAAGTCTTTTGTACTCTGTACCTTCTTCCTTATTCTTTTAAAGCTGGTTTAGGAACATATGCTCTTAATTTTAATTTTGTTCAATGTATCTATTTTTTTTGGGGGGGCAACTAATTTTTATGGGTCCTGTTTATGAAAGCTTACCTAAATTAATCAATAAATTATCCTATTTTCTTCTAAAAAGCTTAGTGTTACCTCGTCATAGATTAGACCTAGGGTTCTGGACTCTCTAATCTTTTTGTCTATTTATCTTTTTTGTCAATGCAATACTATTTGCTTAATTTTGTAATAGGTATTAGTATCTGTTAATGCAAGGCTTTCAAATTTGTTTTTCTTCAAAGTTGCTTTGCAATTCTTTTATTTGTGTTTCCATAAACATATTAGAATAAGTTTTTAGTCACTCCCCTTCAACTAAATCTAATTTCTGAGATTCTGGTTTTCTGACTGATAGTGCATTTAATCTATAGATCAATTTGTAGGGAATTGCCCTATCTACACATTGTGTCTGCCAACCCATGGCCATGGTATTTTACTACTTTTGAAAAAAAAAAAAAAAGAATCTTCTTATATTTTTGTCTATCATATTTTGTAGTTTTCTTCTAAAAGTCTTGCTTTTGTTGTATTCTTACATTTTTTGTTTCTTAATGTCTTAATTTTTTACAATTTGTCACTATATTTAGACACAATTAACTTCAGTTGACTTCGTGTCCAGCAACTCATTGCATTCATTTGTTAAGTCTAATACTAGTTTGTAGATTTTCATATGTCATACATACAAAATAATGTCATTTGAAAATAATGACAATGCTTTTCTCCTTTTCTTTGCATATGCATTTTATTTCCTTTTCTAGTTGTAATAACCAGAACCTCCAGTCAAGTGTTAAAAATTGTGCTTGGGACAAATATTATTGTTTCAGAGAAAAAGCTTTCAATAATTCACTGTTGGGACCAGTAATTAGCATACTGGCTATGTCGCTGAACTCCCATGTAGTCGACTGTAGTTCAAGTCCTGGCTTAAACTCACACCAGGCGCGCGTGTGTGTGTGTGCCCAAGATCTTGAGAAGAATGGAGGAGAAGGGATTGCGGTGTGGCCATCCTTCCTGGTGGGGGGTGAGGGGGTGATTTCTCACTTTCTGTCTTTCTCTTTCTGGCGAACGCATGTGCCCTGTAGCAAAAACCTCTCCAAAATAAATAAATAAATAAATAAATAAATAAATAAATCACTGTTAATAAGATGCTTGCTAGATGATATTTTTAAGATTCCCCTTATCAGATTAATAAAATTGGCTTTTATTTTTAATTTGTTAAAATTATTCATCATGATTATACAAGAGTAACTTTTACTAATAATTGTATTTTGGAAAATGAAATATGTAGTGCAATTTAGCCTTTGGCCACTTAAAAGGAATATAAAAATAGATAAATAATTGAATAAATAAAATGAACAAAAATGCATCAACTTATGATATTACAATGGCAAAACTATTTCTTGGACTCTACCACCAATATCTCTTAGAAACCTAGAGAACACATATTCAAATATATTCCTATAGAGACTATTTCAAATTTTTTAATTTTCCAAAGTGACATTTTATTCATAATTTTTCTGATTCTTGTTAATTAAAGTGTTTAATATTTCTTTTTAACACTTTAGTCTTATCAGTATTGAAATAAGGGTCCTCAGTGACTATGTTTTCCATAGAATGAAAGAGCAAACTTTATTTTTCCTACAAATGTGACAGATCTTCTTAAAGTTAATGGAAGAACCATCTAAGCAAGACATTCAGTCAAACTTTTTAGAGTCCTGGAAACAAACAAAAGCATTGCATTATAGGTACTTTTAAATAATTGATTTAAATAATCAGACTATTTTTAAGTCACTGATGTTATGTAAATTAAGTATTGCTATGAATTATAGTGTTGTTTTTCTTTGCAGTAATTAAAAATTTAGGATTTATCAGCACAGAGAATCGCTGTATTTGTTTCTGTGTGTGTGTGTGTGTGTGTGTGTGTGTGTGTGTGCGTGTGTGTGCGCGCGCACGTGTTCTTTATAATCTATCGTTAAAAGCAAATGATTTGAATTTCAATCTAGTTGACCTTGCAGTGACCTTACCCTGGTGATTTTCAAATTCACCTTGATCTCATATCAACCCCAAAATGTTTATTGTCAGACTTTCCTACTTAGCAATATTGAGTAAAGAGAATCATCTGTGGATAGGTTTTAGATCATGTAGGGACTGGTTTCTATCTAGTGTTAATTTCTTTTTCTAATTTGATAAATGAAGTGTACCAGGTAGACCAAATGACCTGTTTAGGTCATAAACTTGTAACAATCTATATAATTTAGCAAACTGATAACATTGAGACTTGTTTTCCAAAATTCTACAATATATTAAGGTGAGGAGGCTCTTTTGGCTTTAAGTTGCAAAATCTAAGGATGTCAGTATTTAAAGATAAATGGCAGTTGTGAATGGCTAATGCAATCCCAGACTCAGAACTTGAGCTGTAGCTAGTGCTTCTACCAAAGAAATGCATGCATAAATGTCATATAAATATACAAAAAAAGCAATTAAAATGTGGTGGTGGAGAAAGAAGTAGAAAAGAAAATGTAGGAAAATGTTTGGAACTTATATTGGAGTAAATTGTAGTATCCAAACATCTAAAACTCATTTCTATTCTATTTCAATTCAGTGACATATTATAAACTTATCTTCCTAGTTTATCTTCTCCTTTAATTGGTTTTAACAAGATACTTATACATCTCTATGCTAACAAGAATAGTCATTCTATAACACCCTGTCTTCTACTTATGTAGATTTGGAAGAAGTTCTATTCTAACTTAATTGGAAAAAAGAATCTTAAAATTTTAATTATTCAGGGACCAAAGAAATGGGTTTTATGGAAGAGAATGAGACTTGATACTATATAAGATAATCAGCAGATCAAACATTAATAAGTTTTTGAATATTTTATTGCACAGAACAATGACTATTTCAATAGCAACCATTTTGCTATTCCTCCACATTAAATAGGATGACTTAACTGATTTAATGATTAAGTATTTTCCTACTGAAGTACTGTCCAGAATTGTGAAACTAAAGTTTGCATTATACAACACTGACTAAAATTACAGAAACATTTCAAAACAAGTTTATATTTCTATGACTTTCCTCCTCCCTACCCTTGTTCACTTCGTTACTTAAATTATTCTAATTTATGCACAGATAGGACTGTCTTCTAACAGAAGCCATGTTCATATGTTTATAGTCACATACCAAAGATAGTAGGATATCAGAGTTATAGCCAATGTGGTTATCTGAAGCCCAAATTCATACCCGTAACACACAGACTCTCAACTCCACTTCTTTTTACCAGATGCTTAGGTAATTCATCAAGCAGTGTACTGGACTTTTAATTAAATACTATACATGAGGCTAGTTATTTTAAACTCATTTCCCAAGGGCATAAAGATAATCAAAATGATTCCAATGTATCACCGTGTTTTCTTTACCTGTGGACTTGACGTTCTGTATCTGCCTTTTAGACAATGGAAGTGCATTGGAAGACTTCAAAAGTTTTATTTTAGCCAGTAATCATGGAGGCAAGGTTGTAGTAAAGCCAATTAACAAACCCTTTAGAATAGTTTCTGACATTTTAGTTATTTGTTTTATGTGGACATTTGGATACTAGGTAAAATATTCACATTTTTATTGGATTTTTTTTAAAAAATTCATATTTTGAATTAAAAAAATTGATCATCAACATTTAACTCTCCCTGTGATGATTTTGTACTTGACTTTATATGGAGATAATTTATATAAAAATAATTGACTTTATATAAAGATAATTCTGACTCAAAAGTGCTAATGTATAAATGTGACCAAGGTGCAAATTCTTCAGTTATACAGTGCAAATTCTGCCCACTGACAACCCCTAGATCTTGTAGGAAAAAAGGTATTTACATATATATACAAATATAATGTGCATATATATTATAGTGAAAAAGTATTAATTTATGGTGGTTCTATGGAAAGTTCATGAAAATGCATATGAATGAACTATGCATAATTTTTTTTTCACAAAAATAAACTACCACTAAATTGTTATTATGTCTGAACGGAATCTAGTCAGAGGCACTAAGGAAGATAAGACATCAGTTTTGGGGGTTGGCCTGGTCATTAAAGCGCTGGACTTCCACATGGTCAACCACAAGTCAAGTATTGGATCTGGCAGATTGAAAATCACTCTGGGCATATGTGCACATGTGCCGAAAATCCCAGGAAAAGAATGGAGAAGAAGGGATTGTGGCGTGATGACCAAGTGGTATGATCACTGGAGGGTGGTTTCTCACTTTCCCTCTCACTGTCACTCTCCCAAGCACACACGCCCTGTGACAGAAACCTAAAAAAGAAAAAAGAAAAAGAAAAGAAAGAAAGATAAGACATCAGTTTGAAAAGAGCCCTTATCAGAACAACATACATTCTTCTAAAATCGAAGCAAGAAAAACAGTACATTTATGGTGAATCTTGAGTAGAAGAATGGTGAAATCATTGATGATTTACAAAAAGCTTATGGGGACAATGCCCCCAAAGGAGAAAGCAGTTTACAGATGGATAACCTATTTTACAAAGGGATCACACATTGTTGAAGATGACACCCATGGATGGCAGACCATCCACATCAACTGAAAAAATTGACCTTGTTTGTGCTCTAACAGCAGAAACAAGAACCAATATCACAGACATCTTAATTGGCTCAGCTTACAAAATTTGTACTGAAAAATTTCAAACTTTCTGCTCAATGGGTGCCCAAACTACTGTACCCCGGTCAATTACACATGAGAAAAGACCTTTCAACAGGGACCAGCAGTTAGCATAATGGCTATGTCGCTGGACTCCCACATAGTCAACCACGGTTCGTGTCCCAGACCCGGTGGCTTAAAACTCACACCGGGCGTGTGTGTGTGCGTGCCCAAGATCCCGAGAGGAGAATGGAGGAGAAGGGATTGCGGCGTGGCCATCCCTCCTGGGGGAATGATTTCTCGCTTTCTGTCTCTCTCTCTTTCTGTCTGGCGAGCACACGTACCCTATTGCAAAAGAACCTCTCCAAAAAAAAAAGAAAGAAAAGAAAAGACCTTTCAACGGAAAGTTTAAATAGGATTGAAATCCTCCTGAAGCATTTCTTATTTTGAAGAATTGTAGTAAGAGACGACACATGGATTTTTTCTTAAGAAGTATTTTTATTTAACTTTATTTATTTATTCATTTGTTTTATTTTAATTTGACCAGAGAGGGAGGGAGAGAGAGAGAGAAAAAAAGTAAGAAAACAAACCGCCACATCCAGGACTCGAACTGTAGTCGGCCATGTGGGAGCAGACTTAAACACCACGCCACCTGCCAGCACCATGACTCATGGCTTTGCCAGTATGATCTTGAAGAAAAAGCGCATGGAAGGAAGGCTACAAGGAGTTGGAAGGTGGAAGTGGTGCAGTCAAAGCAAAAGCAGACTAGGCAAGAGGAAACGTTTTGTTTAGCAGAAAACTCTTCAGCAAGCTTCACTAGATGGTCCTTTTCTACCACGACAGCACTCCTGCTCATTCCGTCAAACAGAGGCAAATTTGTCAAAGTTTTGATGGGACACCATTAGGCACCACCTTACAGTCTTGATTGGTTTCTTCTGACATTATTTTCTTTCCCAATCTTAAAAGTCTTTAAAGGGTGTCCATTTTTTTTTCCAGTTAATAACGTAAAAAGACATTCCTAGGTCCCTCAGTTCTCTAGTGCTAGACTAAATGGCTAATATCATCATTTACAAAAGCGTCTTGAACTTGATGGAGCTTATGTTGAAAAATAAAATTTATATATATCTTTTATTTTTACCTACTTAAATTGAAAGACATTGTTTAGAATGATAATATCGTCAAGAGTATTTTAAAATTTAATAAAAAGTACTTAATTCTGTCAAGAAATATTAAAAGCTGAGAGACACTCTTAAACTTATAAACTTGAAAATAATTATAATCATAAAATAGAAATCAAAGGAGAAAATATTTTCAAGTAATCTGTATCATGAAGGGCTTACTATCCAGACTACATGAAGAGCTCAACGCTAAAGTAAAAATTTTAAATGAGGCAAGGATTTGCTGAGACATTTACCCAAAGAAGGTAAGCCTATGGCTAATGAACACATGGGATGATGGTCGAAATTATTTCATAGGGAAAGAACACAGTGAGACACTATTTCACACTGACTAAGGATAGTGACACAGAAAAAGTAGATTATAACAAGTGTTTGTGAGGATGTGGAGTAATTGGAACCATCAGACATTGCTTGTAAGATCACACTGTAGTGTAGCCACATTGAAAATTATGTGGAAATTATTTAAAAGACTACACAAAACACAACATTATACCTGTAGTCAACAACAATATATTTGTCTTATCCTTCGAAATCTGTTAAAAGGTTGCATCTCACGTTAAGTGTTCTTATCACCAAAAAAAAGAAAAAGTTAAATACACAACCCACATTTTTATTCCTAAGAATATATTCAAGAGAATTCAAAAAGTATTTGACATAAAAACTAGTACACCAATGTTTAAAGCAACATTATTTATAATAGCACAAAAGCAGGAACAGCCCAAATGCCCACTGAGGATAACCAAATGTGGTATGTCTATAAAACATTATTCAGTCACCAAAAGTAATAAAGTACTGCTACATGCTAAAACCCTGATGAACCTTAAAAAATCTTGCTAAGTGAAAACCATATATAAAAGGCAATATATTGAACCACTCTATTTACTGAAACATTGCGAATGTGCATATTCAGAGTAACAGAGAATAGAATGGAGGCTGCCTGGGGCTGGGGGAGGGGCAAATGAATAGTGACTGCTAAAGGGTATAGATTTCTTTTCCAGATGATGAAATGTTCTAAAATTAGGCAGTACTGGTTGCATAACTTTGTGAATATTAAAAACAATTGAATTGTATACCTTTGAGGTATGAATATTATATAGGAATATTGAATCTTAATAAAAGAAATCATTAAAAGTAGATGACAAGAGGATCAGCAGATGGTGTAATGGACTCCCACGCAGTCGACCACAGTTTGAATCTTGGCCCCATTGGCATGACTGGCATGAAACTCACACCAGGTGTGTGTGTATAAGTGCCCCATCTCCCAAGAGGAGCATGGAGAAGAAGGGATTGCAGCGTGGCCACCAGCTGTGGAAATGATTTCTTGCTGTCTCTCTGTGTCTTTCTGGCAAGGGCATGCACCCTATAGCAAAAATCTCTCTCTTAACAAAACAAAACAAAAAAGTAGATGACAAGGTCATTTGGAAAATGTCTCAGATACTTGAAATCAGAGCTGAAGCCTGGCTACAAAAAATCTAAGCCATAATAAAAATAGCCTGACTAAAAATTTTATTCAAACCACAAATCTAACTTGGGAGGTCTTACTGCTGAAGCAGAAGTGGTAAACAAACCTTATAATTCAGGAACTCTGGTCACATGTTTCCTTTGAAAAGAAAGTAAATCTACAACTCTCCAACTTGGCAAGAAATCCCAATTGATTAAACTAAAATTGGCAGAGAAATGGCCTCTATTGATCTCTTATATCAAACGTTTATTATTTTTTTTACATCTTTGACAAATAAATGGCAGATTTACTTTTTCTTTCACTGTAGCCAACCAAAACGTAAATGTTTATTCTAATTTTCGAGTTCACTGAAATTGGGAACATTCCGATAAAGCAAGAACAAATCAGATCATGGCCAATTAAATTTTTAAAGTTCTCAACAAAGTCATATTTACAGTAAGTGTGGATGGGTTTTGCAGGAATTTAATTTCTGTAATGCACTAAATTAGCTGTGGCATGATGGTCTCATAGCAATTTATGCTGGATTTTTCAATATGCTCATGGGGTTGAATCCTGCCAAGAATACCAAGAGGCACCAGCCTGTAGCATTGTGGCTTTGTTATTGGGTTTAAACCCTGCAAAAAAAACAAAGAGCCCCCAGCCTGTAGCATTGTGGCTTGGTAAGCACTGTAGGCAACTCCCTTGACAAAAGTGTCCAGAATTAAACATTGCAGAATCCTTGCAATATTTTTTGTAACATTCCCTATGACTTGCCTATACATTTATAACTATCAAGCTGCCATACTGGCTCCTGAATTTTCTTTCTAAACTACTAATCTCTTTCTTTCAGAGTAAACGCACAACAGACTTAAATCCAAACATTATCCGTTGTATTGTTTTTCAGATCCTATCTCATAGGTAGCTACGCTGAGAATGGAGTCCAAGTCTTGCTAGCACAGACAGGAGAATACCACTCTGCAATGCTGAAGCCACATGGATGACCATGGTTCAGAACCTAGGTCAACCTGGCACAAACAGGGCACATGTAATCTTGGCTAGAAGGCTGGAGGGAAGATGAAAGCACAAGACCCTCATGTTGAGGTGCCTGTTTCTGTCTTTGTCTCTCTCTCTCTCATAAAAGAAAAATATTAACTGAAAAAAAAAATAATCTAAAGAACTCTTGGCTCTAGAATATCAGGCTTCCTCTCTTCTGATACATTTCTTTTCTGTTTGTACCTATCAGGCTTCAGGCATACTCTCCTGGTTGAGAAGCCCAGGCTGTGTTGGCCATCTCAATGCAGAGCTGTGGAAAGGGGAACTATTGTTAGGTCTTCTACAGTTTCTTCCAGTGAAAGCAGGAGAGGTGATTTGTCTCATTGAGTTAGTAAATTCCAACATTTTGGGTTGAACTCATTGAGAAGACAGGTCATTCATTCTTGAAACCAGATAAAGGAGCCACTCGGAGTGTGATACAGGAGTACTAGAGTGCTTGGGTGCAGAGTCAAAGGCCTAGCCAAAAGAAAGGGAACATTTACTGGTCTTTCTTTCCTTTGTGTATTTCTTTCCTTCAGAGATCATGAAAGAGTCATTATGGATAAGGGCACAGTATGCATACTCCTAACACTTCTTCCCTTAATAGTATTTAAAACTTATGATCGTTGTAATTGTATGTCCTAATTTCACTGGACCTCTACCACACGCCCTCTGAAAACACTGTTAAAAATGATCTTTCTCTCCTTCACAAAACTAGAAAACTCTTTTCTTAAAATATTGAATTAAATGTAACTTTCTCTGGGAGGTCTTCTAGTAGAAATTAGTATTTTCTTGGCTGCCTATACAACACTACATTTTAGCTATTATTAAATTGTAACTATTTTCTTACACAGCTGTCCATCAGGCCTAACTTCAGCTTCCTTGAAGAAAGAAGCCATATTGAATACATCCCTACATCCTCATAACCCAACCTAATATGAACTACAGAATTCTTATCATATGACTAAGTCTAAATAGTTTTAAATATTAAATTGAAAATCTGAAGAAAGCCAAAAGCGTTGATTGAACATTTAAGATTTATTGCTCAATTTCTATATATATATATTTAGTTTTGCTACACAGTGCATGTGCTCACTGGAAAAGACAGAGAGAGATAGAGAAAGTGAGAAATCACCTCCAGTGGAGTCATTCTGTCCACTTACAGGTGGATAGAGCAGCTTTCCCTTACCAAAGGAGAGCCACAGCTATTTGGCTCCTGACAATTCCTCTTCTCCCAGTCACCATATCCTTTGATCTTAGACATGTAAATTTTGGTCTTAAATAATTCATAGCCCAAAGCATCTAGACAAAGACTCTCCTGACCCCCTAACCCACTCAAATTAGGAGAATAACTGTACCCATCTAGCATGTGTCCCTCCCCATCACTAGGGGAATGCATGCCCAAGCCCCAAGAACAAGTCTGGACAAAGCACTTCCTGACCCAAATAAAAACCATTCTCCACTGATCTTCCTTGGCACCCCATTTTCCAGGACCCCCCCCCTTCTTGGGAGTTCTGTTTTTCCTTCCTTCTCCTTCAATAAACTCCTCACTTTGTTATATCTACTCTCTGTGTCTGTGACTCTAATTCTTCCTGAGTGTGGGACAAGAACCCATGTATCACTGCAAGTGCTGGGCCCAATTACTGCAGGAAACCAGACACCAAGGAATGAAAAGCAGCACTTGTAGAGATTAGGAGAACTGTTTATTATGTCAGTGGGCTCTGAGGAGTTCACACTCTGAATCCCTGCCCCCACTGGGGATTGGACACCATCTTTTATGGAGGAATTGGGGAAGGAGAGGTCTCCAGCTCAGAACCCACCATATGCAGTGTCAAAAAGAGGAGGCAGAGAAGTGGAAAGGCTAATCTACTCAAGGTACTAATCTATTTAAAATACTAATCTATTTAAGGTACTAATCTATTCAAGATTTTCAAGTTACTCTGTAACTCAGGGGAGGGGCAGTAAGTTTGCCAGAGGATAGAAACCTTAGACAGCTATCACCCCTGAGTTACTGATGAATTCAGGGTTTCTCAATATCACAATCACCCCTGCACCCCTGCATTCCTGTGTCACCACCACAAATCTTTTCCTCTGCTCTCTTCTCGAGATTTGGGGAATGCATGCACATGTACCTGGCATGTTTTTCAAGCTTTTTGGACTCAAACTATGCAGTTGGCCATGTGGGGTGTAACCACCTTAACTTTCACACCACCTGCTGGTCCTGAGCTCAATTTCTAGGCATAATATTGCAATTAGAGATGACAAGGGGTTGAAAAAAGAGATTTCATAAACCCCAAGCTCGTTAGCTTGCTTGCCAAGATCTATTCCACATAATTCTAAAGTCTGTCTCTCACTACTTTTCAAACATTCATTTATTTATTTTAATTTACGTTTTATCACATTTTTACAGTATACATTTCTTCCTCTAGCACAAATATCATGCGTGTCAGCCAGGACAAGGATATTACTATATAAATTATCCTCAGTAAAAAGCTTCTCATTTCTTGTCAATGAAGCATACTTTCACCTATCTCTTTCTTTCCCCTTTCCCTTCTCTCTCTTCCATACTAACCTTTTTTTTGTTTTCATATTTTATTGATTCACAAAAGAGCTTAAACTATGGACAAAGCTAGAATCTCGTGACAAATGATTGTAATTTTCTTCCGAAACAATTTTTTTCCTCTCTCTAAGCCTCCTTTTACTAAAGATAGATATAAACTAACTTATTTGAAAATAAAAAGAAAGAAAGAAAAATTAAGTTAATCTCAATTTGGTCTGTTATTTGCACAAAGCCCCACAAAAATTTAATTACTGATGCAAGGCAACAGATACTATCATATTATTGAACTTATGCAAATGACTATTCTGCCACAAAATAAAAGAGCTCACAAATATTTTCCAATTGCAAAGGGTAAGGAAGGGAGAAAAGCTTATGCTTCAATTAAAAAATATATTTTTTTAACAAATTACTGAACCCAACTCAAAAGAAAACCAAAATTCTTAAATCAGGAAGACAAAGCACGGAAGAAAATCAGTATGTTTTAGAAAAAAGTCATAGAATTCCGTTTCACCAGTTCAGTCTCCTGTAATCCCTTTTGTTGAATTTGCAGTGTTACTGTGGTCTGACCTTCCTGTTAACATTCAACATTATTATTGATATTTCAGAACTTGTCCCTACTATTAAGTTGGCCTTTCCCTTGGTCATTTTTGTTTTCTTATTTAACTGTCTGTCTTTTCTTCTTTTTTTTTTAGTCTTTTTTTCTTTTTTTTTTTTTTTTTTGAGGTTTTTGCTATAGGGTGTGTGCACTTGCCAGAAAGAAAGAGACAGAGAGACAGAAAGCGAGAAGTCACCCCCCCAGGGGGGATGGCCACACTACAATCCCTTCTCCTCCATTCTCCTCTCGGGATCTTGGGCACACACGCACAAGCGCCCGGCGTGAGTTTTAAGCCATTGGGTCAAGAACTCAAACTGTAGTCGACTACATGGGAGTCCAGCAACATAGCCATTATGCTAACTGATGGTTCCTCCCTTCAGAACTTCTTAAAGAGCTGGTAAATTCTTCCAGGTTTTGTTTATCTGAGAATGTTTTTATCTTTTCTTCTCACATAAAGGATAATCTTGTCAGATACAGTTAAAATTGTTTTTAACTTAATACTTTAAATATATTTTCCCATTCTTTCCTTGTTTGCATTGTTTCCAAAAAGAGGTCCAAAGTTAGCCTGATGGGATAACATTTGAAAGTAAGTTGACAGTTTTCTCTTGCCAATTTTAGTATCATATCTCTGTGGTTTTGGTCAATCTGGCTATGATGTGCCTTGGAGAAGATCTTCCTGTGTTGATTCTATGTGGGGTCCTTTGTATATCCTGGGTCTGGGTATTTGAATGCCTATCTAGGTTTGTAAAGTTTTCTTCCAGGATTTCATAGGATAAATTATCAATGTCATGATGAGTTTCTTCACCTTCTGGGATACCGATTATCTAGATATTTGGGCATCTAATGGTATCTAGTATTACCTGTATATTATTCTAATTTTTTTGGTTATTTTCTTAGTCATTTTGGTGAATTTTTCTAGGTCAGAGGTTCTATCTTCTACATCAGAGAGTCAATCTTCTGCATGACCTAATCTGCTTTTAGTACTTTCAAGGGAGGGTTTTGATTTCCTGTGTTACAGCCTTCCTCTCTAACAGTTCCATTTGATTCTTTCTTATGGTGTGTATTTCCCCTTTCAGATCATGGAAGAACTTCCTCACCTCCTGAAACTTATTGTCTCTTTTCTCCTGTATCTTCTGGAGTTTATTGTCTCTCTTCTTTTGTATCTCTGTTAGCTTTGTCCCTTTAAACATTCTAAAATCTCTATCTGACATTTTCAGGAGTTACATTGTATTATTTGTGGATGATGGAGGACTGTCCTTTCTCCTTGAGGGAGAGAGATTTTCTTGATTTCCCATATTTCTTGTGCTTCTGTGGTGGTTGCCGGAGACCTGCTCCAGCCGGGGTGGGTTGAAGCTCATAGGAAGGCGATGCCGGCAAGAAAGAATTCAGGCAGAGACCTCAATGCTATTTAACATGTTCTCAGCCGACTACAGTCAGAGCAAGCTCAAGACTGCAGCGCCTATGGCTAGGAAACATATGTATTTATTAGGGGATGTTTACAGAAGTAGGAGGGGTGAGGATGAAGTAAAAGATTTACTCTAACAAATGAGGTATTCAAAGTATAGGAACAATAATCATAAAACATGATGCACTGTTCTGTTTGATTAGGTGTAATCAGTCACAGTTCTCAGGGCGAGGGAGTCCATTTGTCTGGTGCATTTTCTTCTTAGATCTTGATTACCAGGAAGGGTCTTTTTCGCTATAGAGTGCGTGCACTTGCCAGACAGACAGAGAGAGACATAGAGACAGAAAGCGAGAAATCACCCCCCAGGGAGATGGTCATGCCATAATCCCTTCTCCTCCATTCTCCTCTGGGCTTCTTGGGCACGCACGTACACGCACCCTGCGGGTGTTTTGTTTTGTTTTGTTTTGTTTTGTTTTTTTGACAGATTTTCGAGGAAGGGTCTTTTTGAAGAGGGGGCTTGAGGAAGCTTGATAACTTCAGTCCCAGGCCAACTTGATAACTTCAGTCCCAGGCTAGGGCAGCAGCATTGCCAGTGACAAAGGCCTAGATAGAAATCTTGTCTTGTTAAGTACAGACATGATTAATATATACTAAAGTGGAATATCTATATTACAACTAAGGGGATGAGTCTATTGTCTATATGGGAAAGGAATGTGGTTTTGTAAGCAGGTAAAGGGGCAGGGCTAGGCCCACCTCAGGCACACCTGTACGGCTAGGGCAGCAGCATTGCCAGTGACAAAGGCCTAGATAGAAATCTTGTCTTGTTAAGTACAGACATGATTAATATATACTAAAGTGGAATATCTATATTACAACTAAGGGGATGAGTCTATTGTCTATATGGGAAAGGAATGTGGTTTTGTAAGCAGGTAAAGGGGCAGGGCTAGGCCCACCTCAGACACACCTGTATTCTGGCTTTTCGCTGGGTATTCCCACTACTTCTTTATGCACAAGCCCTTTTCTGTACATGTCTCAATGTTTTGCTTCAGTAGTTTTGTCACACTTTCCCTTAAAATGTATTCTCAGAATATAATGCACATTTAAGTTATCTGGAAAACATTCTCCCCACTATTTTCTAATTCCCTTCAGCTCCATCCTCAGCAAATAATATTTACATTATTCATGTCATTTACATTAGTAAAAAAAAAAACAATTTTTTTAAATGTTTATAAAATGTTATATTTGTTTTATTCTTTACTATGGTCATGGTTACACTTATTGTGAAGAGACAAGCAAATGTCATTTGCATAGTGTCTAAACTTGCCTATTAAAGAGTAGGCACCAGGAGAAAAGCTGTTCTATTTTCATATTTATATCTTTTACTGACTTGGGGATATAGAAAGTATTAAGTGGATTTTTTTAAATTAAATTTAATTCATTCAACAGACTATGAGGTGAGTACTAAATAAAATACAAATTAACTATGTGATCATGGGTAAATAATTTATTTTACTATTGTAGGCTCTTTGACACTTTTTTGTAAATTAATAATATTGAATTAAAATACTTTAGATATCTTTCAGTTTCTAATCTTTTAAATCATGAATATATTTTCAACAACAGAAATACTATGTTTCTTTTTTTCATTCCAATTTTGGAGCATAAGTATAGTAAGTTTCCCATTTCCAGATTATCTAAATCGTCATAGTTTTAAAATTTTTGTTTTATTTTCTATTGATAAGCAGTGACTGTATATATCGACAAATGAATGGATAAGAGAAATATGATATGTGTATATTATATTTCTTACATATATAAAGCCTGGTGTGTGTGCATGATTACTCAAAATCCCAAGAGAAGAATGGCGGAGAAGGGATTATGGTGTGACCACTCCCCTAAGGAGTGATTTCTCACTTTATTTCTCTCTCTGTCTCTCCAGGTAATGCACACGCCACATGACAAAAACAAACAAACAAAAAAGAATAGCCTGTCATTTGCAATATTATGGAGTAAATGGGGGGGGGCGTAGACATTATCTAAAGTAAAATAAGTCAGTCAGGCAAAGAAAGACAAATGCCACATGATATTACTTATATGTGGAGTCAAAAAGCTAAACCCATAAGAGCAGAATAGAATGGTGGTTACCAAGGCTGGGGGAGAGAGTGAATGGACAAAGGAAAGACTTTGATCAAATGTTACAGTGAGTCAGTTTCTCCCCCCACCCCCTGTATTTGCCTATTTCAATACTCAATTATGAGTCCTGTGAAAGTTCATGCAGCAGTAATAAATCAGAGCGTGGAAGCAAAACTAGACAAATAGGCAAACTCACATAGTTTTATGAATAAACATGCTAATAATATTTACAGCAAAAAAAAGAAAGAGAAAAAGAAAAAGAAAGTGGATTCTTGGGGTTGGCAGGTGGTAGGGTAGTTAAGGGCGCTTGACTCCCACATGGCCGAAAACAGTTCAAAACTGGACCATGGTGGCTTGCTTTCTCATTTTCCATCTCTCGCTCCTCTCACTCTCTCCCTCTCTGTTCAAATTTAAGTTAATTAATTTAATTAAATAATTCTTTAAAGAAAAAAGAAAATGGATTCTTTCTAATGTGCCTTCTATCTGCATTACCAGAATCGATGAATGATTCTTCTAGTATTAGTATTTTAAATAATCCTTATATTTTTTACTAAAGGGGAAAAAATGAGAAGTTTTTTGCTCAGCATGAGTCTAGGAATTTGTGATAGAATGTGTCACAAATCAATGTTTATTCCACTCTTTGTTACTGAGTTGGTCTAATCTTGAGTACATTTTTCAAATGACCAGATTTATCCATTTGTACTTGAGCAATATTTGTTATTCTCCAGTCCCTGAATATTAGATTTAGTCATGCTATGCAAAGAAGATTGAAACACCATAAGGAAAGTATTCTTTTAAAAAGCATTTTGAATTCAGAGAAATGTTCGACAACTAAGTAAAGTTTTTTCTTTGCTTTGCTTTGGTTTTTGCTTTACTTTTTCATTATCTGAGCTACATTAATAACAAGATGTGAATCGATTCCTATCAATGCCGTTTTCCATGCTTTCAGTCTGCATTTCCACACTGCCTTTGGAAAATAATCATGCTTATCAGCTCTCTCCTTTGCCATCCTCCAACTGTACCTCAAAAAGTGAGTGATTCTTACTTGGCAGTCTATCTCCAATAGTCTGTAGTAGTCAATGTCTGCGACTTTAGGGAATTCAATAATAATTGTAAATATTAGTGGAAACCTTTTCTTAACCTTCCCTGTTTCCTCATTTAGCTGAGGATGTTAAATGGAAACCCAATACCTGTTTGCTGAACTGAATCACATTTAGATTGATGGAGTCAAATACGGGAGGCTTTTTAATTAATCTGGAGGCAGAATCCTTCTCTTAAATTGACTCGGTTAGCTGATGAGGCAACCACGCTCATTTGATATTCACAAAGGCTTGGAAACCACCACTTGTAAATCACCCAAAGTCAACGGAAGTACAAAATCCCCAGACTTACTGATGTCTGTGAATAGAATACGGAATAAGTGGAGCAGGATCAGGAAAAACATCTACCTCCAAAATGGAAAGCCACAAAGATAAAACCAAAGAAATCCTGGGGTCTCCTAAAACAGCAAACAATTTTCAGATCTTTACAAATTAGAAATTCACTTTTTGGATGTCTTCAATATTTCCCAAAGTGTAGTGCCTATTCTAGCAACATAACCCCATCGAATCTGCTGAATCAGACCTTAGGCCTGGCCACACCCTCGTCTCCCGTCAGGAGTCCAGATGCACAATAACATTGGACGGCCCATGTTCTAAATCAGAGAGGTACCGGTGACACAGTACCTGGGTCTAGACACCCAGGGCCGGCAAGCTTAGGTAAGACAGAGAGACGTACCAAGGCTGGTGTTCTCTTAAGTGGAGCCTCTCCACGAAGCACTCCTGGAGACAGATATTTTAAACATGCCATTTAAAAATACTAATTCTTGGGGCCAGTAAGTGGCATGGTGGTTAAGGGCACGCTGGACTCCCACATGGCCAATGGCAGTTCAAGTCCTGGACCTGGCAGCTTGTATACTCACTTTCCTTCTCTTTCTTCCCCTGTCTGGTCAAATAAAAAAAAAAAAAAAAAAAGTAAATAGATAAAATAATTCTAAAAAATCCCCTAATTCTTAGGCTGCCTTATGATCTGGTGATTAAGGCAGCTGGATCCCACATGGGGTTCAAATCCCAGACCTGGCAGCTGGAGAAAAACATGCTGTGTGTGTGTGTGTGTGCCCATGGACACATACATGACCAGAATCCCAAAAGGAGGGAGAAATGGAGGGGAAGGTATTGTGGCATGACCAAATCTGATGGGGTGCTTTCTCCTCTTCTTTCTCTCTTTTTTTTGGCAAGTGTGCTCTCTAACCAAAAAAAAAAAAAAAAAA
>NW_006160028.1:147204-149560 GCF_000334495.1 Tupaia belangeri chinensis | reverse complement strand
GGGGGTGATTTCTTGCTTTCTGTTTCTCTGGCAAGCGCACGTACTCCATAGCAAAAATTTATCTCTAAAAGAAAAAAACACGTTTTTGTGTGCTCTCTTCTGCTCCCGCCCTTGGTTAGCTGACTGTTCAAATAAGATACACGGAACAGAGCTGCCAGCTTACACCCTGACAGTGATAAGCGGAGCCACTCTCCCTGCCACAGAGTGAAACTGAATTTGGTCAGCCAGTCCAGATATCTGGATTTCATGCTTATTACACAGAAAAGGCTACCTGGTGAGCCCAGCTGAAGGAATTAGGGGGGCAGTCACGACTTTCAATGCCTCTCAGCTCTGACTCTTGAATGTGAAATAGTCTTTAAATGATGACTTCAGATCTCTCCACGGAAGACAAAGACAATAACCAGGCAGTTAAGAAAGGTATCTCAGGCATGTACAGCTCCATTGATACTGTGGAAATACGCTGTAAAGTTAGCTTTCCATGTTCCTCACAGGCAAGTCTAACTTCCAGTACTGTTAGTATTGATCCCACCTTCTAATTCAGTATATCAGCATCTCTGAAAACATACACCAGGATCCTCTAAAATGAAAAAAGTAGTGTTGTCTACTAAGCACAGTAACAGAAACTATGAGCATTGACCTCCACAGACATTTCATTTGTCATTAGAATAATAGATCTAGGATTTCATGGTATACGCCTAAGGCAATCAAGAGATGATTGTATCAGAGCAACACATTATTAGGTTAACAGCTTCAGTTTATTTCCTGTCTGTCTTCCCTGAATACGCTGCTATTTGCTGCTTGTATTTAAATGAAATGTGTTTCTTGAACTTTCAAGAGAAAAAGATGGGTAAAAATCATTTTCCCATAACCAGCCAGTAGTGTGGTGGTTAAGGCGGCTGGATTCCATATGGTCAATTGCATGTGAGCCCAAAATCCCGAGACGAGAATGAAGGAGAAAGGATTGTGGTGTAGCTCTCCCCGCTGAGGGGTGAAGGGGGAGGTGCTTTCTCAGTTTCCTTCTCTCCAATCTCTCTCCAGTGACTGCATGCACCGAATAGCAAATTAAATATATATACATATATACATGTGTGTGTGTGTGTGTGTGTGTGTGTATATATATATATATATATCCAGTTTTGTAACTAGAGCTCTTAGTCTACCATGAAGTAATAAAGAGTAAGGTAAGTCCTACTATTTTCAGAGATGTGACTACTCTTCTTTTCCCCTCTACTTTTGACTTTATTGATATTATTTGTTTTGGTCAATTACTGTATTGAACTACATTGTTTTATTATTTACTGTATCAATTTTGCATTCCTTGAATAAATCACATGTAATCACAATGTGTTGTACCTTTCCATAGTTTGCTGAGTTAAATTCTCCAATGTTAGGGACCAGCAGTTGGCACAATGGCTATGTCTCTGGACTCCCATGTAGTCAACCATGGTTCAAGTCCCGGACCTGGTGGCTTAAACTCACACCGAGCGCATGTCCATTTGTGCCCAAGATCCCGACAGGAGAATGGAGGAGAAGGGACTGCAGCGTGGCCATTCCCTAGGGGGTGATTTCTCGTTTTCTGTCTCTCTGTTTCTCTCTGTCTCTCTGGCGAGCACACGTGCCCTATAGCAAAAACCTCTCCAAAATAAAAATATTCTCCAATGTTTTTTCTGAGGAATTTAATGTACACATTCCTGAGTGATATTAGTCTGTAATTATCTTTTCTTGAAATGTCTGACCCATATCTGATCGCATTAAAATGCCAATATATTTTATTTTTTTTAATTTTAGCATATTTTAATCTTAATAATGCATCAATTAATATGGAACCAAGTTTATTGGCATGCTTTTATATAAAATACCTTTCCTGTCAATAATACAATGTTATTACTTGTCAATCAGAATTTTCAAAGTAAATGCTGCATCTTCATCCATTTCTCATCTATGCAGTTGAATCATTCATTTACAAAGTCGTGAAGAGCTTCCAGTATATCTTCCTGTTGCAGATCTTTGAGTTACTACCTTGAGTTTTGAGCCCCAGTACTTGTGTTAATTGACTGGTTGGCTGATTTGTTAGAGGTCCTTTCTCAGCAGAGAAAATTATATATATATTTTTTTTGAGAGGTTTTTGCTATAGAGTATGTGTGCTCACCAGAAAATGAGAGACATAGAGACAGAAAGCAAGAAATCACCCCCCCCCAGGGGGGATGACCACACCACAATCCCTTCTCCTCCATTCTCCTCTCGGGATCTTGGGCACACACACACACGCACCTGGCGTGAGTTTAAGCCACCAGTTTCGGGACTTGAACTGCAGTCGACTAAGTGGGAATCCACAGACATTCACATTATAGTCACG
>NW_006160028.1:136505-139816 GCF_000334495.1 Tupaia belangeri chinensis | reverse complement strand
TGTGTAGATGTGTGTGTGTGTGTTTGTGTGTAGTATTTATAAATACTATACACTATATTTTTATACATGTGTGTGTGTGTATATATACATATATATTTATCCAGTTTTTTAACTAGAGCTCTTAGTCTACCATGAAGTAATAAAGAGTAAGGTAAGTCCTACTATTTTCAGAGATGTGACTACTCTTCTTTTCCCCTCTACTTTTGACTTTATTGATATTATTTGTTTTGGTCAATTACTGTATTGAACTACATTGTTTTATTATTTACTGTATCAATTTTGCATTCCTTGAATAAATCACATGTAATCACAATGTGTTGTACCTTTCCATAGTTTGCTGAGTTAAAAACTCCAATGTTAGGGACCAGCAGTTGGCACAATGGCTATGTCTCTGGACTCCCATGTAGTCAACCATGGTTCAAGTCCCGGACCCGGTGGCTTAAACTCACACCGAGCGCATGTCCATTACTGTATCAATTTTGCATTCCTTGAATAAATCACATGTAATCACAATGTGTTGTACCTTTCCATAGTTTGCTGAGTTAAAAACTCCAATGTTAGGGACCAGCAGTTGGCACAATGGCTATGTCTCTGGACTCCCATGTAGTCAACCATGGTTCAAGTCCCGGACCCGGTGGCTTAAACTCACACCGAGCGCATGCCCATTTGTGCCCAAGATCCAGACAGGAGAATGGAGGAGAAGGGACTGCAGCGTGGCCATTCCCTAGGGGGTGATTTCTCGTTTTCTGTCTCTCTGTTTCTCTCTGTCTCTCTGGCGAGCACACGTGCCCTATAGCAAAAACCTCTCCAAAATAAAAATATTCTCCAATGTTTTTCTGAGGAATTTAATGTACACATTCCTGAGTGATATTAGTCTGTAATTATCTTTTCTTGAAATGTCTGACCCATATCTGATCGCATTAAAATGCCAATATATTTTATTTTTTTTAATTTTAGCATATTTTAATCTTAATAATGCATCAATTAATATGGAACCAAGTTTATTGGCATGCTTTTATATAAAATACCTTTCCTGTCAATAATACAATGTTATTACTTGTCAATCAGAATTTTCAAAGTAAATGCTGCATCTTCATCCATTTCTCATCTATGCAGTTGAATCATTCATTTACAAAGTCGTGAAGAGCTTCCAGTATATCTTCCTGTTGCAGATCTTTGAGTTACTACCTTGAGTTTTGAGCCTCAGTACTTGTGTTAATTGACTGGTTGGCTGATTTGTTAGAGGTCCTTTCTCAGCAGAGAAAATTATATAATTTTTTTGGAGAGGTCTTTGCTATAGAGTGTGTGTGCTCACCAGAAAAACAGAGACATAGAGACAGAAAACAAGAAATCACTCCCCCAGGGGGGATGACCACACCACAATCCCTTCTCCTCCATTCTCCTCTCGGGATCTTGGGCACACACACACACGCACCTGGCGTGAGTTTAAGCCACCAGTCTGGGACTTGAACTGCAGTCAACTACATGGGAGTCCAGCGACATAGCCATTGTACCAACTGCTGGTCCCGCAAATTATATTATTTTAAACATCATGCTACAGGAATTCTAAGTAGTTAGCTTGATTTTTAACTAAGTAATGCCTGTAATTTAGCTCACTGAATTTAAGCATTTTTTTTTAGTTGTTAAATAGTAAAGAATTCTAAAAGAATACTTTAAAAAAAAAAAGTTTACTATAGAGTGCGTGGAGTCACCAGAGAGAGATAGAGAGAGGGGGAAGGGAGAAAGCACACACCAGGGGGGTTGGCCATGCTGCGGTCTTCCATTCTTCTCCAGGGATTCTGGGCACACATGCATATGAGCTTGGTAAGTCAACTCTAAGAAGTCATCGGTATGGAAACTAAGGAAATCTGACCTGAAAGAATTATTGCTAATCATATTAGGTTAGAGAAATAATGCTGTGATTAGGTACAATTATTTTTCCCAAAGACTTTTCTGCACTATTTAGGAGCAAAACTTCATTAGACTTGTATTAGACAAATCAAATATGCAGAAATAATTCTACAAACTCAATACTAAATATATGCTGCCCACGGGAACCAGCAGTTAGCGTAATGGCTATGTCGCTGGACTCCCACATAGTCGACCACGGTTCACGTCCCGGACCCGGTGGCTTAAAACTCATGCCAGGTGCATGTGCATGCGTGCCCAAGATCCCGAGAGGAGAATGGAGGAGAAAGAATTGCGGCGTGACCATCCCCCCTGGGGGGTGATTTCTCGCTTTCTGTCTCTCTGTCTCTCTCTGTCTGTCTGGTGAGCACACACGCCCTATAGCAAAAACCTCTCAAAAAAAAAAATGCTGCCTTAGTTTATTACCCTATTTCGATAGTGTTTGGAATTTTTTTATTACATAATGTTTTAACATATTGACATAACATTTTATTTAAAAAATAATTTCACAGTATTATAACTTTTCATTAAAAGTCTACAAAAGACCTTAGTTTTGGACTGGCAGGTGGCATGGTGGTTAAGGGTACTGGACTCCCACATGACAACTGTGGTTCAAGTCCCGGACATGGTTGCTTGCTTTCTCACTTTCTCTCTCTCTCTCTCTCTTTGTCTCTCTCTCGCACACTCTATCCCTCTCTGGTCAAATTAAAATATATAAATAAAATTAATAAAGTTAAATAAAAAAATGAATTCTTTAAAAAAATAAAAGACCTTAGTTTATATGTGGCTCAGTGAAAATACCATGAGGCCCAGCCCCAGTGTCACAGGGCTTAAGGGCACTGCTCTGCAATGCTAGAGCACATGAAGGTCATGGTTCAAATCCTGGGGAGACCACACACTTTGTGATCCCAGCTGACTCTCAGGTAGGGTGGGAGAGGAATCATGACATGAGGAGACCCTGTTGAGGATACCTGTTTCTGTTTTGTTCAAGAAATTAAACAAAGAAACTAAAAAAAATTAAAACATCATGGAATATATTATTTATAGCTATTTTTAAGGAACCAAATATTTATTTTTCACTAAGAGGAAACATTATAAATAGCAGTGAAATATTGGAGATAATTGCATATAAATAATATTTTTTAAAATTCCTAGTTTAATTATTATTGGTCTTTTATTTATTTATTTATTTATTTTTGGAGAGATTTTCGCTATAGGGCACATGTGCTCGCCAGACAGAGAGAGACATAGAGACAGAAAGCAAGAAATCACCCCCCAGGGAGGATGGTCACGCCACAATCCCTTCTCCTCCACTCTCCTCTCGGGATCTTGGGCATGCACGCACACGCGCCCGGCGTGAGTTTTAAGCCACCGGGTCCAGGACGCTAACCGCGGTCGACTAC
>NW_006160028.1:135955-136484 GCF_000334495.1 Tupaia belangeri chinensis | reverse complement strand
CGCTAACTGCTGGTTCCCATTATTTTAATATGCATAATACTTGGGAAAATCTGGCTAATAAAACTAAGGTATTAATATGGAATAGATAAAATTGTATCAATTTGTATCTATCTATTTAAATGAATACATTTAAAAGTTCATGACAAAAATCTTATAATTGAGAGTGGAGCTTTCTGTATTCCAGTGAAATATGCAGAAGTTGATAACAATGGGTTAAAAAACCTTATATTGGGACATCAGGTGGCATGCTGTTTAAGGCCCTCGACTCCCACATGACTGACTGCAGTTCTCATTTTACCTCTCTCTCTCACACTCTGGACAAATTAAAATAAATAAATAAATAAAGTGAAAAAAATAATTCTGGTTTTTTTTTGTGGGGGAGAGGTTTTTGCTATAGGGCACGTACGCTCGCCAGATAGACAGAGAGACAGAAAGCGAGAAATCACCCCCCCAGAGGGGATGGCCACGCCGCAATCCCTTCTCCTCCATTCTCCTCTCGGGATCTTGGGCACGCACGCACACGCGCCCG
>NW_006160028.1:92520-135586 GCF_000334495.1 Tupaia belangeri chinensis | reverse complement strand
ACCCACCCGGCGTGAGTTTAAGCCACCGGGTCCGGGACGCGAATCGTGGTCAACTACGTGGGAGTCCAGCGACATAGCCATTAGGCTAACTGCTGGTCCCCAAAAATAATTCTTTTAAAAAAACCCTTATACTACAACACACAATTTATTATATTTGAAGGTCTTTAAGACAAAGTTTTTAAGAGCAGTGTCAAGAAACTATAAACTTTCACTCAGGTAAATAATATGGCTGGGATTGATGAGGAACTATTTCCTGTTTTCACATCCATTCTGAGAACTGTTACAAAAGACCAGTGGTTACTTCTGTTTTTATTTTGCTCCAAACATCTGTTACCGATAACATCAACATTTCAATATAATCATTTTGTAGTTTGCCCATTTCTCTAATGAGAACTAGACAGAAAATAAAGCCAAAATTTTGACAAAAATTGCAAGAATATCTTACAAAAAAAACAAGTTTAAAACTAGAACAAAAAGATATCAATGGCGCAAAAAAGACAATTCAGAAATACACTTTCATATGGAAATCATTTGAAGGTGAGAGAATATGTTTTCTTAAGAGAATATGATGGAATCCAAACATTGCCCACAAGGTAGCCCCTCAATTAGATTTGCATGCTATACAATCTACTTTCAGAAGTTTTTTTTTTTTTTTCCTTTATTCATGATAGAGTGTGTGCATATGCATGAGAGAGAAAGACGCACCCTCTGCAGAGTCTGGTCACACCAAGATCCCCTTCCTCCAGGCAATTGGGTCGTGGGCACTCGGACTGACCAGCTGGGGTCCCAAACGACATGGTGTCTGGCCTCTCCCAAGCAGCCCATCCCTGTTGTCCCACAGAGCTGCCCAGTCTACTTCTCTTTAACCATACCCAAGAATTTCATTAACCCCAGAGTGCAATATCAGTTTTTAATGAACTTTTAACCTTTATATTAATATGCACCTCATCTTCCCTTTACATAGTCAAGCTGAACGGAAGGACAAACCATGATAAGACAGCATTGTATTTATAAGGAGAAATCATTGTGCCTGAATGAGAATAGTCAAAGTCCTTCTGACCAGTGAATTTTCTCTTTGAGGTCAGCTATGTAAGGGGACTCATTCTATCTACAAGTTGTGTTGATGAGCAGGGACTCAGACAATGTCAATTTGACAAAATGAATTTGAAATATCTTATTAATTTGTTCTCAGGGGAGATTAGTACTATTTGCAAGTTTTTGCCTTAATTCTGTTGGCCAGAGCCCAGTGTGTGCCTTTTTACCGGAGACAGACTCCCCTTTGGGAGCAGAAATCCATGCAGTTCAGTGGCCACATTTTCCTTGTGTCTGAACAGTATGTGGATAGCACTGCTCATGCGTGCTTCAATGGCAGTGCTCTTTCTCTGCTCTATGACTAAGCAATCCCTCTTTGAATCATAATCCTTTTTTAGCTATCCTTAGTACACATAAAAAGATTACATGCATTCTTCTGCTCTGAGAAAAATCTTGTCTCTTCCAAATGGCTTTACATTTTCATAGACCTATAAGTTGACTCATCTGATGGCATGGTTTCAGTTTAATCCTCAGAGACCTAACTGATTTTCCACAACTTCAACTATATCATTATAAATGCCAAGTTTTAAGCAGTTATCAGTAGTATCTGCCTTTAAAATTCTTTCCAGGACCAGCAAGTGACCAAGTGAATAAGGCACAGGACTCCCACATGGCCAACCATGGTTTGAGTCCCAGACATGGTGGCTTGCATTCTCACTTTTTCTCTCTGGAGAATTAAAATAATAATAAATTAATTAAATTAAATAAGTAATTCCTTTAAAAATGTATCTGTATAAATCTGTGATATAAGGAAGAAGTTCTTAAGAGCAAGCAGTGCTGGAAAATATTTTTAGCTACTTGAAAAATTTGAATTTAGGACTTAATTCAAACGTTCATTAAATATATTTCTAAGCGGATTAAAGAGATAAATACAAACAAAACTTAGTAATAAAAAAGCATGGATAAGCTTGTTTTGTCACAAATAACTAAAATGACTTTGAGTAACATGAAAATGTTTATGGGCTATTGCTAAATTTGAGAATAAGTTGATCATCAAAGTCTTGGATAAGGCTCAAATCAAGAGAATTACAGAGATCTCAGTTAGAAACTCAGAAAAGATCTATTTAGCTCATTGCAATACTGCAGCAAATCAATGAACTCTCCTCTCCTTTTTGTTCCTCTGTCTTTCTGCACAAGGTTCATATCCTGTAGAGAAATAACTGAGCATGTTTAGCTCCATTCAGGTTACTCCTTGAGGAGCCAGCATGTTAATAAATAAATACATGCTCTTTTCTTCCATGTTATGAATTTAGATATGTTAGGCTTAGAGGCAAACTCAGTTTCTCTGATGGAAAGGACTATAGGATTAGGGAATTACACTTAATTCAGGGAATTATTTTCATCCATTTAGTGCCATTCTTTCCAGTCTGTTTTTTATCCATTATAAATCTGGTTGTTTCATCTACATCTGCTTAATTGCTATGCCTTTTTGCTCAATTGGTTTAGAATTTAGGGTTACCATTTATTAGCTTCCTAAACTCCACACCAAAAATCTGTGTGCAAATGATAGGAATGTGGAAAATGGGAGCCAGCCTTTCCAAAGCTAAGCAAGAGTACTTAAGAATCCTAGTATCACTCCAGTGAGTGTCCTGAGATTTAAGCTTTAGTCAGGGTGACCCTGTTACTCTTGACAGTTACGTGGTTGGTGGTATCTACAGCTCACTGATGCTCTGTAAAATTCAATGGCTGACTTTTAGCTGCTGAATGCTGCATAGAGACACCACAAAATTCACTGCAGAGTTGTGAGCCATTTTACTGGAATCAGACAGGAGTTACACTAGCCTACTTCACTTCAATTGTCTTAATATCCCTTTTGTGGTACCTCAAAATAGGCACGGCTTTTAGACACTGATGAATGAGATAATTTGGCTGGTTTTATTGTGTTTCTTAACTACCTCTATATGTAGTAGCTTTAAGTCTCAGACACAGCTAAGTTCTTTTATTCTTTTTTTTTTTTTGGAGAGGTTTTTGCCATAGGGTGTGTGCACTTGCCAGATAGACAGAGACAGAAAGCGAGAAATCACCCCCCAGGAGGATGGCCACGCCGCAATCCCTTCTCCTCCATTCTCCTCTTGGGATCTTAGGCACGCACGCACTCGCACCCAGCCTGAGTTTTAAGCCGCCGGGTCCAGGACTCAAACCAAGGTCGACTACATGGGAGTCCAGTGACATAGCCATTACACTAACTGCTGGTCCCAAACACAGCAAAGTTCTGTGCTCTACAGGACACTCGAGTGTTTCTTCTGTACCGAGAATCTGTAGGCAGTGCTTGAGCAGCGGCCCTGAATTTTATGTCTCTTTCTGCTGTTTTCCATTGCATTCACAACCTGGGAATAAAGGGAAAACAGTGAAAGAAGTACTCATTCAAATCCGCCCCCCTGGCCTGGCATGTAACTCGTCAATGGCATATTACCAAATGTGACAGCAGTGGCTTTCAAAGTGCTTGTGTATCAGAGCTTGCCCACACTAGCTTATTGGATTTAGAGACTAGGTCACTACCTGAAGAAGCCCAGGCCAGGCCTCTGAAGACACATGACCCATTGGACAGCCAGCACTAACTGCCACACAGGTGAGTAATGCTAGAAGATACGTTGCCTATTAATTAAAACACACATCTCTTTTCACTTCATACTTAGTTTGCATAATTTCTAGCCTTTCTCTGTGCTTGTACTTATTACTTAGGGAGGGGAGAGTGACTATATGATTGACTAATATTAACAAAATAGATAGGATGTGTTTGTCTTAGTTCCAGCCATCTTCCATTCTAGAAGTTAACCTCACCAGGAGCACATGTTCTGAGTTGTTCCTTCAAGAGATGCTGATCTCATGAGCCAGCATTTGCTGGTGTAGCAGAACCCAAGACTAGGTGGCTAGTTTGTGCATAATGCTGGCATTCCATTAGCAGGGCCAATAGCTTTCACATCAAATTATGTCCTTTAATAATTTTCAAGGAAAATAGCTTTCATTCATTGAGATACTTGGACAAACAGGAGGAATATCATTAGAGGACGGACCTGTAAGGTGAAAGTGATCTTAGAGACCTGCTATGATTTCAGAGGCAGAGATCAATCTGGGACAAGTTGAGTGAAGAGATTAAGAGCAGAGAAAACTACCAGGCATGTTGGTCAGAGACAACAACCTCAGCAAAAGGGTACAAAATAAAAGACCATGAAAAACCAGTGTCTTTTGCCCTAGCTGCTCAACAAGGGAAGAATAGTGACAAGTCAACTTTAGGTCATTGTGTTATAAGAAAAATACCACAAACCTGAACTCAGATTTGAATCCGTATTAACATTTTAAATGTTTAGAGTTTTGAGTGGCAAAATGTACTGCAGAAATACCTTCTGCATATATGATTATTAGGTGGTCAGGAAAGTCATGACATGTTTTTGTATGTTTTCTATGTAAAAATGCATCATGACTTTCTGGATGATCCAATACAGTGCACACAAACATGTATGTCATTTTAGCAATACCTACAAATAGTGAAAAAATTATGAACCATCACAATGTACATATTTAATAAAATATATAGATAAGTTAGTCTATACGTTATAATACATCTATATACAAAATGCCATGTAATAATTTTAAATGGGTTAAATCTATGTGTATCAAAATATTTTTAAAAGATTATTAAGTTGAAAAACATGCTGATTTTAAAAAAGTATGCTAGACAGATGGACCTATGGACATATACAGATTAGATGATGGCAGAAGGTACAGTAGAAACATAGATGATAGACAATGCATAGTCAATAGAAACGACATAGCAACCCTTAACAGTGAACACCTTCAGGAAGAGGAGTGAGAGCGAGAGTTCCAGAAGTGAAATGGAGGCTTTAAATTTGGTTTCTATCTTTTTATAACATTGTTAGTATTTAGCACAATCATGTTTTGTCTTATCCATAAATACATATTCAATACATTAAATTAGCGAGATACCAACCACTACAAAGACAGGACAGGGACCAGCAGTTACTTTAATGGCTATGTCACTGGACTTCCATGTTCGAGTCCTGGACCGGTGGCTTAAAACTCATGTCGGGTAAGTGTGCATGCGTGCTCAAGATCCCGAGAGGAGAAAGGAGGAGAAGGGATTGCGGCATGACCATTCCCTCAGGGGGTGATTTCTTGCTTTCTGTCTCTCTGTCTCTGTCTTTCTGGTGAGTGCACGTGCCCTATAACGAAAAACTCTCCAAAAAATAAATAAATAAATAAAAGACAGGACATGTGTAGTTCCTAGGAAAATTTTTTTTTCCCATTTACTCATGAAAACATGCCTATTTGCCTCAGAAATACTAATAAAGTCACTTTAAAAAGAGTGTATAAGTAACGGGACACACTTGACCAATCAATTTTTATTGGTAACGCTGAATCCAATAGTACCCTGGAAGTGTACACACTAATAAACTGTTGGGTATAGAATGTAGTTTAACTGTTGCTTACTAAAACCTTATTTATTTCCTTAAGCAGTTAGTATTAGTTCTAATAAGAATAAACGTCTATTTTTGTTGTAGTCACTGCCTTGCTTTTCCTCTCCACACTCATTATTTCAGCTATCCCATAACTATTAAGTGCATTCTCTCTCTGACAATTATCTTGAGAATTTCTGAGCAAGAAAAAGGAAAAACTGGATTTCTCCAGTTGAAAAACAAAAACTGGATCCAGTTTATAAAGTCAACCCTCCTCTCCCCTCCCCGACTATGCTTGTTCAGTTAGATTACACCTTGGACACCATATTGATGTCGTGTCACTTACTACTCTTCAGGACCACATTTATCCTTACGATGACAAAAAACTTACTGGCACTAAGGTAACGCTGCAAGTATGACACAAGCTCTGAATGTTCTGAAAAAGTTTCCCTGCAGTTAGCCAACATACTTTTGAAATTCTATTTATTGCATGCCATATATGTTCTAAGTATAAAGGAATTTCAGTAGAAAACAAAGAGGAGTGTTTTTTAAGGAGCTTACATTCTATTTAGGTAACATATTATAAAATAGATTTTACACAGCTTGATTTTGTAGTGTCATTGAGATATCGGAAAGGAGGCATTAGGTGGACAGTAGGATATGTGAGTGTGGTACTCAGAGGACATTCGCTTAGAGCAAGAGTTTTCAATAGAGGACAGTTTCTTCTATTTGGGAATTTTTGGCAATATTGGAAACTTTTTCATTGTCCCAATTGAGAGAAGAGTTTGTTACCATGGAGTAAGTGGAGACGCTACTGGCATTTAATAGGTAGAAACTGGAAATGCTATTGTAGTAAACTTCCTACAGTGCCTAGGACTACGCCACAAAGAATCGGCAGATCCAAATGCTAATTGTGCTAATGTTGGGAAACTCCTGAGTTATTTATGTCTCTAACTCAAGGGTTTCTTGACTTTAGCACTGTTGGCATTTTGTTTATTAATCATCACTAGGTGATAACTGAAGCTATGGTTGCAGTGGAATTTGACTAGAGTGATTATATGCAGATTGAAAAAAAAAAAAAAAGGCCTTAGATCAGCAGTTGGCATGGTGATTAAAGGGCTGGATTCTCATGACAGACCACAGTTCAAGTCCTGGACCCAGCAGCTTGAAGCTCATGCTGGGTGTGTGTACGTGTGTGTGCTCAAAATTTCTAAGAGAATGGAGGAGAAGGGATTGCAGCATGGCTATCCTCTCTGGGAGGGGGGTTGGGGGGGGATTTCCCACATTCCTTCTCTTAGTCTCTCTCCAGTGAGAACGTGTGTCCTATGGCAAAAACCTTTAAAAAAAATTTAAAGGCCCAGCAAAGAATCTAACATTTCATTTTCTGGTTGAGAAAATGAAGTAAAAGCAAGTGAATGACAAGTTCCCAGTTAGAAAGAAAATAAGAGTGTTGAGTCATGGAATGAGAGAAGACAAGACATTCAATAACAAATGAACAAACAGGGGACCAGCAGTTGGTATAATGTCTATGTCGCTGGACTCCCATGTAGTTAACGGCTGGACTCCCATGTAGTCAACCACAGTTCCAGTCCTGGACCTGGTGGCTTAAACTCATGCCGGGTGCGTGTGTGTGCATGCCCAGGATCATGAGAGGAGAATGGAGGAGAAGCATGACCGTCCCCCCTGGGGGGTGATTTCTCGCTTTCTGTCTTTCTGTATCTCTCTGTTTTTCTGGCAAACGTACAGGCCCTATAGCAAAAACCTCCCCCCAAAATGAAAACAAAACAAAAAAAGGTGTGATTTACAGAATTTAATAGTTTCTAGAATATGAGTGCTAAATAAAATGCCGGTTAGAATTTAGCAGTGTGGGGACTAGCAGTTAGCATAATGGCTATGTCGCTGGACTCCCATGTATTAGACCACGGTTTGAGACCCGGACCTGGTGGCTTAAACTCAGCTGGGCACGTGTGCATGCGTGCCCAAGATCCCGAGAGGAGAATAGAGGAATTTGTGGCATGGCCATCCCCCCGGAGGAGAAGGGACTGTGGCATGGCCATCCCCCCGGATGGTGATTTCTCGCTTTCTGTCTCTCTGTTTCCCTCTGTCTTTCTGGTGAGCGCACATGCCCTATAGCAAAAAAAAGCTCTCCAAAAAAAGAAAAAAAGAAAAGAATTTAGCAGTGTGTATATATGAAAATCATTAATGGAGTTAACAGAAGTCATTTTTGATAATGCTTGGCAGAGTTGAATGGGAGTTGAATAATAGGAGACTCAAAATACAAAAAATTATTTTGAGAATATATCTATTAGAGAAGATACGTAAGCAAAGAATGAGTTCGTGAAAGAAAATGAGTAGTTTAATTAATTGAATAAGTGATACCTAAACATGTTTAAAGGTAACAAGGGGCAAAACACCTTCAAAACTTGATGGAAGAAAAATGTAGAATTCAAAATTTTCTTTAACAGCTATTAAAAAAATTAAATCTAGTATTAATAAAATCCCAAGCCCAAGTAATGTGAATGGTAAATTTTTGTAAATATTTTGAAATAAACACCAATCCTATACAAATTTTCTAGCAAACAAAAAGAAAAGAGAGAGAGAGAAACATTTTCACATAAGCATGTCAGCAATATCCTAATGTATACTGAAAAATTAAAAGAAAGAAAGAATACAGATCATTCTCATAAACAGTGATGAGAAAATGATACATAAACTAATATTAGCCAAATTTAGAGGTATAGGAAAAGAGTAACCATCATGGGTATTATTCGAAGAAAGCAAAGAGAGATTAAACTTCTAAAATCATTCTATGTAATTTATAAAATTGGGAACTGAAACAGACAAAACTATATATTTATCTGAATTTGAAAAGAGAGCATTTGATAAAGTCAACAACCATCACAAGAAAAATCTTTAAGAAGTTTACAGAGGAATAAATTTTCTAATTAAAAAAAAATTTTTTTATAAAATACCTATATCAGATTATGTTATCTAATGGAAAATATTAAAAACTTTCCTTCTTGTTCAGGAATAAATAAGACTGACAGCTATTACTTGTTTTATTCAATATTATAATGAATGTACTAGCCAGTGTAAGAAAACAAATCTAAAAGCTAAAAAGCATATAAATTGGAGAGCAATAAAAACCATTGTTATTTGCTACAATATAATTATATATGTGTAAATTTAGAGGGAAATAGAATTAAGTAGTAAGCCTGCTAAGCTTATTTATACTCACTTCACAGAAATCAATTATATTTTTATGTATCAGAGAAACACAAATAATAAAATTGTAAAAATGAAACTATTTAAATGATATTGAAAGTAACAAATCCCTAAGAATAAGTCTGACAAACACCACCCTAAAACTCTACAGTAAAACTTTCAAAATATTAATTAGGAAAAATTCAAGATGACCTAAGCAAATAGTAAGGAATAAATATTTATGGCTTGAAAGACTAAATAAGGGAATATGTCAGTTTTTGTTTATCTGTTCTGTAGATTGGAAAGCATTTATAAAGTTTCAAAAATATTTTTCTTTGGTAAAATTTATAAGCTGATTCTAAAATTTATGCAAAAGTTAAAAGAGCTCAAAAAATAAAAGACATTTTTAAAAAATAAAGCTAGAGAACTTACATATATTAAAACATATTCAAAAACTAATATAATTATATTGATAGATAAAACAAAGTAAGGAAAACAAAAGGAGACCAATATTTCTAATTATCTGATATTTATATAACAAAAGGGATACTGAATCTCAGTGAGGAAATGATGACTTTTGAATTAAATGTTGTTGAGTCTCTTAGATATGCAAAAAGAACAAAATTACTATGAATTTCTACTTCATATTATAAGCAAAAATTTAATTCCGGTTGGATTGATGGACTAGCCATATAAATGTGAAAATTTACAGAACATATTTTTAAAAGGTACAGGGGCCCAGCCTCAGTGGTGCAGGTGGTGGGATGTCATTCCACAAAACTGGAGCCATGTGGGAAGCCCCAGCGTTTGGACCCAGGGGGTCCAGCTGAGCATGGCCATGATCCTGGATCCTAATGATCCATGAGTTAGTAAGACCCTCTTGGGGGACTCCTATTTGCCCCTCTCTCTGTTTCTCTTATAAAGAAAAAAATTGAAAGAAAACAAGAAAGTATCTTACAACTTTACAATAGATATTTTAAATATACATGGAAACTACTCACCATAAAGAGAAAAAAGACTGATTTGACAAAAATAAAATGGAAATTATCTACTCATAAAAGGACAACCCTGAATAAAAGGGTAAGCCACAAATTGGGATAGTTTCAAAATCCTTAATCAACAAATGCTTGATTCAGAATATAAAAATTCATTCAAATCATTAAGAAAATGACAACTCAATAGGAAAAGAAACACAAGAAGAGATCATTGAGCAAAGTATTCACAGGACAGGCAAAATTATAAATTATTTTTAATATCTTTTCAACATTCTTTATCATCTTTAACCCTTGTTATGAATCTCTTTGTTTAACAAATAAACAATATTAAATTAAGTAGCACTTGTCAAAACCAAACAAAAATACCTGCAACCTATAACAAATATTCATTCTAACACTAGAAAACACAAGAGAATATTAAGTGGCATCCAATATAGTAATATTCAGATCTCTCAAGGTTAGCAACATTCAGGACCAGCAGATGTCATAATGGTTACACTGCTGGACTTCCACGTAGTCGACCGTGGTATGAGTTCTGGACCCGATGGCTTGATATTCACGCAGGGCATGAGTGCGTGCATGCCCAAAATCCCAAGAGGAGAATTGAGAGGGGACTATGACGTGACCATCCCCCCAGGGAGGTGATTTCTCACTTTCTGTTTCTCTGTCCATCTCTGTCTCTCTGGTGAGTGCATGTGCCCTATAGCAAAAATCTTTCTAAAAATAGTTAGCAGCACTATATATAATTATCTATTGAAATTGCCAATTTAAATATTTATTTTGGTAATAAGACTTGCTATTTATTGGAACATCATTCATAGGATTTATTTGAAGTTTATTGTACATATTAACTTATTAATATTTATTTTAATATTTATTTTTGAAGAATGACTCATTGCTAGCAGCAAGAGGGCCAGAAACACACATTTATAAAAGAGCAATCGCTGTAGGGAGTCTGATTAATTAGGCTGTGACTACTTTTCTCCTGCTTGCTACCATCTCTGTTCCCAGCAATGCTGGTGGTGAACTTTGACTTCACATGTGAACGTTTTCTTCTTGGTTTTGATTTACCATCAGTAGGTTCTTTCTCACCAGAAATATCTCTAGGTTGATTATCATCTGTAATCCTTGCATGAAAATTATACTTTTTTGTTCTGTTTCCCCAGTGTCTTAACTGGTATTTCTTGGAGTCTAGGATTTTTTTAAATTAATTTTTCAGAGAAATGCTGGGAAGAAATATTTGAATGGACACAATATCTTGAAACAATTAAAACATTGATTTTTTTCTTGCCCTTAAACAAAACCAAAATAAGAAACTGTGTCTCCTAATTATGTCATTGTTGATGAGATACCAGGAACAGCTGTTACCTAGTGATGATGCCAACACCAAAGGTGGATTTAAAAAAAGAGAGAGAAAACCTAATTCTTTGATGACCTTTTTAAACTGCAGTTCAAATTTAAACTGTATTGACTGCATCCAATCCTGGAGCTCACTTCACTTCTTGATTTCCAGATATGTGCCATAGGGCGGTCGCCACCACACCCTCCAGATATGTGAATGTATCACTGAGTCATTGCTGTGTAACAACCTTCCCCAAACTCTGTGACTAAATTAAGACCATATGTTTGGATCAATAGTCTAGTGTGAGCAAGTTATACTAGGCTCATTTTGGTACTTCTAGCTTTAAGTCAACACTCATCTAGAGTCACCAATGAGTCAGGTTTTGCTAATCTTTACTAAGCTCTCTCTCATATTTGAGATCTTGGCTAGAAAAAAGTGGGATAATTTGGCCCTGGCCCACATAGTCGCTCCTCCTGCAGAGGTCCTATCTGAAAATGTTCTACCAAGGTTAGCAACACGTGGGACATGAAGGAAGCAAAATTCACAAGAATGAAGATAGAAGTTTTTAGCCCCTTCAGGTCTATGCTTGAAAGTGGCACAATTTCATTTCTATAGCATTATTTGGTCTGAAAAAAGTTATATTCAAGAGGTAAAAAAATAAACTTCATCTACTAATGGAAGGAATTACAAAGCCAAATTGCTCGGGACATGGATGTAATATACAGAGTAATGGTGTTTTATTTGATCTATGTAGACCACAGTGGGGCCATAAATTCCCTTGTGGTTTGAACCAGGAGTTTTATTATTTATAGCAGACAAAATCCTAACTGATTTGGTCATTATGTGTATATTCTTTGATAAAATTAATACATAGTTGTCTGAAATTAATATAGAACCCCCCAATTAATTCAAACATTAACGGAGCAGTTGTTTCATTTTTCAGTTTTGCTACATGGCACATACAGTCACTGGAGAGTGAGAGAGAGAGAGAGAATATGAGAAATCCCCCTCTGGGGAGATGGCCATACCACATTCCCTTCTTCTCTTGGAATTTTGGTCATGCACACACACATGCCCCAACTGTTTTGCAATCCACTGGGTCTAGGACTTTAACAGTGAAATCAGCCATATGAGATCCAGCAGCCTTAACTACCTTGCTACATGCTGCCCTAATTTCACTGAAGAGTTTAAAGTCAATAAAATTGATATTTCAAGGGCTAAACGCTGGCACTTTGAGTTCAATAAAAGTACCCTTTAGAAAGCAAACATTATCTTAAAGCATTTTCTATACTCACGCAAGCTTTAGAAAGAGCAGTTTACTATACAGACAAGTTTTATGAATAGTCCAGAAGACAGACTAGAACAGCTCATTATCTTTGAAAAATTATAGTTGTTTACTATAAGCTATGACCAGAAGACTGTCAGGATGTAGTAAATTGGATGCAATTTCTATTCCTCTTGAAAAAAGACAATAAATAAATTACTACTGAAAAGTAAAATCTCCTAATGTAATCTCATAAAATCAAAATATCCCCAATATAAGGAGTGAATCATCTAAACAACACATTCAATAATAAAATACGTTCTGACATTCTGCTATTCCAAAGATTCATGATATACCAGTTTTTAGTAAAATGTTCTAATATGGCCACTCACTGGTCTTTATTTTCCTGACTTCCTATTTTTACAGAAATGCTAAAACAATATGAAAGGGTAATGTCACAAAAACAAGCATGTGGACCAATGGAACAGAGTAGAGACCCCAGAAATAAACCCGAAACATACACCCAACTGATTTTTTTGACAAAGGGCACCACTCAATCCAGTGGGGAAAAGAACATCTCTCTAGCAAATGGTGCTGAGAAAACTGGGTTTCCATCTGCAGAAAGATGAAACTGGACCCCTACCTCTCACCATTAACAAAAATCAACTCAAAATAGATCAGAGATCTAAACCTAAGACTCCAAACTATAAAACGATCAGTATATAACACAAGAAAGCTCTTGGAAACATCAGAGTAGGCAGGGACTTCTTAAATAAGCATAGGCAGTAATCCCAGAAATAAACAAATGGGACTATATCAGGTTAAAAACTTCACAGAAAAAGAACCAATAATTAGAGTGAATTGACGACCCTCAGAATGAGAGAATATATTTGCAAACTATGCCTCAGATAAAGGTCTGATAACCAGACTATACAGGGAATTCAAGCATCTCACTTGAAAATAAGATGATCAAAGATGGGCAAATAAGCTGAACAGACAACTCTCTCTTTCTCTCTCTCTCTTTTTTTTTGTTTGTTTGTTGAGAGATTTTTGCTACAAGGCGCATGCTCTCACCTGAAAGGCAGAGAGAGACAGAGAGACAAAAAGCAAGAAATAACCCCCGGGGGGATGGCCACACTGTATTCCCTTCCTCTCCATTCTCCTCTCTGGATCCTGGGCACTATGCACACACACCAAAATGAGTTTAAGCCGCTGGGTTCGGGACTCAAACCATGGTCAACTACATGGGAATCCAGCGACATAGCCATTATGCCAACTGCTGGTCCCGACAACTTTCTAAGAAAGATATATGAACAACCAAAAAAGCATGTGAAAAAATGCTGAGCATCTCTTATAAGGAGATGCAAATCAAAACCACAATGTGATATCACCTAGCCCCAGTCAGAATGGCTAGGATTAAGAAAGTTAAAAAAAAAAAAAAGTGCCGGTGTGGCTGTGGTGAAAAGGGTATTATCCTGCACTCTTGGTGGAAGACAAATTAGTACAGTCACTGTGCAGAACAATATGGAGGTTCATCAAAGACATATAAATAAAACTACCATATAACCCAGCAATTCAGCTCCTGGGTATGTACCCAAAGAATAGAAATACATTCAGTTGGAAAAGTAATTGCATATACAAGTTTATATTGATATTATTCACAATTGCTAAGACATGAAACTGACCCAAATGTCCACAAACAGATGAATGAATTGAAAAGGTGTGGCAGATATATGCTATGGAATACTATTCAGCCAGAAAAACAAGACCCTAGCATTCAATAGAAAGTGGATGAATATGGAAGATTTACTGCTAAATGAAGCAAGCCAGACTATGACAGAGAGGCACTGTATGTCCTCACTCAATATATACCAAGTGTCAGTACTCTATGGCAGAAACGGAAAGACTGGAAGATATAAAAGCATGGAGAACAATTGTAGATACTAGAGACAGTGTGAGAGGAGGATGGGAGATGGGAGAGGGTGAGAGGAAGGGAATCATGGGGAAAAAAAAAGAAGCAAAACATTTAAGGGACACAAAAATGGAAAATTATCTGTTGATGGTAATGTGTATGATAATTTCTTTAACTGGAATAATATGCAGTGTATTCATGCTGGGAAACCTCATTTTTATACTGTAGTTATATACAGTGATTTTATATATATATTATTATTACACACACACACACACACACACACACACATATATATATATATATATATAGTCTTTTTTTAAAAAAAAAATGACAACAGGAAAGAGTATAACATTTGTGAATCTCAGCTGTAACGTAGAAATCGTCATGGTAGCCTGTTATAATTCTGTTGGGAAGATTAAATGAAGTGCCTGGGTAGTGGGATAGATAGCATTTTACATTCCTTTTCAAAATTCAGCGTACTCATTCACAGAAAGCAAGAATAATCAATCAATATTCTCAGATCTTGCCTTTTTCTACCTGCAATGCTCTAGTCCCTCTTATTCCTCTGTTAGAAGATGCTCTGTTCTGGCATGTTTCCTGCGTTAGGTAATAGGGTCGTTGAGGCTGAAGATTCTATCTGTAGTTTAGCTGAGAAATAAAGGACACACGGAAGCTCCAATCACTCGAAAGGTCGCCTAACACATGCCTCGTTTGTGAACACAGCTTCACAAATTTACAGGCCAAAATGAGGAATTGTCCCAGAGTGTTGCATCCTGAAGAATAAAAACTGCTCCAAGAGCACTGGGAACTTCTATTACTGTTATATGAAGATCTCTAGAATTATTTGTGGAGAATAAAGAAATATGTATCAGTGAAAAATATGATGTGACTCTTCGGAAATTTCCTAAAATTTTATAATTTGTCTACTTATCCAAGAGGGCAGTCATTATGCAAATGTATGTTAAAGGTCTACACTGTACCAGTCCTGAAGGTGCGAGTAAAGATGAATTCAGCCTAGCCCATACCACTAGGGAGCCTGCAGTTAAATAAGGTAGGGTGAGGCAAAGTATATTTGCATAATTAAGTACAACCACACTCTTAAAAGAACTGCACTGCGATGAAGAATTAAATATAGGGTGTAATTGGATCTAGGGATCACGCTGTGCTATTAATGAGAAAGTTCTTTTGATTCCTAGAGCTACAAGTAGCACGCAACTAACTTGATTCCTAAATGTCTAGGTGTCAGGCCTCTGAGGTTTGAGATGGGATTTATCATCCAAATGAGGCCACTTCACATTTGAACTTTTTAAGGCAACAACACTAGTATAAGCAATTTTATTTATTATGCTATGAATGAGTCATAATAATGATGATAGTAAAATTTTATTAAACATAATGGTAGATCTAATTGTTTAATCTCTAAGAAAGTTACCGGAATTGTCCTAAGCATTTTACATTTCTTATTTAAGTCTCATAATAGTCCTTTGAAATAGCTATTAATATTATTGCCTCAACTTTATAAAATATAAGGTTTAGAAAGTTAAATCACTCCAAAAAGTAGACAGAGGCAAACATGTATTCCAGGGAGCCAGCTTCTAGAATCTTTATTTTTTTTTCAAGTTTGTTTATTTATTCCAAGGAGAGAAAATGAGAGAGTAAGAGAGGCAAACAGCTTCAACTGTGTCCTCACGCTGCGATCCACTCCCAGCCCCAGCCTGCCTGGATCATGGTCAAACATGTACATATGCCCCCAGTGTGTGTAAGGAGGTCTCAAGACACAGATCTAATATCCTTCTGAGTGGGTCCAGTGGCACCACCACTGTGCCACTAAAATGAGAGAGTAAGAGAGGCAAACAGCTTCAACTGTGTCCTCACGCTGCGATCCACTCCCAGCCCCAGCCTGCCTGGATCATGGTCAAACATGTACATATGCCCCCAGTGGGTGTAAGGAGGTCTCAAGACACAGATCTAATATCCTTCTGGTAAGGGATATTAGAGTGTGCCACTGCCTGGCCCAGAAACCCTGTTCTTATCCAACGCCAGTCCTCTCTGTGTTTTATGAAGATTCCAGAACATGGCTTTTACATTAATGCTGGATGGCCTCTTCTGTGTTCCCATTGTTCCCCACATCTCTCTCTCTTTATCCCCCTGAGACCAACTTTGATGCTGATTATATGGATAAGCTTGGGTCCCCATCCCCAGATGTCCCATTCATACCTGTCATTTCCCCCTTTGTTGAGTGATAAGATAAATAATCGCTACTCCTCCTGTGGTTGTAAGGCCTCAATGACATCATGTATAAAATGAGCTTATAAACAAAAGGTCCAGCGTAGCTGTTTCCTGAACATACTTGGACTTCTCTAGTTTTAGGCCTTCTCTTACTCCTTTTCTGTTTGAAAAAAAAAGAAAAATCTTGTGATGAAACAATTTCTTTATTTTTCTATTTTTTAAAGAATTATTTTATTTAATTTTATTTTAATTTGACCAGAGAGAGACAGAGCGAGAGCAAGAAAGAGAAGGAAAGTGAGAAAGCAAAGTCCAGGACTCGTACCACAGTCGGTCAAGTGGGAATCTAGCGCCCTTAACCACCACATCTCTGCCAGTCCCTTGATTAAATAATTTCTTAAAATATTCCCAATGCTGAAAAAATTTTATCCTGCAAAATCCCTAACCATCTTTCAAATTATGACTTTTGCTTTATTGCATCTGTGACCCCATGACCCATTTATTATTCTGCCGCTGAGAAATAAACATTCTTCTGAACCCCTCCGGGACCTGTGGGTAGCATTTATCATATTCTGTGTTACATAAAACGTATGCGTTTACAGAGAGCCAAGACCACAGCTTTTCTCTTTCTCTCTCTTTTTCTCTTTCCTTCCCTGTTCTCTCCACCAGAGGCTAGCACGGCAATTGGTTTCGAATAGATGCTCCATAAAGGTTTATTGAAGTAAGTTGTTTTTTGTTAAACCATTGGAAGCTTGATATTCCAGGCAGATACATACAAATTGGGATGTTCTTATCCCCTACAGAGACTATGGCTGACAGAATCAATTGTTAGAAGACAGCTTTTAACTCTGGCGTCTCTCTTACTTTGTAGACTTTAATGGTACAGAGGAACACTGTGTACATTACATTATTATCCATCTTCACTGCTGTTGATAGTCTGTGTAAGGAGAAAAGGGCAAATCAACAAGACTATTTACACCAAATAAGGCACACTTGTCCCGACCTACTAACTCAATCATTATTGGGAGTATTCAACAACCATCCTACCCGGTTATAAAACGTGATCTGGCAGCTCATTGTCTTCATATTATTTTTATTAGTGATGTTTGCTAAACAGTGATACAAAGTGATTGCTTTGAAATCTGCATGACTGCATGTGTGTGCACGCACACCCACGTGCACACACATCTGCACAGCATTAATGTGATTATTTCTGTTTGTCTATAAGAGTCATAATATTTAGTAGGGATTTAAACATATTTAATACTGTAAAGGTTGTGCACTGGCCTGCCATGTTCTTTGCAGGGAAAACAAGCCAAGATCTAAAAGCTAGCCATGATTAAGTAGGTTTTGAGACAGATGGACAGAGGCACCCTCCCACACTTGGACCTTTATCTGTTTGCAGTCCTGTTTCTGCATTCCTCCACAAGAAGCCCATATCCCAAGTAAACGGCAGTCTTGACCGACAGTACTCCTGCCTCCAAGCCCTTGAACGTATTGTGTAGACTGACTGGCTGCACCTGTCAAAAATGTAAAATCCTCTGGCCCTGTTCACTTGCTACCTCCTGCAGCCCTCCACGGCAATTATGTTTTGGTCCCCTTTCTGTAGTACTGTAAAGCTCCCCTCTTGTGTCTCTCATAATAGTAATGCAGTAATAATACTAGGAAGCTGCTGAGTACTTAAACTTATTTATTTTAATTTAATACTTCCACTGACCCTAAAAGCCTTATTTACAACAAGGACACTGGGGATTAGAAGGTGAAATAACTTGCTCAGTGGCCACCTTGTAATTGGCAGAGTTGGGATCCAAGCCTGGACCATCTGTCCTTACAGACCACACTGTTAACACGAAGCTGTACTAATGTCCTTATATTGACTATTACTGTGTTATGTATATTTCATCGTACTACTGGAGTCTGTTGCTCTCAGCAGAACTTGTGTTTTATTTATTCTTCTGTATATGTAAAAGTAATTTGTGTTCTTAATCTCTGTAAGTAATATGTGCTCTCCATAATAAATTTTAACTCTATTCAAGTTTCCTCTTGCCTCTCAAAGACTGCAAGGGGAAAAGGGATGAACAAAAGGGATGTTCATTAATTAAACCATTAGATCATAAACAGAACACAAACCCTGCTACAACTGCTCAACGGAAAGCTAGTTATTGCTATTTATTACTTGTATTAAATGCAAATTAGCATAATTAAAAATTAAACTTTCCAAAAAGATTTAAAAGGGCAGAAAATAACTGAAAATAGATTCAGAACATATTAAGTCAGCCTTGTGGAAACAAAACTTTGCTCAAACAGATCCCTATATTAAACATATTCAAATACAGATATTTACTATAGTCTACAAATATTCAATAACATGGCAATAATTTGAAAATCATGGAAACAATGTTTTAATTTGAAAATTATGGAAAATAAGCATAATTTAGATTTTGGAAACAGGGTTATATAATAATAGAGGTATAGCACTCTTGGCTAAGATATTGATTTATTTTATACCCTATACACATTGCTATAGATAATTCGAAGAGTGTTTTATCAAAAGGCAAAAGCAACAAAAATACTAAAAGAGAAAGTGAGAACCAATGCTAACAGAAAGAAATCAAAGTCTTAATTCACATCATCTGAATATCTTGGTCCTTAGTACAAAAATAAGAACGTGTCATGCTACATAGATTTTTTTTAAAAAAGAATTATTTTATTTATCTTTCTTTCTTTCTTTATTTATTTATTTATTTTAATTTGACCAGAGAGGGGCAGAGAGAGAAAGAAAGCGAGAAAGCAAGCCACCCGGTCCAGGACTTGAACCGTGGTTGGCCATGTGGGAATCCAGTGCCCTTAACCACCACACCACCTGCTGGCCCTGCTACATAGATTTTTATTACAAAAGAGATAACATATCATTGCTTCAAAAAAGTTTAAAATTGGGAACCAGCAGTTAGCGTAATGGCTATGTTGCGGGACTCCCAGGTAGTCGACCGCAGTTCGCATCCCAGACCCGGTGGCTTAAAACTCACGCCGGGCACATGTGCATGCATGCCCAAGATCCCGAGAGGAGAATGGAGGAGAAGGGATTGCGGCGTGACCAACCCCCCAGGGGGTGATTTCTCGCTTTCTGTCTCTATGTCTCTCTCTGTCTGTCTGGTGAGCGCAGGCGCCCTATAGCGAAAAAAACTTCTCAAAAAAAAAAAAAGATTAAAATTTACTACAACTAAATACTAAAATAATTTTTTTCATTTAGCTTGTCGTATAATTGATTTTTGAGCATAAAAATTCTCAACTACAAATACACAACAAATGCACAATCTGATTTATATGAAAGCATCTAATAATTTATATAAGACTGAAGAATATGGTCAAAATAGCTCAGTAGGGAGTCTTCTGCAAAAACATGAGATGAGAAGAAGAAACCAATGTATTCCAAATATGTAAATATCCAGTTTTATTATGCAATTTGAATCAATTTAAAACTTACAATACATAGGAAAAAGATCTCTTAGAAAAATTTATCTACATATCTTAGCTCATTTCAGTTTTATCAGAAGGTTCCTAATTTATGCTCAGCAAATTTTTTTTATCATCATCTTATATTCCTACTACACACCAAAAAAAATGCAATTCTCTAAATACTTGTGTTATTTCATACTTTTTTTTTTCAGGGCAAAACTGCTCATTCCCTACTATTGTCATCCTGTGGAATATTAATCAGTCTCTTTAAAAACATCTCTGATCCATAGATAAAAATCAGTTTGTTTATCTTGTTTATATATGTTAATAATAATTATTAAAGTAATTGCTTTTGTGTCAGATTTTCCTAAATAATCTATGAACTTAGGGGCATGCAATACATTTTGTTCACATGTTTTGTATATAGAAGACATTCATGAGTGCACGTGGAATAAATGAATCAATTTCAAACTATTAATAATTGAACAAACCACAGGATGCATTATTAAAGAAGATTGTACATAATATTAATCTTTGAAATACATGTTAGGTGAAACCAAATGATTCAGAAAAAAAAACCAGACACAGTGTAGACATTTGATAATAAGCCCAAGAAGACTAACTCATTTCTTATGATATTAACTCAACATAATATGCCCATTACATCCTACTATGTATCATACACTCTACTTGCAGAAATCCTTAGACCACGAAAGAGCATAATGCAGGTAGAGGATCGTTTTACAACCTACCAGCTATGAGAAAAATGTTCAGTACAACTTGCTTATCATCTAGTTTATTCATCAACCTGATAAATAAATTTTCAAAATTTTAAACAGCCAAAACCAATTCAGATATCAGCACTATTTTCTGAAGTTCATTAAAGAGCTCTATGACATTCCCACATGTACCACAGGAGGAAAGCATGGTTGAGAAATGGAAGGATTTCTACAGACACAATTTCAAAAGCAAACTGAATATTTTTAGTCCCAAGTTTTTGCCTGTAAACCCCACAAGGAAGGCAAGACAGAGAAAATGTAATTAAGGGGATTGATGGAGAGAAGTTTCTTCACATTGCTTGAAAATACTAGTTAATGAGTTTAGTTAATCCTTTTGTTTTGTTGACCTTTATTTTAGAAGCAATTCTCCTCTGAGTCGATCTCTGAAATAGTCCTTTTATTTGTAGCTTGTTATCCTCCTTCCCAGGACTCTGCATTTATGCGAGGCAGGACTAAACTCTAGTGCATCCAGAGACTGAGAGAGACTGGTCTTCTCTCTCACCTTATAGGGCGTCCTGATGAATAACCGTTGCTGTTGGTTAACCGCTTCAAGAGTGGCAAGCACTATTTAGAGATGAGTGATATTCACATACAGCAGATATTCCAAATGCTTTGCTGTACAGGGAACTTGGGGAACGAGACTCAAAAACATATTATTTTCTCAGATTACTCTGAAGATCATATCTAAAAGTACTATTCAGAAACTCTCTTAAACAAAATGGTTGGATCTAACATTTTCATATTAATTTCATTTTTAAAATTTTTAAGAGATAATTTGTTATAGGGCACATGCACTCACTGGAGAGACAGGGAGACAGAAAGCGAGAAATCATCCCCCAGGGAGGATGTTCATGCCACAGTCCCTTCTCCTCCAGTCTCCTCTCGGGATTTTGGGCTTGCACACACACACACCCAGCGTGAGTTTCAAGCCACTGGGTCTGGGACATGAACCAAGGTCAACCATGGGGGAGGCTGGTGACGTAAACATTACGCCATCTGCTGGTCCCCTCATATTAATTTTAGAACTAGAACTTCATAAAAACAAATTTGTTAAATATCCTCTTTTTAAACAAGCATTTCACATAATTGACTAAACATTTATAGAAAAATGTTCTAAATTCCTCAGCAGTTGGTATTTAAAGTATAAATATTGGGTCTTTGGAAAAGTCATGACACTTTTTTCATGTTTTTCTATGCAAAAATGCGTCATGACTTTTCAGACCACCCTATATTGTAGCTAATTAACTATAAAAATTCACATGCAATACCGACATAGTGCCAGACCCCAAATAAATATAAAATATGTATATGTGTACGTGTTTTTATAACTCTTTGTAAATGTACTTCAGATAACAATGTGGATATGTATACAATCATGTAAGTAGGCCTCACAGATAAAGAAGCCAGAAAAGAAAGTTCCTCACAGAGAAACCAGTTAGAATAAATACTTTTTTTATTTGCACTTTTCATAGGAACCTAGGATGTTATGGTAGGAATGAACTTTTAGCCATGTCATTTGTATAATTTATGAGTGTGTCCCAATCACCAGATGCTGATGAACATAATGAAAAGTAATGACTAGCACCATTCATCTTAGTGTGAAAATGCCTGAAACACGAGACACCACTCACCGGTCTATGGCTTCCACATGTGATCTGAAACCACTTGACAGACTAAACTTTCCACTTCTCCACTTCCCTTCTTAACTTGGGTATCCTGTCAAATGTCAAAGAAGACTGAAAGCAAGTGTTTTCATCTGTTACCTGGAAGTCAAGCTGTTAACAGTTCTGTTCCTTTCCCTCAGCTGTGTGCTGCCCTGAGGCAGTCTGGGAAGCAGACTTAACAAACAGGGAGAAGGTTATGTGTCATCATTAGAATTTTCACATATGTTTCAGTTCGGCAGCGACAATATCGTGAAAAGCAAGACAGCTCCAAAAGCAACAGCAGGCTACAGAGACTTTCGTTTGCTACTCAAAATGTACTGACTAAAACTTTACAGAATCTCCTTTGATAGTTGGAGGAGAGAAGACTTCCCAGTTAGCAACGAATGCCTGAAACCAGGATCAGAACGGGAACTGGAGGAGCCACACTAAATGTTTTACTAGAAGGAGAAATCCCTGTTGCTGGAATGAATAAGCTGTATTTATTTATACCTTGGCCATGAACATTTTGAAAGCTGCAGATTCAGCACTGACATATGGTGCATTGAAAGCCTAAAAAATCTATTTTTTTTTTAAACAGAGATGTTCCTTGGCTTTTTTTCTCACTGTTCATGTTACTAGAGGCTGCTGTGATAAGACTATTTTTATAGAACCTCAAAATAAAATTCTGATAAAATACTACACTGTTTAGGAGTTCCCATAATAACATAATCTGCCTGCTACTTGTAGAAATGTGATTCAAATAAAAATGTACATGATTTAATACCTACCCGTCTCTTTCAATATTAAACAATTTTAAACTCCAGACATCCTTACTAGAGTTTAAAACTTCCACTCCGTGCCCTAGTTCCTCTCTGTAAATACATCATAGGAACAGTAATTTTGAGATAGCTATTCCAGAGAGGTCTCAGATTATCAGAGGGTCAAGCCTGGACTGCTATTACCGCTATTAATCTTCCTTCCTCTCTGTGACAGTATTCCTTCTGGCAGCCTCTGACTCTTACAGCTGCTTTGTCGTTTAAACACCCAAAGAGAGTTGCAACTTTAAAATATGGGTGCTTCTTTCAATGCATTGGAAGAAAGTGTTGTAATACAGAGTGAAGAAGTGCAAGCTATTTTCTCTAAGGTTACTTCAGCTGGAAATCACTGGGGATGTGTCAAGTCTTTTTCTGATCTCAAAGAAATGTCTTTATTTTTTATGGGGACAGTGTCACAACATACCATTATTCTTTTTTAAGCCACTTAAGAAGCTTTTTTGTAATTATGAAAAGAGGTAGCAAGTCATCCTGAAGTTACAGAACACATACAGTTAGATAAGGGCGCTAGCCTGCCTCTGAGTGTTTAATAATCTCCTCTCTCCCTTGCTTTTTGCTGCTTAGCTGCTCATTTTATTGACATGGATTTTCATAGACAGGGTCTTGCTAGGCCAGGAACATTGAGAGCATCCTGCTGCAGATAAGGAAACAAGCCTAGAGACTAGAGTGATTTAGCCAAGGGTAAACAGGGAAGTATTGACAGGCTTAATTTTCTCCTCAGGGCCTGTCCTTAAATGACATAACATGCATGTTTCTATCCTTAATGATACCATTAAATGATACAGTATTCATCTCTGTCATTACCTAATATAATATACCTCTGTATAAAATAACATCCAGGTTTAAGCCTTAAAACCACGAATGGGACTAACACAAGTATGCCAACATCCTCAAGCCATTTGATTTTCTCAATTTTGTGCAATTTTTCTAAATTAAATATCTAATCCTATATCCACAGAGTTTTTCTATACATCTCAGCAATTTATGCCCTGTGTCTTCTGTGAATTAAAAAGAAAAAAAAATGAATGCTTTTTAAGATTTTAACATCATGAGCAAATAAAATGATGTTTCTTTTTCTCTCTTATGAGGGGAAAAAGAGAAATGTTTAATAATGGGATACTGTGTTAGGACTTGTGTATCATTACAGCATACCAAATGAATGTTCCCATCATGAATACACGGCATATTGGCTCAGTCAAAGATAGGATTATACACATTATCATCAACGGATAACTTTCCATTTTTGTGTCCCTTAAATGTTTTATATCTTTCTTTTCCCCCCTTTATTCCCTCCCTTTCACCCTCCCTCATTTTCTATTCTCCCACACTTTCTCTGGTATAACCACTGCTCTCCATACTTTTATACCTTCCAATCTTTCAGTTTCTGCCATGGCATGCTGACATTTGTTATATATTGAGTTGGGACATACAATGCCTCTCTTTCATAGTCTGACTTGGTTCGCTTGGCAGTAAATCGTCCATATCTGTCCACTTCCTATCAAGTGCCAGGGTCTCATTGTTTTTTATGGCTAAGTAGTGTTCCATAGTATACATGTGCTGCACTTGTTCAATCCATTCACCTGTCTGTGGACATTCGAGTTGGTTGCATGTCTTAGCAATTATGAATAATGCTGCAATAAACATGGATGTGCAAGTGATTATGAAAAGTAAAGTGACTTGAAAACACCTGGAAATTGTAATGTCTATATTCCTAATGCCAAAACATTCTGATTTGATCAGAATTTGACATAATTTCTGGATTTCATTTATGTTATCTCATTTTTAAGAGACTTTGTTTTAATACCTATTTCACAAGTCAGGCACTATATTGATGAGTCAAAAGATACAAAATTTAATGTAATTTGATTTTTACTCTCTAACTATGTGAGATCAATACTTCCAAATGAAAGACAGTTCAGCAAACAAAAGTAAAATGTTAAATAAATTATGATGCCATCAGAATGCTACAAAAATAATGTGTTATATAATCAAAATCTAGTGAGTAAAGCAATGTGACTCCGTTGTGGGCCAGCTGGAGAAAGTTTTATAGATGAAGTATTCCAATAATATAAGTAATAATAATATCTACACAGTGTTTTCTATATGCTAGATATAATACTAAACATTTAACTTTATAATACAGTTATTTTACAGTGTTTTCCTTCGAACAAGATAAGGTGACAACATTACTCTAATATTTACTTTTTTCAAATTTTAATCAAACTAATTAACTCAATTTTAAAAATCAACTATTACAGAAGGGCTTATAGAAAAAATCAATAATTCTCTGCCCTACCACATATTTCCACCAGTTATTTCTTCAGAAGTAACCAACAAGCCTAAATAATAGTATTATTCCACATTAACTGATTTGTGAATTTAGGCCTTCATTTTATTTTGTGCTAAGAGGTAAAAGTGTAGCTTATTAATACTCCAATTCTTTAAAACCAGTAGTTACATCACTATTGTAAACTTTTTTTCACCTCAATATTCAGACAGTATACCCAAACTCTTTTTTTAAATTTCAATCTGTAGACCATTTGTGCCCCTTCCACAAATTACTCAATAGGTCTCCATTTGATCAGCAACCTCAGTTGCATTTTCTAATGCCTGTCTCCTGTACATATACTTTCACCTTTTTAGAGTGATTAATATTTACATTTTGTATTAGAAGTAATAGCTGTCTTTCATTATTTGAGTACGGACTGATTCAAAAAATTGGCAACCATACTATATTATTTACATTTATTTAAAGGGAGAAGTTTTATATAGGGTGTGTGCACTTGCTGGAAAGACAGAGAAGCAGAAAAGTGAGAAATCGTACCCAGCGTGGATGGCCATACCACAATCCCTTCTCCTCCATGCCCCTCTCCGGATTTTGGGGCATGAATGCACACAAGCCTGGGCTGAGTTTTGTTTTGTTTTGTTTTTTCAAGCAATTGTCCCAGGACTCTAATTGCAGTCAACTACATGGAAGTCCCGCAATGTAACCATTACACTCTCTGCTGGTTCCCATTATTTACATTTTATGGTAATGTAAGTGTTTTCCAATAAAAAGTCACATGTGTGTTAGAATTGTCTTCTTTTGTATACAAAGCATGATTCCTAAACTCCATAGCTAATGTTCTTACCGTCAGATTTCACAGGATTCTAATTCACACTGCCTCAGTTGCCTTGCCTTGAACTCATCCCCAAATTTCCCCCAAGCTAGCTCTAGGGTGCTCTAAGTGGGTTGAGAGGAAGCGAGGAGGGAAATAGCTTACTGCTTAATGGATATTGATAAGCACTGGTCAGTCAGAATGTGCCTGAGGTTCTGATGGCAGGGAGAGAGAGTCAGGGGTAGACCGGGTCTTGCTAATGGATTGAAACTGGAGAAGGCCCCTAAGGGGCTCTGTCTGTGCTCTTTTGTTCTGTATATGTTATGGCTCAATCATTCCGATCACATTCTGATTGAAGACTTTCCCTTTGCTTTCTCTGTTACATTTTCATCATACTTCACCATTGGAAATCAACATACCTTTTTAAAGGTTTATTTCTTTCTTTTGTGAGAGAAAGAAAGAGTGACAGAAAGAGAAAAAGGGGCAGAGAGAGAGGTACCCTCAACAGGATCTTGCCACATAACCATCCTTCCCTCAGCCTCCAAGTCAGCCAGGACCATGGACATAACCCATGTGATCATGTCAACCTGGGATCCAAACCCAGGCCCCACATGTGGCTCTAGCATCATTCAGTGGCAGCCTGCTGGCTGTGCTACCACAGCTGGGACAACCTAATATTATTTAAGTGTTTAAAAAATATCTCTTTTAGGGCATGTGACTGAGGTCAGTGCTTGCTTCTCCCATACTCGCTCAACCGTCAACCTTAGAGCCAGCCTAACGCAGGCATGAAATAGAAACCTTTGCCCTATAGCATTCATGTTTCATGCCAGAGTCACCAATTTCAGAGCCATTAGAAAATATTCTCAGTTATACTTCAGAAATATTACAAACTCATGCTCTCGTTAATTTAGTGCTGCTACTCTACTCCAGGTCCATATTGTATCTCACCTGCAATATCTTTGCTCTGTTTTCTGAGTAGTGTCTCTCTTTTTTAATGTATTTTGCACGCAGATATTGTCAGCATTACCTTACTCTTTTTCTGATTAAAGGGGAAAAAAAATATAAAAACACCACACCTCTCTTTCACTGCTCTTTCAAGTACCACGTTTCACAAACTCAGGTCTGAACAGTGTTTCCTTTATCTGAATGCTTTCCCTCCAGTTTCTTCTTCACTTGCCAAAGTTCTACCCACTCTTCAAGTTTGAGTACAAATGTCACCACCTAGTCGATGACTTTCCTATTTCCTGCAGGCGTATTTAGCCTTTCCTTCATGATTTTTCCAGAGTATACTGTTAGTTCTTGTGAATTTCACTGTCATTGAGCTTTTAGGGTTTTCACACTGGGCCATGAACTCTTGAGGGACAAGAACTGTGTCTTATTCATCTTACAGAAAGCACACTGCACACAGTAGGTGTTCTCTGTATACACTGAGTCAATGCAAGATGGGATATACTAAGACCATTTAAAATACGATGTATTGAAATGTAATCGAACTTTCCCAAAAGAGGAAATGATTCTTTCTAAGTTAGAAAAGTAAGTAACAACACAAATGTCAGATAAAAAAGTGCTAACGGTCTATCCACAGACACCTGGTACCAGCGTTCATTATTGGGAAACCGTCCAGAGGAAAGAATGCACATAGCAAGTCCCCTGGAACATGTGACTGGTGGCAGAGTCACTTGCCAAAATGCCTTGGCCAGTTTCTCACTGCTAGGAAAATGAACAGAGAACTCGGGGTGGTCCATTTTCAGGTACTCACTTGAGCATTGAATAACACAGATAACTAGTATCCTAATTTTTCTACTTTAAAAAATATATTATTTATTTATTTATTTATTACATTTTCCCACAAACATTTACTATAAATATCAAAAAAGTTTAGCTCAGGGAACCAGCAGTTAGCATAATGGCTATGTCGCTGGACTCCCATGTAGTCGACTGCGGTTCGCGTCCCGGACCCGGTAGCTTAGAACTCACGCCGGGCACGTGTGCGTGCGTGCCCAAGATCCCGAGAGAAGAATGGAGGAGAAGGGATTGCGGCATGACCATCCCCCCTGGGGGGTGATTTCTCGCTTTCTGTCTCTACGTTTCTCTCTGTCTGGTGAGCCGAGCGCACGCGCCCTATAGCAAAAACCTCTCCAAAAAAAAAAAAAAATTTTAGCTCATACTCCAAAGTTTTTGAAAGTTAATAAACAACTTCCAAATTTCAAAATATTTCTTATAATTTTGTATAATTTTGTTTGTGACTATATAACAACAAAAACAAAAACAGCATGGTTTTAAATATTTTTGAGAAAATATTTACATGTCAACTACTCAAATTGTTGAATTTTTTTTTTTAACTAGCAAATTCAGGTTCTCCCTTTTTTTAAAAAAAGAACAATTAATTTAGAAAATGTTTGATCTTTTCAACTAAGAGATAACAGAACTAGCAGCAAATGGCTGTCGGTGATTACATCACACTGAAATGACTGCACTAATGTGAAGGCAATACAAATGCATGAAACGGTATACCATTCTATTCATTGACTTCATTTTGAGAGGCCCCTTCATGGATGAGAAAAGGAGGCTAAAAACAAGAAATCTAATCATATACAATAAAGGTTAAAGCTACACAATTATATAGTAGAAAGGATCTTTGATAAATAAGTAGATTTTAGTTGTTCCTATTACAATTAAAAGTGAACCATGGGACAGGATAGGTTACTCTGCTTCACTAAAGAAAACACTGGTCTAGCTTTATGTATCTATTTACCTATATGCATCCTACACTATCGTATTGTAAACCTCAAACATATACAATAAAATCTATTATATTAAAACAAGTTTTACCAGAGTCTTTCATCAGCGCTCCGACTTTGTTCTCTTAACTTTAAATTTAATGCTTTTCCTCTAGATGTTTGTAGTGATCCCGCAAAATACATAACACCATTATTGCAATTAAATTACGATTTCTAACTAATGACTTTTATATATATAGAAGCAGAGATCATACATAAATACTGTGTTTCTTACAAACGAGTTTTAATTTCTCCTAAACTAATTAAGAGTTGTGATTTGGGATTATTATTTAGAACTGTATTGAACCATTTTTTAAACAAGCAGCAGATATAATTTGGTAGGAACCTTATAAAAAGAGTTGTCCCCCAAATGATTTTCCAAACAAAGCTTGCAATCACTGTGTGCTAATGTTACTCTTTCATTCCAACCATCATCCCTTTAAGACAAGTGTGTAGCTCCAATTAACTCCTTGATTGATGTTTAGGGACATCTTTGAGCTTTGGCTCCAACACTACTATCCTGAGAAAATCAGAAAAGCAATCCCGAGCTTTGGAGCAAGTATGAACTGCTGTTTCTTCAACTTAATTTCCTCTATTTGATGTTTCTATCTTGAAAGCTAGGTCCCATCTCCTCTTATTCTTTCTGTCCCCTATGCTGAGAAATCATTAGTCCAATAACATCATTTTCTCCCCAAATCATCTTGAGAGTATAAACTTTTCCTTTACAGAGTTCTGCTTTCTAAAGGTAGTATGAACAAATATGAGTGTCAGTTATATAAACTTATTAGGAGCCTGAGGTGGAAGAGTTACCCACTTATGGAGTTATTTACGTTCAAAGTGTTCTAGTGAGTTAGACTTTTTAAATTAATTAATGAATTAATTTTTATTTATATTTCATCATTGTGTATTTCTGTAGTACGCAATATTGTTTTCCAAAGTATGCGTTTAGTACATGACAATAAAATCAAAGATATTACCATATACATAATTTCCAATAGAGAACTTTACGTTCGTTCATTTGTTAAGGGTTTCTTCCCTTTGCCCCTCCCACTGACCTTCTACCATCCACTCCCCACCCTTACAGTCTCTGGTATCTACATTTATCCTCTCTACTATCATATGTCCAGATTTTTGCATTTCTGCCATAGAGTGCAGACATTTGGTATATATTAAACAAGGATATACAGTGTGTGTCTTTCAGAGTATGACTTATTTCACTTAGAATTAAAGCTATATTCCTCCACTTTGAAATAAATGACAGGATCTCATTGTTCCTCATGGCCACATAGTATTTCACAATACATATATACCACTTTTTTACCCATCTAGTCATCAGTTCTAGAGCATTTAGGTTAATTCCATGTCTTAGCAATTGTGAATAATGCTGCAATTAACCTGAATGTGCAGGTGTCTTCCCAACTGAATGTTTCCTATACTTTGCGTAAATACCAAGGAGTGGTGTGTTTTGTTAGAGTTTTGCTATAGGGCACATGCACTTGCTAGAGAGATCGAGAGAAAGAAAGCAAGAAATCACTCCTTGGGGGTGGGGGCTGGGGGTGGTCATGAAACAATCCTTTCTCTTCCACTCTCTTCGTGGGATTTTTGGGCACACATGCACCCAGCATGAGTTTCAAGTTGCTTTGACTGGGATTCTAACTGAGGTCAGCCATTTGGGAGTCTAGCAATGCAACCATTACACCATCTTCTTACCCAAAGGAGATTTTTAAAAATCTGTTCTCTGTTCAGGGGAAGGGTAGAATGGTTCACTAGGGAAGGGTTTTCCTCTTACTCTCAAATTGAATCCATTCATTCTCACCTGGCTGATCTCATTTTGATTATTTCTATCTTCTAAATCCAATGTTCTTTATTGCCAATAATTGTAAAGTTTAAAAAAAAAAAAAACTGAAGTTTTTATTTTCATTGTAATATAGTGGTGACACTAAAGTTTTTCTCCAGGAGTTTATGGGAGATATTATTAGTCATTCAAGCCAGAATATATCCTTTACCCCTGAGAAGCTCAAAGTGGCTCCACACACACAGATAATTGCAATGGCTGTAGCTGATTTTCTTCCTTTTCAGTTTCTTTTTAAGTTAGTCCTTCGTAGATTTCCTAACATAATATGGTACCAGTATTAATATCCTGTATTAATATACCAGTCTTAACATCCTGCCACAAAAACTTTATGTTATGCCCAATATATACAGAATCAAACGCAAACTTCTGCGCTTGATTTTGCAGGCCCTACAGTGTGAATGGTCTCTTGTATATTACCTCATTTTTATCTAAATTATTCAAGACAGGAATGGATAGTTTAAAACTTGGTCATTATTGTTCATTCAGATACCTTTAAATGATTACAATGTGGACTACAGCTACCAATGCTCTTCAGTTATGATGTGCACGCAAACAAAAACAACATCTTGCCTCAAGCCATGATGCCTTATGGATGAGACATGATACCCATTCGTAAGACAACAATCTTCTAGTCCAGGAGCTTGGACTTGACTACTCTTTGGGATCAACTGAATAGCACAGAAATGGTCAAGGGTACAATGCAGTTGATTGATCCCAAGAGGATCCTGAAAGGAGATTGGAGGAGAAGGGATTGCATCATGGCCATTTCTTGGGAGGATGATTTCCTGCTTTCTGTCCCTGTTTCTCCAGTGAGTGTATGCTATGCACCCTATAGCAAAACTCTCTCAAATAAATAAATAAATAAGAGTGTAGTGCTACTGTGTAATGTTACCCTATTTGTTTACTGTACAATGGCAGGAACACCATTCATCCATGCTTGATGAGTGTGACCTCCTCTCCAGTGGGCGATGAATTATTTTCACACCCAATCCTAGCAGTTCCTGTATTCCAAAACTATTGCATATAATTTATATTCATTCAGTACATTCTATTGATCATACTGTTAATAATTTTTTATAACATTACTGACATTTTCGTTTCTTATCAGTTACTAAGAATGGTGTGTTAAAGCTCTCCACTATGTATGATTTGTTTATTTACTCTTATAATTTTGTTGATTTTGATTTATTGATTTTGAAACTATTTTATTAAGAGCTTACAGTTTAAATGCATTATATTTTTTCTGGCGATAAGCATCTTTGTTGTTATTAAGTAATTTGATTTATAATTAAATAAATATTTTCTTCTTGCAGTTTGTATCATTCAGTATTTTTTTCTCTTAGTTATTATTTACAAAGTAGAATTTTCCCCGTCTTTTACTTTCAGTCCTCAGTGACCTTACATTATACAACATTCTCTTATAAACAATGTTTTTTAAAGAATTACTTTAACTTTATTCACTTAATTTTTAATTTGACCAGAGAGGGACAGAGTGAGAGAGAAAGAGAGAGAAAAGACAAGTGAGAAAGCAAGCTGCCGAGTCTAGGACTCGAACTGCTATCAGTCATGTGGGAGTTCAGCACCCTTAACAACCACACCACTTGCTGGCCCCTACAACGTTTAAAGTTTGAATTTGTTTTCAGCCCAAATTAACAATTTCTAATTTTGAATTAAACATTTACCACTTCCATTTAATGTTATGACTGATATTTTGGGTTTCTATCTGTTATGTTATTTTGTATGTCTTCTGTATACCGTCTCTTTTTTCATTTCTTACTTTTTGTCTATCTTATATTTTCAAAGGGATCATTGTTGCTACATTTTTTTCCTATACTGACTTGGAATTTATGCACTTAATAATTCAGTTGTACTTTGGAAAGTATAATATATTCATAAACTCACTCATGTATACAGGTAATTTCCCTCAAGTTATAGGAAGACCTAAGGGCTTTTATTTCATTCATTCTCATTCCTTTGTTGTGCATTTCCATTCTGCAATTTTTAACACCTAAAACAACATTGTTTTATATAGTTGATGCAATTTAGTTTTGCCCACATTTAGCATTTGTTTGAGTTTTATCTTTTTTTAAAAAACATCTCAGATGTGTTTTCAGGAAACTTTATGCATGAGATGGATCTTTTAAACTCTCCTAGAATGGAGGATAGAGTAGACTGCTGTATGCCCATCCCCCAACGGTGATTTCTGACTTTTCTTTTTGTCTCTCTCCAGCAAGTGCACATATCTCATGGCAAAAAACTAAAAAGAAAAAAAATATCTTTATAGATAGTGTCTTTTGTGGTGAAATTATTCAGTTTTTCTAAAAGTATCTTTATTACACCTTCTATTTTGAAAGAGATTTCTTTTTAAGAGATTTTTTTTTTTTCTATAGGGTACCTGCGCTCTCCAGAGAGACAAAGAGGAACAGAGAGAAAGAAAGCAAGAATCATACTCAGTGGGGCAGGCCATGCTGCAATCCCTTCTCCTCCATTCTCCTCTTGGATTTTGGGCTCGAACACACATGCACCTGGCGTGAGTTTTAAGTCCTTGGGTCCACTTGAACCATGGTCGACTACATGGGAGACCTGTGATGTAACCATTATGTCATCTGCTGGTCCCGAAAGAGACATTCTTAAGATACATATTTTAATTTGGTGATTATTTTCTCTCAGAACCTTCAAGATTTGATTGCATTCTATTCTGGATTTCAATAGTTACTGTTGTGCAATAAACTTTAAATGAAATTGACTTTTCTTTGAAGAAAGCTTTTCTTCAGATCTAACTTCTTTAATAGCTTTGTTGCATTTCTAGTATTTTGAAATTTCACTATCACTCACATAATAACAATAATTATCCCTAATAACATTTTCTAATAATTTTTATACTTAGAGTACCTATCTTCTTAAAAATTTCATAATTCCATAATTAATCATTTGAACTATTATGAATCTTTACTTTTCAAAAGTGTATAAACTTGAGTTTGGAGATCTTTGCGGTTCTTTTAGTAGAATGACAAAATTATATTTTTATATGTCCCAGGTAAGTAAGTCCTGTTTCTGCACATAAGTCATGAAGCACGTAAATAGTTAGAGGGGTTTTCTCTTTCATCTGTGTTCTCACCAGTGAAAACACAGATGAAATTGAGTTTTGATTTATTGAATTTGGAAGTCTGGGTTTCTTAAGGATATTTTTCCATTCCTTGAGAAGATGAAAACATTGAACACATTTCATAAGGCCTGAATGTGTCACAAATAGCTTTTAAGAAGTTTGCTTTCATTAGCAAAAATGCAAAAGTAGTTTGATATTTACTTTAATCAGAGAAAAAGGCACTCTTTTCAAGTTGCTTCTGGATTTTTCTGTAACATTTGGAAATAACTCATCTAAATATTCCTAAATTTCTGCATGTGGGTGGGGTTAGCTTATACTTTTATGTCTGTACGCTTCCTCTGTGTACCCACTACCACATACTTGAAATACAACCCCAAACTCACTCACTCTGACACACATACACACAAAAATACAAACCAGATTACTTTCTGCTTAAAATCAAGAAAAGAATAGTATCTGGGTCAAATTTGTTGTTTCCGAGAACATAAAAATTTCCAGAGTATAAAAATGTAAATGAGAGAGAGCATAGGTAAGCAGCCTGGAGTTTAGAGACTTAAAATTTTAATGCCATTTATTTATGCCCCCTAAGATAAATGACTAATCTGCCTCTATTAGCAGGGAATTGAAACACTTGGAGTGTTTTAGGAATAAGGAATCAAAGTTGGAAACTAATTTATATTTGCAAGCATTATATAAATGATAAAACATATGGATCAGCCAGAAAGAATACTTAATATATGTTTAATGATATGCCCTGATTTTTTTCATTTTTTACCAGTTTGTGATTTTTGCATCTTTGCCAAATAAAATCTAATAAAAATTTCTGCTAGATGCATAGCCTGTTGGAGAAGACTCTTGCAATAAAGAACATTTGTGGAAATTACCAGCTTGAATTGTATTGACTTTCAGAAGTTGGGAGAAAAGTCTGACCTTTGAAGAATTCATCTTAATAGAATGTTTAAAGTGACGCTCCAAGGAATTCAGTAAAAATCAATAGCAAAACTCTATTGCAAATTCTCTTTTCCCCAATAGCTACCTATTTCTTAATGTGAGAGAAAGATACAGTAATGTCCAGTCTCAAAGACTGTCCTAATCTGAATCCTCAAGCAACATTGCAAACCTTTTGCCTTGCTTTGAAGATTTTTTAATTTACCACGAATACTAGTGATTCTTAAGGCTTTATAGCAGAGTCAGAGGATGAATCATCTGTGATACTTGGCAAATAAAAGTTGATCGTAATTTATTCTCTAGAAGAAGGTTGTCTATGTTTTGTAAGAAATAAAAAAGGTCAGTTAAACCCACTTTAATAATTTTGTTTAGATTTGAATTCATTTATGTATGCTGTCAATTTCTACTTAAATGTTCTATTTCCCTGGTCCATAAAAGCAATAATAATAAAACATTTCTTTTTTCCCTTAAGCCTCAATAGCCATCAGATTTTTGGATAATGAATTAATGAAAATAAAAATAGATATTATTATATTATATAAAATATAGTAATATATAAAATAACATTTTAAATGATAATCTAGAACTTGAATGTCAGTTGGTGTTCTCCCACTCTTAGTTGCTCTCTATCTTTCTTTTTAAAATGTTTTTCAAGTAGAGTAGTTGAATCCAACTAACCTGAATCAATTAAATGTCTAATTTCATTCCGTCTTGAATTCAGTATATAAATCACTGCTAGGGATACCAGACAAATCATTCCTCAGGAACTCAAAGTCCAGTGCAGAGATAGAGAATATCGGTGCAATGACTATGACACAAGTCAGAAAGTAATAATGTGATTACATTACGCAAACACTTTGAGAGTTTAGTGATGATGGGTGCTGTAAAGGTGGCTTCAAACATTGAAGAGGGGGAAAGAGAGGAGAGAGTGGTCTGCAGGTAGACTAAGCTGCATGAACATTCATGGAGCTGGAAAAGGCAGTTGTAAAGGTCACACGTGCCTGCTAGTTTGGGATCAGGTGGTACCTAAGGGGCTGGATGGTGGCACACTGGTAGCAGAATGCTCTGTAAGGCTGACCCACATGGGAAGTTTCTGGGTTCACATTCAGCAATCCCCCTGAACAGGTGAGGCATGCACATGCCCATAGTACAGGGCTGCCTGAGGCTGGGAGTGGATCTGTGTGGGGACCCTATTGGGAATGCTCTCTCTTTCTCTTTTAATAATAAAATAAATTTTTAAAAGCTAAAAAGAAAAAAAAAAAAGAGTGATGAAAATAATTCCACTGGTGAAAATAGCGGAATATTGGGCTATAAAGGGAAATTTCTCTTTTTCTACTCTGGTAAGTTGATAAATGTTATTTTTCTTCTATACTTCAATTTCTAGCTACCAATATTTTAAAGAAATAAAGCCTGTATAACAAGATGCATTAAAAGAGAGGATGGCAAACATAATAAATTTACCCAATTTTCTTTAGCAAAGACTTGATAGAGAATATAATCCATTATTTTTCATGTCTCTTCTTTTTTTATAATTATTAATTTAATTTTTTATTATTATTATTTAATTTGACCAGAAAGAGACAGAAAGAGAAAAGGAAAGTGAGAAAACAAGCCACCTGGTCCAGGACTCAAACTACGATTAGCCACATGGGAGTCCAGCACCTCAACCACCACGCCACCTTCTAACTCCATTGTCTCTGTTTTTAAGAATTTCTCCAGCAAGAATAAGAAAGAGTTATTTTAATATTAATTAAAACGCAAATGAAAATGGCATTATGGAGCTTAGGAATCTCCTGGGGAAGGATTCATGGGGGCCAGCTACAGCACAGCAGCAAAGGGGTTCTCTGCGAACCTGGACTTACAAGTGCCGGTTCTGGGTCACGTCCCAGGGTCTCCTTCCACAAAGTCAGCATGCGCATGCCCATGATCAGAGCCTGCTGAAGCTTGGGTGGTTTGTAGTGTGGGACCTTGTTGGGGGTCTGAGAACCGAAGCTTAAGCTTGGATAACAAGTCAATCACTTGCTGAATGACCTTGAACAAATTGTGAATCTTCTGGTCTTTGGTTTCCTGTCTCGAAGATACGGCAAATAATCCTTGCCAATTCTGTATCAAAGGGCATCATCAGGGTCAAAGAAGATAATAGGTCTAAAGTGTTTTAAAAAGTGTCAGTTACGACAACGAATAATTTATGTTCTAGTTATTTCAATGGAGCTTTTTATATGAATTTGAAAGCCTCTTAAAACTACTTTACTTGTGGGATTGTGATGTGGAAAAGTTTCTCAAATGATTGTTCTTCAGTTTTTCATCTGCAAAATGGGAATAATAATGCTATCTATGCCAACGATTATTATGGGACTTATATTAATTACAAATTACTCAGTTTATAGATGAGGTGGGAGGTATACAATATGCTCTATTTAAGTAACTGTTAAATTTATAAAATAATTCCCAATCACAGTGTGGTTAGAACAGGGAAATGTTGATTGAGATGACCTAATAAATGAAAATAACAATTTTGAAAATGTAGGTCAGGCTACTTAGATGAGAGACACTTGGGCATTTTTGTCAAATGAAGATTTCCAGGAATAACCCCAGATGCAGTGACAAAGATTCCTTGAGTCTGGTACCTCCAGAATCTTCATTTTTATCTTATTGCTCAAGTGATTCTTAGTCCCAGCGAAGTTCTACAATTGAGTTAGACTCTGTTTTTAACTCTCATGTATTCAAAATCTACATTTTTCCCCTGCTAAAATGTATTAAGATTATTGATTAATTTGACAACTATTGAAAATGTGCAGATTACACATCAAGTGCTTTATACTCTGCATATTTAAAATAATTGTCAAATGAAGTACTTCATATTTTTTAAACTTTTCATTAGTTCAACCACTTACCTGTGCTTTTATGCTCTGAGTAATTTGTCTACATACCCTGCCACGCAGGGTCAAGTATAGGTGTATTGGGGGCAGGAAAAATAGAAGAGGGAAATTTGAGCTAAAGAGTAAAGGTGATATAAGGTAAAATGACTCAGTGGTGTGCTGAGAAACAGACTGTAAAAACAACAGTCCTGGTTTGACCTTTTGCAAATTTTCATCATATAAATATCCTTAACAAGGCCAGTTTTATCTTCCAAAAGTTTAACCGACTATATAGTAGAATTTCCAAACTTTTTAAAGAATTATCTTATTTAACTGTATTTATTTATTCATTTGTATTTGACCAGCGAGAGAGAGAGAGAGAGAGAGAAAGTAAGAAAGCAAGCCACCAGGTCTAGGACTCGAACCATGGTGGGTTATGTGGGAATCCAGCACCCTTAACCACTGCACCACCTGCCAGCCCCATAAATTCCCAAATTTTAACACTTGTCTCTCACTAGTTGGTCTCAGGCTTCATAGAGTGCACCCTATTGAATAACAATGCTGCATCATATAAATTAAGAAGTAGAATAAATACTGCAATGAATTAGTTTAATTGAGATGTTCACAGATTAGATGGGCTGGAAACCCAGAATTCACCTCTGTTCTCTGTGTTTCCTCCTCGGCTAGATTTTTCCTCTACCTTGTAGAACTTTCATCTTCTTTATTTCTTCTTTTCATTTATTACTACTCTAAACTTCCATTTTGTTTCTTGGATTTTATTCCCATCTCATGGAGGTGACCTAATTGAGATCAGTGTCTCCAAGAGTGTATTTTTTTCCTTTTTAAAAAATTTATTTATTTATTTTACATTCATTCACTGAACATTATCAGAGCATACAAACTGCAGTTTCCCATCCAGAATACACTGTATAGTGGCTTAGTCATACATACTATCATCAACAAATAATTTTTCACTTCTTATTTCATATGTATATATATATATATATTTCAAGAGTGTATTTTAACTGAAAGTGGAGGTATATCCTATAGGTCTTTAATTATCATTGGGATTTACTTAGTGCTTCATTTGATGAGGGTTCACTGTACATTTCTTCCCAAAACTCCAACCAATATTCATGGAGGCAAAATTTCCCTGAAATCAATCATTTCTGGGCTATTAGATAATTTTGTTCTTTTCCATGTTAAAATGAAAGAAGAGTTCCCTTTCTGGCCTGTTCAAATGAAATAGTCTAATGAAGGTTTTCACCAAATTATTATTACAACACCAAAAAACAGTACTGCATACTGGACAGTGTTCTCAGAACTAGTCTAACTTCTCTATAAGATTTCAAAACACAATATTTCTTTTTTTCTATGGGCATAATATATGTCCCTTCTAACAGATTGGACACCTAACAACTAAGGTAAAATGCATATATCATTCTACTTCTAATACTTTTGAAATAATATGCTAATTTACTCCTCCTCTACCTTACCCCGCTCTTGATAACAAAATGTATGTGCTGAAATTAATACTTTTAGAACCAAATGCTGATACCTAATTAGAATGTTTTTCATTTCAAATCTGGCAAATATGTGGCAAATAGGAGAAAGTGTGAAGAAATTTCTTTCTAAAATCTGCCATTTTCACCATCAGCAAAGCAATAAATTTTAAATCAGTGTTCTGGGCAACTCATTTAACACTTTTATAACTAATATTTTGTATAAGGCCTTTGGAAAACTTCCAGCCCATCTGTTTCTACTCAGTTGTTATCAACCATGATTTTCTATAAAATCTATCACTAGCCTGTCTACCTAAAAAGAACACATTTGATATAAACATTATGTAATACAGAAATTAATGACTTCGCTTGTCTTTGTGGTTAATTATGGTGACTTAATGTCTCATTTATGGATATAAACAACCTCTTGGTTTTCTTGTCTTTGTTTCTTAGGATTTTGTAGTGTTAAAAACCTGTACTCTTAAGAATGAGAATATTTCCAAAAATAAGCTCACATTTTGGTATGTGAGCAATATTGCAATATTAACCTTTTTACTCTAATACCAGATTCTTATATTCTTGCTCAGAAACCACATTTTATATAACAACTAGTACTGACTACAAATCCAAAGTTTAATCAAATTGTTAATATTAAGAGAGTAAAGTAAAAATGTTCCCAATCTCATCCTAATCAATCTGGCTTTCTATTTTCCTTTTCATTCTCTGCTTTATGCTTCAATTCATTTTCATGATTGATATTACTTCCTAAGTGGATTCCGTTCTTGCTCAGCCCACACTCTATCCCCCTGCTAGGATAATCATCCTAAAACACAGGCTTCCATCATGTTCCCCTGGGTACAAATGATTTCAAACTCTTCCATTTGCCAGTAGAGCAAGGTTCCATCTCTCTGACCTGAATTTAAAGGCACTGCCTTATTGCAAAGACTAGACTATTTGTGATTTTATAAACATATCCTTCACGTGAGTGTTTTTGTGCCTTTTCTTAATTAGGAATGCTTCTTGTTTATTCCCTTTATCTCCTCAATACCTCCATTTCTACATGGTAAATGCCTACCTAATTATCAAGTGATTATTCAAGTGCCACTTCTATAAAACTTTAAGATGCTTCTCCATTTCTCACAAGCTACGTCCTTTATTTTCTTTTTTACCTCCCATTACATAAACTTTATTTTTTACTTCTCACGTGCTATATAGAGTGGTTTGTAAACTATGAAACTCCAGAGAATGGAAATACGTCTTAATTGTTTTTGTATAAAACACAATGCCATGAAGCAAAGGGTTCATTTATATTTCATCCACTAAAGATGTGTTGAAAACTGAGTTGACTACTGTTATAGATCATAGGACTAGAAAGATGTACAACAGAGATTAAGGATGGGTAGCCTACAGCTTTATGACAAGAATTCATAGACTCTGTATCAGTGAGTCATGGTCTCAAAGCCCGATTCCTCTTCTTGCTTCCTGTTTATATTAGGGCTCCGTCTTTGAGCCTTGTGCTCACAGTTGGGAATAATAACAACCTCATAATATCAGGATATATTAAAATACTCCACTTAAGACTTCTAGTATCTATTATTTGGTCACTAAATATAAGCTACATTTTCATCCTTTTCTTTTTTCAGTCTACCTGGACTGCATACAGCTTATCAGTGAAAGCTTTACAGCTTCATGCAGCTTTGCAGTGCAAGCTTCACACTGAGTGACATTTAAGCTGTATATCATAATTCTGAGCTTACACGACAGGTGGGTTAAATTCAAGACATAGGTAGAAGGTAGGGTGGAAATCTAGCATGCAAACCCAAGAAGAAATGTTAACAACAGGTTATATGTGAAGAAAATAAGAACATTTTAGAGGGTTGCAGGAAAACCTTTATATCTAGAGTAGTGCTTTGGAACGTAGAGGGGCCCAGAGGGGCTCACAGAGAACAGCCAGACCACGGCAGGAAGGAGCCAGTGCTTCATGTTCTTCTGTTTGAGGATATTATAAGTTGTTTTATGCACATTTTCTTAATTATTTTTAAGCACAAAGAAAAAGTATACTCAATCAAGAATTCAAATAGGAAAATAAAATGTAAATCTGGTTCCCATGTCACATGCCCGTGCTCCTCTGGTGTAGCCACTAGTCAGCAATTTACTCTGTTTGCTACCAGAACTTACCTAAGTGCATAGACCCATATGGTGTACGCAGTAGATGGGTCCTCCACTTGGTTAGCTCATTAAAAGTGATTGTGAATGTATCGTAGCAGATTTTGTTCAACTTACTTTTTCACTTACAGTTTCATAGACGTTTGTATATATTTGCAATTTAAAGACTGCCTTAGTCTTTCGAAGAATTACATATTATTTTATAGCATGCATATATAATCATTTATTTTATTCCTTATGTGTTAACATTTTAGGATGTTTCCTACTTTTCACAGGCACTGATGTGTTTCGGCCTGAATTAGTGCGCATGGATGTACCTTTCTATCCTTCTCTGTCCTAGTGTCAGTATCACAGGAATTTTGAGATAAAGAACTGGGGGATCAAAGTTTATTGGATTAAAGTTATTAGATTTAAAATATAAGCCCAATATGCCCTCCAAAAATAATATTTGCATATTATCTAAAAGTTCACAAAAGTACCTATTTCCATGTATTTGATATATCAATCCTTAAAATAAATAAAATGATGAAGGATGGAAATGGTATATGATTTAATTTTACTTTCCTACCTGATTGTGAATTGAACATTTTCTTTACATTTACTAATACATCTAAAAATTAATCCATGTTCTTTGCAATCTTTTCTATTTCGTTGGCTCTTTGTTTTGTTCCCATTGATTTTAATATAATTTTATCAAGTCTTTGTCTTCTCTATTTATTATGTTCATTTTCTCCCTGGCTCTCTTTAGTCCTCCCGATTTAATTATTGTATCTTTTACTTTGTGTGAGTTTTGATTTTCTTTTTTCCACCAAGACAAATCTGTCAAAATTTAGCCTTAGGTTATCTGAGTTTCTTATCTTTTATAAGATTTTTCTAACACCAAGATTATCAAAATATTCTCAAGCCAAAAACCTCTTAAAAACATTTTTCACACTATCCTCTCTGGATAGCTGACTAAACAAATGTACAATACACAGAGTTAAAGGTACCGCCTGAAGTGAAATTAGTAAATATTTACCTCCTTATAATTACAAAAACTGTGATGAGTAATTTCCAAATACAGTAAATACGGGATCAACTAAAAGGAAGCGATAAAGAACAGATATAGTCTCCAGACTGTGTAGAGCACACGTAAAAGCGTGTGTTCCGGGCCCAGCTAATGATGTCTTAATTGAAACGGCAGCATCTGGAAGGCATGCACGGATGTGAAACTCCCAAGTGCCATATTCTTCACTGATGATTGGCAGAAACAAAAAGCTTCAAGCTAACCTGCTCGAGCAGTCTCTACAGAATAGCAGGCTTCCCTGTGGCAGGGCAGCGGACTCTACTGCTATTAATGATAGCCAACTGAAGAGAAAGATATGCTAAGTCATATTTTTAAAAATAGTAACATTATAAGAAGTTTCTTACTTGTCTGAAAGGCGGAAATATTAAATATTGATACATGAAAAAAGACAGTTATAAAATTAATGAGAAAATAGGTGACTGGGCTAAGCCGCTCCCATTCAAAAATGAGAAGTGCATGGGAACCAGCAGTTAGCGTAATGGCTATATTGCTGGACTCTCACATAGTCGACCATGGTTCGAGT
>NW_006160028.1:62463-90239 GCF_000334495.1 Tupaia belangeri chinensis | reverse complement strand
CCTAACAACTAAGGTAAAATGCATATATCATTCTACTTCTAATACTTTTGAAATAATATGCTAATTTACTCCTCCTCTACCTTACCCCGCTCTTGATAACAAAATGTATGTGCTGAAATTAATACTTTTAGAACCAAATGCTGATACCTAATTAGAATGTTTTTCATTTCAAATCTGGCAAATATGTGGCAAATAGGAGAAAGTGTGAAGAAATTTCTTTCTAAAATCTGCCATTTTCACCATCAGCAAAGCAATAAATTTTAAATCAGTGTTCTGGGCAACTCATTTAACACTTTTATAACTAATATTTTGTATAAGGCCTTTGGAAAACTTCCAGCCCATCTGTTTCTACTCAGTTGTTATCAACCATGATTTTCTATAAAATCTATCACTAGCCTGTCTACCTAAAAAGAACACATTTGATATAAACATTATGTAATACAGAAATTAATGACTTCGCTTGTCTTTGTGGTTAATTATGGTGACTTAATGTCTCATTTATGGATATAAACAACCTCTTGGTTTTCTTGTCTTTGTTTCTTAGGATTTTGTAGTGTTAAAAACCTGTACTCTTAAGAATGAGAATATTTCCAAAAATAAGCTCACATTTTGGTATGTGAGCAATATTGCAATATTAACCTTTTTACTCTAATACCAGATTCTTATATTCTTGCTCAGAAACCACATTTTATATAACAACTAGTACTGACTACAAATCCAAAGTTTAATCAAATTGTTAATATTAAGAGAGTAAAGTAAAAATGTTCCCAATCTCATCCTAATCAATCTGGCTTTCTATTTTCCTTTTCATTCTCTGCTTTATGCTTCAATTCATTTTCATGATTGATATTACTTCCTAAGTGGATTCCGTTCTTGCTCAGCCCACACTCTATCCCCCTGCTAGGATAATCATCCTAAAACACAGGCTTCCATCATGTTCCCCTGGGTACAAATGATTTCAAACTCTTCCATTTGCCAGTAGAGCAAGGTTCCATCTCTCTGACCTGAATTTAAAGGCACTGCCTTATTGCAAAGACTAGACTATTTGTGATTTTATAAACATATCCTTCACTTGAGTGTTTTTGTGCCTTTTCTTAATTAGGAATGCTTCTTGTTTATTCCCTTTATCTCCTCAATACCTCCATTTCTACATGGTAAATGCCTACCTAATTATCAAGTGATTATTCAAGTGCCACTTCTATAAAACTTTAAGATGCTTCTCCATTTCTCACAAGCTACGTCCTTTATTTTCTTTTTTACCTCCCATTACATAAACTTTATTTTTTACTTCTCACGTGCTATATAGAGTGGTTTGTAAACTATGAAACTCCAGAGAATGGAAATACGTCTTAATTGTTTTTGTATAAAACACAATGCCATGAAGCAAAGGGTTCATTTATATTTCATCCACTAAAGATGTGTTGAAAACTGAGTTGACTACTGTTATAGATCATAGGACTAGAAAGATGTACAACAGAGATTAAGGATGGGTAGCCTACAGCTTTATGACAAGAATTCATAGACTCTGTATCAGTGAGTCATGGTCTCAAAGCCCGATTCCTCTTCTTGCTTCCTGTTTATATTAGGGCTCCGTCTTTGAGCCTTGTGCTCACAGTTGGGAATAATAACAACCTCATAATATCAGTATATATTAAAATACTCCACTTAAGACTTCTAGTATCTATTATTTGGTCACTAAATATAAGCTACATTTTCATCCTTTTCTTTTTTCAGTCTACCTGGACTGCATACAGCTTATCAGTGAAAGCTTTACAGCTTCATGCAGCTTTGCAGTGCAAGCTTCACACTGAGTGACATTTAAGCTGTATATCATAATTCTGAGCTTACACGACAGGTGGGTTAAATTCAAGACATAGGTAGAAGGTAGGGTGGAAATCTAGCATGCAAACCCAAGAAGAAACGTTAACAACAGGTTATATGTGAAGAAAATAAGAACATTTTAGAGGGTTGCAGGAAAACCTTTATATCTAGAGTAGTGCTTTGGAACGTAGAGGGGCCCAGAGGGGCTCACAGAGAACAGCCAGACCACGGCAGGAAGGAGCCAGTGCTTCATGTTCTTCTGTTTGAGGATATTATAAGTTGTTTTATGCACATTTTCTTAATTATTTTTAAGCACAAAGAAAAAGTATACTCAATCAAGAATTCAAATAGGAAAATAAAATGTAAATCTGGTTCCCATGTCACATGCCCGTGCTCCTCTGGTGTAGCCACTAGTCAGCAATTTACTCTGTTTGCTACCAGAACTTACCTAAGTGCATAGACCCATATGGTGTACGCAGTAGATGGGTCCTCCACTTGGTTAGCTCATTAAAAGTGATTGTGAATGTATCGTAGCAGATTTTGTTCAACTTACTTTTTCACTTACAGTTTCATAGACGTTTGTATATATTTGCAATTTAAAGACTGCCTTAGTCTTTCGAAGAATTACATATTATTTTATAGCATGCATATATAATCATTTATTTTATTCCTTATGTGTTAACATTTTAGGATGTTTCCTACTTTTCACAGGCACTGACGTGTTTCAGCCTGAATTAGTGTGCATGAATGTACCTTTCTATCCTTCTCTGTCCTAGTGTCAGTATCACAGGGATTTTGAGATAAAGAACTGGGGGATCAAAGTTTATTGGATTAAAGTTATTAGATTTAAAATGTAAGCCCAATATGCCCTCCAAAAATAATATTTGCATATTATCTAAAAGTTCACAAAAGTACCTATTTCCATGTATTTGATATATCAATCCTTAAAATAAATAAAATGATGAAGGATGGAAATGGTATATGATTTAATTTTACTTTCCTACCTGATTGTGAATTGAACATTTTCTTTACATTTACTAATACATCTAAAAATTAATCCATGTTCTTTGCAATCTTTTCTATTTCGTTGGCTCTTTGTTTTGTTCCCATTGATTTTAATATAATTTTATCAAGTCTTTGTCTTCTCTATTTATTATGTTCATTTTCTCCCTGGCTCTCTTTAGTCCTCCCGATTTAATTATTGTATCTTTTACTTTGTGTGAGTTTTGATTTTCTTTTTTCCACCAAGACAAATCTGTCAAAATTTAGCCTTAGGTTATCTGAGTTTCTTATCTTTTATAAGATTTTTCTAACACCAAGATTATCAAAATATTCTCAAGCCAAAAACCTCTTAAAAACATTTTTCACACTATCCTCTCTGGATAGCTGACTAAACAAATGTACAATACACAGAGTTAAAGGTACCGCCTGAAGTGAAATTAGTAAATATTTACCTCCTTATAATTACAAAAACTGTGATGAGTAATTTCCAAATACAGTAAATACGGGATCAACTAAAAGGAAGCGATAAAGAACAGATATAGTCTCCAGACTGTGTAGAGCACACGTAAAAGCGTGTGTTCCGGGCCCAGCTAATGATGTCTTAATTGAAACGGCAGCATCTGGAAGGCATGCACGGATGTGAAACTCCCAAGTGCCATATTCTTCACTGATGATTGGCAGAAACAAAAAGCTTCAAGCTAACCTGCTCGAGCAGTCTCTACAGAATAGCAGGCTTCCCTGTGGCAGGGCAGCGGACTCTACTGCTATTAATGATAGCCAACTGAAGAGAAAGATATGCTAAGTCATATTTTTAAAAATAGTAACATTATAAGAAGTTTCTTACTTGTCTGAAAGGCGGAAATATTAAATATTGATACATGAAAAAAGACAGTTATAAAATTAATGAGAAAATAGGTGACTGGGCTAAGCCGCTCCCATTCAAAAATGAGAAGTGCATGGGAACCAGCAGTTAGCGTAATGGCTATATTGCTGGACTCTCACATAGTCGACCACGGTTCGAGTCCCAGACCCAGTGGCTTAAAACACACGCCGGGCGCGTGTGCGTGCATGCCCAAGATCCCGAGAGGAGAATGGAGGAGAAGGGATTGCGGCGTGACCATCCCCCCGGGGGGTGATTTCTCGCGTTCTGTCTCTATGTCTCTCTCTGTCTGGCGAGCGCACACGCCCTATAGCAAAAACATCTCCAAAAAAAAAAAAAGTGAGAAGTACACAGATACAAAGGTGTATCTCCACAGTGGAATGCCACATATTAGTGGGGCACAGTAAAGACCACTGTGACGATGTAATACATATTTACAAACAAATAGTGTAGCAACTTACAAATGTGCACAACACAAAATAAAGATAAATGTTAGAGATGATAAATATTCCCTTGATTTGATTATTACACACTGCGTACATGCTCAGAAAAAAACACACTGTACCTTACAAAGATGTAGAACTACTATGTGCAAGCAGAAATGACAATACAATTTTTTTTGAAAAGACAAGAAGTATCACATGTAAAAAAATGTGGGAATGATGCACATAGAAGCCAAAGATCAAGTGAAGTTATAGAAGTAAAAGACCTATAACAATTAATTAGAATAATACAGAAGATTAAAGTAAAAGACACAAAACACATATAGAAAGAAACACTCAGAATAAAGAGCTAAAAAACAGACTAAGAAGATTAGTATGCAAGGCGCAACGTATGAGCATTATCTCTTTGGATGTTTCCTACGAGAATTTGTGTAGAATCGAAATAGTTCTGTGAACTTTGTCGAAACCAGCTGAACATCAAGTCACTTCTCATGGGTATTTTGGTTGGTTCCAGTTTGAGGTTATTACAAACAAAAGTGCTATGTACATTTATGTATGGACAAAATTTTTCATTTCTCTTAAGTAAATATTTACAACTGCAATGATGATGAGAATTGTTTTGTTTGCTAGTGCAAATTCTGGTAGAATTTTAAACTGGTAGGAACACTTGAATGAAAGTTTTGTGTATTCGAGGAGGCCATGAACTGACACAAGAAGGAATAGCGATAGGAATATGAGAGGCTTATATTTATTTTTTTAGAAAATGTCCAAACTGTTTTTCAAAACATATCGCTTTTTTATTTTCACCAGCAGAGCATGAAAATTCTAGTTCCTTCCTATCCTTTTCAATACTTGGTGGGGGGAGCCACAGCACTGCAGAATGTCTTGTGAAGGTCAGCACCCTGGGATGTTCTTACAAAATGGGAATTTAACAGGAAGATGACAGAAACCTCTCCATTACCCACACCTTGCCAATACACTAACAATTTTGGCCTGAATATTAAACACTAAAATCTTGAGTGTATCTGAACTTCCCTCATTGTAAAATAAAATTTTTAAATATGTGTGCTCAAAATCTTGCCTGGTATGTTAGTTTTTATCCCAAGTTGCTAGAGCAATATAGGGACACCAGTTAAATTTAAATTTCAGATAAGCTATGCTTTTTTAGTATAATTTTGATCAGATCTATATTTAGTATGTATTTGTGCTAAAAATGTATATATTGTTTATCAGAGATCCAAATTTAACAGACTACCCTGTATGTTTACATACTAAATGTGACAACCATAGTTTTTTCTTTAATATTTTTTAACAGCCATATGTCTAAGAGACTATAAAAATATCTTAATTAAACAACACTTTGTTGCTAAAAATGCTAGCAATCACCTGCACCGTAGTGGATTGTAATTATGCTAGGGGAGCACCTCGCCTTGATGTGGATGGCAGCTGACTGAAAACGGTGGTGGACCTTGATGACTGGGAAGGCTGCAACAATGCATTAAAATAAGACAATGAGGAACCAGCAGTTAGTGTAACGGCTATGTCGCTGAATTCCCATGTAGCCGACCACGGTTCAAGCCCCGGACTCACTTGTCACCTGAGGCCCAGGGAGGGACCGTGGGTATCATTAAAAGTGGGCCTAGTCTGGGGTTGAGGATGCACGGTTCGTCTGTTAGGGGTGGGCTGAGGGCAATGTGGCACCCATGAGAGAGCAGGACCCACAGTAAGAGCCAGCCAGAAGGAGACAGTGGCGGCTATCAGAGAAACATGGCGGACCGTGAGCTGATCATTGTCGAAACTGCATGGTGACTGCGCATTCTCCTTTGGGGTATGTTTGAAGGTTTCCACAATAAAAACGTGAGAAAGTCGTTTTAGTACAAATACTCCAAGAACAAAAATGACTTCAATAGCTACCATGACAGTCAGAAATTGTATTCTGTCGTATTTCTCTGGGGAACAGAAACCCGGAAGACAGTGGCTTATACAAATCTAAAGTTTGTTTTCCTCTCCCCTAAGAGAAGCCCCGCAGTAGTAAGTCCAGACCATGGTGTTGCACCATGTCATCAGAGTCCCCTCTTCTTCCCTCTTTCCACCCTGCACTCATGGGTTGGGTCACTAGTCCTCTTGCTCGCAAGATGACTCCCATGGTTCCGGCCATCATGTCTACATTTCAGTCAAGAAGAAGGCCAAAAAGAGAAACTAATGAAGCTAATGGAATTCATGTCCTTTAAAGGCCTTTCCTAGAAGACCCACCTTGCTTAGTCACCTCTACTCAGAATTCGCTGGCTGGAAATGATGACTCCCCCAGCTACAAGAATGTATAATGCCACCATGACTGAAATTAGGTGTGTTCATGTAGGCTGGATTCTGCGGCAATACAAATACCCAAACCTTGGTGGCTAACTGGAATGTTTCTCACTCACACGCAGTCTGCTAGGTCCAAGTACCTCTCCACACCAGCGTTCCTCTGTGTGTTTGCGTGGCACCCCAGACTCCTCCACTCCGATACCATCTCCACGTGGATCGGAGCTCCTGTGGTTGCGCTCGGCCCAGCAGGAGAAGCCATGGATGGAAAGAAGAGCACCAGCAATCATACCTTCTGCTTCTGTCATGTTTTATTTCTGCTCCCATGTTCTGGGCTCAACTAGCAGTGGCTAAGTGGTTCACAGAGGATGCTGGACTCCCACATGGCTGACAGTGGTTCGAGTCCCAGATCTGGTGGCTTGCTTTCTCACTCCACCCCCTTCTCTCTCTGTCTCTCTCTGGACAAATTTAAATAAATGTTTAAAAAGTCAATAAAATAATAAGAAAAGAGTGATTCTCTCGCTCTCCCTTTCTCTGTCTCACACATGTACATGCACTCTCTGTCATGAACAAAAAATAAGAAAACTTTAAAAAAAAGGTCACTGACCACCAATCTCTTTAATCGATATGACAATAGTGAAAAAGTTTTACATATTTCAAGGGTTACTAAAATGTGATGCAGAGACACAAATGAAAACATGCTTTTCAAACAATGGCATCAATAGACGTGCTGCACAGAGGTTTCTACAAAACCTTTAATTTTTTTTAAAGGAGGTGAGGAAACTTTATTTAGTTTTGATAGGTTTTACTTTCACAGTATATATAACCTTGGCACAGAAAGGCCCTGTTAACATTTTACAAGTTGCTTAATAAGATAAATATTTAGGTTGATTTATGAGGTTTTCAGTCATTAAGCATGAGAAAGTTAATAGTTATCAGGATTTACATACATGATCACAATCAAAATGGTAAAATAAACCAAAGAATAAAGTTTAACACCCCCCAACATAATTGCAATTTCTAGTGAAATATTTATTCCTATCCTATATTCATTTCCATTTTTAATTTATTTTTATTTTACATTGACATTTTTAAAAATATAGGTTACATAAAATCTTTTATGTTATCTTCCCAGTCTTAATATTAATCACCTATTTTATCTCTGCTACTTTTTTGCTATTTAGAGTATGATACACTTATTAAGCCAGTTATACTTCAGTAACTTTGTGAATGAATAAAAAGAAAAGAATAAATGATAATTATTTCATTGATCCTCATCCAATTTTAGGAAAATCATGTCCCTAAAATAGCAATTATTCCTAGTAAATTCTTTCCATGCCTAAACAGAAATGGAAAGAAATGTGAAATTATGAGATACATATGATAGTTTATTAGACAGTATGCTTTTAATAGGTCAAAACTGATGAGACTTGATAATCAAGAGGAAATGAATAGGCTAACATTTAAAAATGTATACTTTAATAAGTAAAAAGTATGTAAGGTTGGAGCTGACCAAGATACATAAATTAGGAGATCACAAGTGTCTATCTCAATTTTCTGTATTTCTTTTTTTAGAGAATATTTATGAAAGTAAAACGTTTAATATACAATTTCTCATTTGTCATTTTGGAAGTCCTTTATTGGAAAGACAATTCTTTTGTCTGATGAAAACAGCAGCCAAGTGATCACTCTGGACTACCACGTTGGATAAATTCCATTTCTTCCTGAGACACCAGCTTCCTTCTGTCTTTCTGAGGTAAAGTTTTTGTGATTTCTACCGTGTCTGGTGGGCCCTGATACATCAGCACGTCTGGTGATTGACTTCCCTTAGGATGTTGTGGAACTGCAGAAGAATGGGATGGCAGCCCTGCATCAAAGCTTCTGATACGTTGGGTTTAGGATCGTCTCTTCTGCCAGGAAACCTTATCAATGCCGAACGTGGCTTTACTGCCTGCACGACCCTGCTGACAGACGCCATCATGTTGCCCATCACAATCCAAACCTTTAATTTCTATAAAGTGCAGTATCTTCAAAGTGCACAAAAGTGAAGTACAATCTAGCAAGACAAGCCTGTATATACCTGTGAAATTTCCTCCACAGTGAATGAACATCTCTATCCTCTCTAAAGGGTTCTTCATGCCCCTTACTAAACTCTCCTTTCCTCATCTCCTGACCCTCTGTGTCACCAGATAATCACTGACCTGCTTTATGTCACTATCAATTGGATTGCATTTTCTAGAGTTTTACTAAAATGGAATGAAACTGTGTATACTCTTTACTGTCTGGCTTCTTTAACTTAGCGTAAGATTCATTCACGTTGGTGCATGAATCAATAACTAATTTCTTTTTAGTGAGAAGTAATATTCCATGGTATTGTTACACCATAATTTGTTTATCCATTTACCTGTTAACTAGGCAAGGCCCCTAGTAAATCACATTCTTTTAGCCAACTAGAATTTAAACTCCTATGGCTGGACATTGGACCAGGCCCTAAGGATACTGGTCAAGGCAAAGCTCCCTGCCATTGTGGAGTTTAAAGTTTTACCCAAGAGAAATCAGTCTTAAACCCATACTAAGACATATATATATGTATATACACACACACACATATATATATATACTTGTTGCAGCTTTATTAGTATAAAGTTGTAATCAGTATTATTGTCTACCAGCAAGGAGTGGAATGGCTGATGATACGGTAGGTTTATATTTACATTTTAAGACATTGCCAAATTGTTTTTGAAAGTAATTGTCCCACTTGACATTACTAGCAGCAGTGTATATCAGTTTAACCACATCCTCAGTAAAATTTGGTATGGTGAGTCATTTTAATTTTAGCCATTCTAATAGGAGTATAATGGTATCTCAGTACGGTTTTAATTTACATTACCCTAGTGATCAATGTTGTTCAATATCATTCTGTGCACCAATTTGCCATCTGCATACACTCCATCTATTTTTTCAAAGTTTATGTATTTCATGAAAGACAGAATGAAAGACCAGAAGCACCCCTGGTTTCATCATGCACCATCCCCTTATTCCAACCCTCTAGTCTGTGAGGACCCTGGGCATCCACCTGATATGTTTCATCAGTTCAGAATCTGAATTTGCATTTGGCCATATGCTTTCTGGTCACATGGATCATTTCCCTACCACATACCTGTCCAGTCAAGGCTGGGCCCATCTGCATATGTTCTTTGCTAAAGAGTCTGTTTATTGCCTTTACTGTGAATTCTACTATTTGTTCAGATATGTGTGTGTGTGTGTGTGTGTGTGTGTGTGTGTGTGTTTTAGTTGATTGCATTTTCTCCTCATTGTGAATTGTGTTTTCCTTTTTTTAAAAAATATACTGATAATTTTATAATTTTCAGATGATAAATTCTACTTTGTTAGGTATTGGATATTTTTGTATTTCTGTAAATATTTTTTACTTTATTCTGAGGTTCTTTTAAGACACTTAGGAACAGTTCAATTTTTTAGGATTTTGCTTTTGTAATTTGTTAGTTGGGGGCAGAGCAATATTGAGTCTAGGTCCACTGCTGAGACAAGATTTTGGGAGAACCCTACCCACTGTCCCTTAGTTATACGTTTTGCCAGTCTGGTTTATGAAAACAGACATTAGTTCTGGGACTGTTTGATCTAGGGCACTGGTGCCTCTAAGTTTCAGTCATTTATTTCCTGAATTTTATGTAGTTTCTTCACACATGTGGATATTATTATTCTATGGTTATCAAAGGGGACTCTATACAGATTTCAGTGCTCTGTTTCTACATAGCGTTCCCTTCTGTTACTCCACACTGAACATCTAGTTTCCCCATCTCCTCTGCAGACTCTCCTCAACTCAGATATTCTGCAGGCTCCCTTTGTTTCCCCTTTCCTGTTCTACAGCCCAGACGCTCCTCAATGCAGTAAACTGGGGTGAAATCATAGGCTCTCTTAGAGATTAGTGCCTTTCATCAAATTCAATGTCTTGACAATCACGTTATCTCCTTTAGCTTGTTTCAGGTAGAAAAATAAAACAGCTTCCTGTTACTGTATCTGAGTGTCTTGGTTCATTCTTATTGCTCAGGGAGAGGATCAACTCCATTCCCTCGTATACCCATACATATGTCATCTGAGCATTATTTCCAGGTTACCCAAGATAAATCATTTGAGATATGGTCACACTTTAATGACCAAAAATCGATTAATTAACCCATTATTTCTCTTTGCAAGTAAAAATTATAACACTATTGAGGTACCATATGGACTCACCTAGTGTCAGCACCTTTAAAATTATTCTAAAGGGGAAAGACACTAACTTGTAAGCATTATTTTTGGGGTGTTGTACTGGAAGGATATTTGCCTTAACTAATTTTTAAATACCTATACAAAGTAATTATAATAGTCCAAATATTCCTAGATATAAGACTCAATAATTCCAATATTACTTTATAGTTAAATAGTAAACTTGGTTTTTTGGACATTTCTAGGTTATATGGCCAGGAAATTTGGTAGATTTTGCCTTTTACCCTGTCAAAATGCCTATCATAAAAACAAAAGGAAGAAAATAGCAATGGGACTATAAGCTAAATATGGAAGAAAGCATAAACTGGAATCCAGAGGGACTTCATCTTAATTACATAGGAGCATCAATTAAGAAGAAAGGTTTAAAAATACGATCATAAACTAGTAGCCATATGTTCTCATTTCTGATAGACTACAGTATGAAGAGCATCAAAAAAGTTAGAAGATGACATTTATTAAACCTTGTTTTTCCTAAAATTCTGGAATGGAGAGACTTCACTGACCTAAGAAATAAGCAGCAATTCTAAGTTACGCTGTAAGTCTCTATGGAAATAATAATAGCCAGGGCATATTATTGTCCCATCTGTGTCTCCTTACACACCATCGTTCTCCTCTTTTCAAAATCCTAGTAGAGATTTCAGTTACCCAAACAATGCTGAACATAAGTATGCAGAAAGTAGTGCACTTGATCTTGAGACACAAAACCAAACTCTTGTCAGCTGAGTCATTGACTAGACTTATAGAAGCCATCTTACAGAGAAATAAAAGGAATGATTTTGAACCCATGTTCTCGACATCTGTTCTGACATCTCATCTCAGTTTAGAAGCTCCATTTTCAACATATTTTAGCTGGTCTGTATCACTCTTTGTTCATCTAATAAGAAGGTTAAATAAAATAAAGTATGTGAAGTTTAGCACGAGAGGTCATGTAAGTAAACTTTCAGTAAGTGTTAGGAGTCCTTGTCATTGTTAGTATAATCATATAACTAGCATCACCACCATTATCACCATTCCATTTATATTGTGTAGAAAAAAATAACAGTAAGAATTAGCTTAATTAAAGAAAACATGATCCAAAGCAAAATTTCAGATATTAGGTCCAAGACCTAGCTAGCAATACAATCTGTTTGCTTTGCATATTTTTCTTGGAAACTGGTCTTAACTGTGCAAAATCCAAGACATTTCCTCCAAGAAGGTACAGGTAACAATACCATAAAAACATTTAACAAAGTGTAACAACTATTCCTCATTAAAATACTGAATAGAGTGAAAATAGAAGTACGGTTTCTTCATGTAATAAAGAATGCCTGCTATTATGAAATCCAGTAGAAAATATCACACTTAACAGAGAAACATGGTAGCTCAACCCTTAAGTCTAGAACAAACAACAGTAAGACGAATAACAGCTGTGGTGGGACAGCAGGTTTCAATGTGGTTAAGGTTCTAGATTCTACATGGTCAATTTCACAGTTCAAGTCCCAGAACTGGTGGCTTAAAAGCCCACCAGGCAGGACCAGCATATATGTAATGATTCAGTCGCTGGACTCCCATGTGGCTGGCCATGGTTAGAGTCCTGAACCCAGCAGCTTGAAACTCACCCCAAGCACGTGTGTGTATGTGTCTAAGATCCAGAGAGTAGAACAGAAAAAGGACTGTGGTATGGCCATCCCTCTTAGAGAGTGAGTTATCATTTTCGGTTTCTCTTTCTCTCCAGCAAGCACACATGACTTTGGGCAAAAATCTCTCTCAAAACACACACACACACACATCAGGTATGTATACCGATGTGTCCAAAATCCCAAGAAGAGAATGGATAAAAAGGAATTATAGTATTGCCATCCCTCCTATGTGTGACTTCTCACTGTCTCTCTCTGCCTCTCTCTGGTAATCACATGTGACTCATGACAAAAATCTAAAATAAATAAATAAATAAATAAGTAAAAAATAAAATAAAACAAAACTGTAGCCACTGGAAAGAGAGACATCTTTCTCTTTTTTAAAAAATTTTCCCCCTTCGAATCCCTGGAATTTCTGCTGAAAGCTCTTAGAATTAATGAGAGACATAAATAATATGCTAAGTTAGACCAAAATAAGTCTCTAGTGTATTTCATTTTGAAAATAAAACTGCTTAGCTAAAAGAAAATGTAAACTTACTTTTTCTGAGATGAGGAAATACATTCTAAACATCAACAGAAGTCACCAAGGATAAGATTCAAATATCTTATTTCAACTTTGAAGAACTGGGGACCAGCAGACGGTGTAATGGTTATGTTGATACACTCCCACCTGACTGGGAACCAGCAGTTAGCATAATGGCTATGTCGCTGGACTCCCACGTAGTCGAACGCTGTTCAAGTCCCAGACCCAGTGGCTTAAAACTCACGCCAGGCGCGTGTGCGTGCATGCCCAAGATCCTGAGAGGAGAATGGAGGAAAAGGGATTGTGGCGTGATCATCCCCTCTGGGAGGTGATTTCTCACTTTCTGTCTCTCTCTCTCTGGTGAGTATACAGAATAGCAAAAATCTTTCTAAGAAACAAAATTAAGAACTGTATCAGTAAACAACAACAAAATGACCAAAAACATAAAATGAGAGAAATAATTGCAAAATATTTCACACAAAAGAGGCTAAATTTCTTGGTAATTAGAAAGTTAAGCACAATCAGGAATTTGTGAAAGGTATATAAAAGGGATACATTTGTGGATTTTTAAGAAAAAAATGTACAGTTAATACATATATGAATAGTAATCAAAGTAATAAAACTTGAAATACACTTTTTACTTAGGATATTATTTAACATTTGACAAATTATACAAATAATGTTCAGAAGAGCATTCTGTTAGTGTGGCAGACTCATATTGTTGCTGGCTTTTATCATGCAGTTATTATAGTAACTCTTTCAAAGACAGCACTTTTACATAAACTATTTAATTCTATTAAACATTTACAAGATCCTTAAGAAGATAATATTTACTTGCACCAACTTACAAAATAAATAACTGAAGAGGCACAGAACAATTAAAAACTTGCCCAAGGACACAGTTGGCTAAAAGTCATTTAGGGCTTTAACTCACATGGTCTGATTAAGAGTCTACCTAGTTAATCACAGCATTCTACTGAAAATCAATATAAAATTTTCCTGAAGTGATTTAAGAGCACAATATCCAAAGATTTTGAAAAAACTAAAAATACATTCTTGGTCCCGCCACCGTGGTGCACAGGGAACACTAACATCGAGGCGTCTGGAAGTCACACGGGAGACCCAGGTTTAGTTCTCAGGCCCATGTGAACTTGCTGGGTTGCTGCTGCACTTGGAATTCTCGCTTCTGAGCAGGCTCAGGCAGAAGGGCTGCACTACAGCACGACGCTGGCAAAAACACCTGTCTCGGCCGCTCTCCCTCTCTTGATGTCACAAAAGGGAGGAACCAGCAGTTAGTGTATGGCTATGTCGCTGAATTCCCATGTAGCCGATCGCGGATCGAGTAGTGAACTTGCTGGGTTGCTGCTGCACTTGGAATTCTCGCTTCTGAGCAGGCTCAGGCAGAAGGGCTGCACTACAGCACGACGCTGGCAAAAACACCTGTCTCGGCCGCTCTCCCTCTCTTGATGTCACAAAAGGGAGGAACCAGCAGTTAGTGTATGGCTATGTCGCTGAATTCCCATGTAGCCGATCGCGGATCGAGTACTAGACCCGGTGGCTTAAAGTCATGCCGGGCGCGTGTGCGTGCATGCCTAAGATCCCGAGAGGAGAATGGAGGAGAAGGGATTGCGGAGTGGCCATCCCCCCTGGGGGGTGATTTCTCACTTTCTGTCTCTCTGTCTCTCTCTGTCTTTCTGGCGAGACCACACACCCTATAGCAAAAACCCCTCCAAAAAAAAAAAAAAAAAAAGGGAAAAATATATCTTATTTCTTTTGTAATTGCTGGAATTCAAAAAAATGAAGAAAGATATGCAGAGACGAATAACATAGTATTGATTTTTCAAAGGGTCAACAAACTAAATGTTTAATATTAAAATTATTTAATAAGTGATTTGGGATTTATGGAATAACCATCAATGTGTGTTTTCCATATCAAAAAAAAATAGTTTGTGATAAATAAATGTGGCAAAGTGAAAAACATGACACAAAAAAGCAAGGGGTTAATGAACACAAAAATCAGAATAATTATTCTCTCCTGCTGTTTACATATGTACAAAGGAGACTTGGAAGCAGCCGATGGAGGCTAGAAGCTGCTTTTGTATTGAGAGTGCTTATTTATTCTGACAAGAAACTGACTCTTAGTGAGAAGGAGCAAGGGCAAAGCTTGAAATCTACTGATCAGATAGACCCCCTATGGGACAAAGAGTTATGATTTTAGGACAACTATGAATCAGAAAGAAAAAAAAAATCCAATCCATCTAACCAACCACACAGCATGGGGCACGGTTGTTTTGGCTTGTGTGCATCCCCTCAGTCCTAGAAAGATTAATTTTTCAAGGTAAAGAGTCGATTCAGGAATGAAATTGAGCCCTGAGACCAAATCTAGTTATTTAAATCCTGATGCTGTTTGCACAAGCCAAGATGTGAGAAATTGTTGATATTGTATGACTTTTAATTTTATATCTCCTGCAGTGGCATCCCCTTCTGTTCCAGATGGCTATTAGCCCTGTGCTAAAATGATGACGGCATTGATTACAGCTATCCTAGTCCTGGTGGAACCTAGGCTCCTTTTTCCTGCCTGCTTTCTTGTCTTCTATTCCTGACAAAGAGGGTTTTAAAAACATTTTACAAACCAAGGAATATGCTTTCAAATGAGAGTATTTGTGTGTATAATCTAATTCTCACTAGTGTTCACTCAGCTAGCAATATCTTACCCCCATTCCGGGTCCAGTGAAAATAATATTTCCCCCATGTTGCTAGACATGGCCTTTCAACCCTTAAAAAATGGGTTATTTTATGCAGAGTAAAACTTAGGTCCTAAGGGTGAGGGAAAAAAATAAAACGATGATCGAGGGAGTGTAAGGATGCCTGACTCACCAAGCAGTCATGCTTCATAGCTTCACCACTTAGGCCAATGATTCTTAATCAGGAAAGGGGAATTTTGTTCCCCAGAGAATATTGGACAGTGTGTGGAGGCATCTGAGTGTCAAAACTGGGGGTGTAATTCTGGCATTGAGCAGGTAGTAGCTAAGAATGTGGCTAAACATGCTACAGTGAAAACGATAGCTCTCTTTAACAAAGGGCTATGTGGCCAAATATGGCATTTATGTTGAGGTTGGAAATCCCCCGGCTTCAGGTTGAGTTTATCACGAATTATTTCCTACAGATTTAAGCTAAATAGAAGTCACCGGAAGATGGTTTTTGTTATGATCTTTCATTTGTGTCTAAGTCTCCATGTTTTTCTATGGAAGGAAACTTCCCAAGAATAAGCTTGTGGTCAGCTTGGCTCCTCCCTTACCGCTGGTTCTCTAGTTTTTTACAGGAGGAGGATTATTTTTCAAGTAACACCTTTGAAAGGAGGAACTGAACTTGCTTAGTTCAGCTGCTCTCCTATCCTTTTTGAGAGCATATTGCCCATGGAAGCGTACCTTCCCACGTCCCCCACTTCTGGCTGTTGCTTACCAGCCCCCCAGGGGAAGAACTGGTTTTCAGTCACCAAGGGCCCGATGTGTAAGAATGTTTCATTATAGGGCAGCAAGCCAGTTGGTGATCATCTGGCCAACACAGGACCCAGGAATGAAGTAGGCTTAGAACCCACATCTTTTGGCTGCCTGTGTCCTGTTTAGCAGTTGGTTTAGAACTCAGGTAAAGAAGAATGCTTTAATCCGTGTCTCTTCATTAACCTCTATAATCGCTCTTTTCCCAAGGCTTCTAACAATGTGTCCTTCCCCATTCTCACACTGCTTCCTTCCTCATTTTTTCATCTTGCCTTATTTTCTGAACTACCCAATCAGGCAGTGAGTCTCTGCCTCTATCCCTCCCGTTCCTTGTAGTGCATCTTCTGTTTTACTTCCTCATATCACAGCTCTGATTAGAACAGTCTTATGTCTAATAGCCTTCAATTGTTTCATCAGTTCTAGCCCTGAACATACTTGAATTTATTAGCATTGATTTCAAGTACCCTTTCAACCTATTCCACCCTGCTTCTCAAATCTATAATGAAATTGAAAGCATCATTATTCCTGTTCTGTACTCTACTGATACCCATCACTAGAGTAAAATTTAGACTCTTCCATGTGGTTGTTAACAAATCCTTCAAGTTTTCTGTGCCTCTATTTTCTCATTCATAACAAAGAATAAATTATCTCTGGTTTTATTTCTTAACGGAATAATGAAAAATTTTAAAATGTATAAATATCCTATGTCATTATATGCAAATGTAGCATGCTGATGTAACATTCAGCAAAGGCACAAATGGCAGTGGTTGGCAAGATCCCTAATTATAATTGCCTACATTTCATTTGCAGAAGTTGATACCAAAAGATCTGAATTCTAGTATTTTATAACCATGTCATCAATTTTGTGTTATATTAGCTTTTTGTCTTTGCTTTGTCTTTACTGTGAACTGAAAAGTAAAAAGTTATACATTGTTGGCATTTATTAATTCTGAATTTATAAGGTTCGTGTCGATTTTGAAGTTAATACTTCCTTTTAGAGGAATATGCCTGGAGCCTCGAGCATTCACACATCTGTACAGTGAAGAATAATGTTTTCTAATTGCATGATACTTTTCCTCAGAGAGCTCAAAGTACCTTACATATTACAAGCTAAGCAAAGTAATGCTTATGAACAAACCCAGAAAATAATATAATTAAACATATATGCTAACATAAAGAAGAAAGTAGTTCTGATAAAAAACACTGCAGAAGTTTTAATGGTGACAGTGAACAGCAATAAAGTCTCCTTATAAACCATGAGTTACTTTTTTTGGCAGGTGGCTGGCTCCAATCTTTCCAATATTTACATAAGTAAGTAAATATCGTTGCCCTCTTTCCAGTCATATAGTTTCCCTAGAATTCACATTCATGGCTTACTCCATAGCTCTCACATGAGGCCACGGCCCTACTGAGTCTCTAAGATTACAAACAATCTCCAAAGCTACCCCTGGGGTATACCCAAAGTGTCGTTCAACTTTGTCACTCTGATAATGAAGGTTTCAACACTATTTCAGAAAATGTTCCTATAACATGGGGAGAGGAGTTAAAATATAGAAAAGTGAAGTGATTACTATTAAAAAACTAAGTTGACAAATATGGGTTTGCAAATACCCAAGTAGGTCAACTATTAGAGCAAAAAAGTATTCTGAATCCCAGGCCAGCAATATTTTATGTATTCATTATGATTATTATTATTTTGACATTCTGGTAAAAAAATCAGTTTTCCTAAATAGAACTTTAACTTGCATGTAGTGAGCACAGAACAACTAAAATAAAACCCTTCATGAGGCTGGCAAGGAAGGGAGAATGCGGCATTTCCTAAACGTGGATAGCCAGGGAGAGCAGCACCTCAGGTAAGGTCGGGCTCTGCCGAGGAACGAAGGAGGGGAGGAAGAGGATATCATAGATGAAAAGGATTTTACCTCAAGGGTGATACTCCTTCTGGTGACTCAACACCCAATATATCTCATTTCCTGCCTCAAGCCCGGGAACACATTTCCATTTGCTTGGAAGCCTATGTAACAACTATGTAAGGCACTCCTAAGAAGAGTTTGCTGAAGTTCTTGGCTTGGGAAGCATATTTGCATCTGAGAGGAAAATACCTCCTATATATGTAGCATTTATACAAATCCATCCAACACTACGAAAAAGAAAGTTGGATAAGTAGCAATGTAGCTGAAGTCTTATACTTGAGGAAGAAAGAGGTTCTTTTATTGAAGAATTCTGACCAAAACCCTGGAAATACTCCATAACTAGTACATCATATTAGGATGTAACTAGTTTGATATAGGATCCTGTGATAAAGAAAGGAAGAAGAAGAAGGAAAAAAAGAAAAAGAAAAAGAAAACATGCCTCATTGTATGCATCCTTTTTTGCTTCCTTTATTTATCATAGAAATGTGAACCATTACCATGAGAAATTAGTACTCTAGCTTTCTGACTGCACGACTGGCTACCAAGATGGCGCCACAGAAAGACAAGAAGCCTAAGAGGTCAACCTGGAAGTTTAATGTGGACCTTATTCATGCAGTAGAAGATGTAATTCTTGACTCTGGAAATTTTGAACAGTTTCTGATGGAAAAAGGTTAAAGTCAATGGGAAAACTGGCAGCCTTGGGAATGTAGTTCACCCTGAACACCTCAAGAATGAAATCACAGTTGTTTCGAGAAACAGTTCTCTAAAAGGTATTCGAAATACCTCGCTAAGAAATACCTTAAGAAAAACAATCTTCACGATTGGCTTCCTGGGGTTGCATCTGACAAAGAAACTTACGAACTTCGTTACTTCCAGATTAGCCAAGATGAAGAAGGGTCAGAGTCTGAGGATTAGTTGAAGCCTGGCCTTACCGGGCTTTGCTTACTAAGTAAAGCATGCAGGGTACATGAGAAAGAATCTTCTGGAAATAGACTTTTAATTTATTAATGAATAAAAATCACTGCTTGTAAAAAAAAAAAAAAAGAAAAGAAAAGAAATTAGTACTCTAATATATCTAATCGCAGGACTTAAATATACCCTGGAATTTGAACTGATGGCCAATAGCAAAACTACACTTTAGTTTTGGTTGAATATTATTGATAATTCGATCTGTTATAACGGCATATGTGTATTAATTACTTAGACATTTGTCTATAGTCCACTTTTACTCTCCTGAATCGTCTTACATAACAAACCTTTTAGATTTCTAAGAAGAGAAATCAGAAGAGGCAAACTCACATTTTTCTTTTTTCAGTCTAAATCAAGGTACAGAGAAGAAGCAGGCTATAGCAGCTGCAACTCCGTCACAAGTTGGGTTCTGTGGAAACAGATGCTACGGCAGAGTTTGGGGTGCAAGATGTTCTAAAGATCAACACCTGCGAAGGAAGGTGGAGGAAGCAGGACTGGGTAGGGGAGACGTGGAAAGAAGCTGCACATAACATAAAGCCTGGCCAGTCTGGCAGGGAATTCTGGAGAGATTGGTACCTTCGAATTTTCTTGGATCAGGCCAAAATGCTAGGCCATCCTACCTGGTCTTGCTCACTCATGCTGTGGGTGGACTGGGAAGGGGAGGAGCTCAGGAAAGCAGGATCTGGAGTAAGGACAGACACTGAATAAGGTGACATTTGACCTTCCTGCAGCTGGGCGGCGAGTCCTTCTTTGAAGAATTCTCTAGAGTGCCACATAGAACAATCTTAGAGCCTGAAGCAGAAGAAAAATTCTATCCCCCTCTTAATTTAGTATTAATAGACAGCATGCATTTTTCCATTTATTTTGATTTTTAAAATGAATTCAAATATTTATCTTGGCTCTTGAATTTTTTGGGCACTCCTTAAGTTTTACACCCTAACTCTCCCTACTACCTCTGTGTCTATCATGATCCTCCGAGAAAGGAATGAAAAAGACTTATATATAGTTTCACATGCTCTTTCTCCCAGGAGGCATTATGTCTTCCAGAAGCTTTCGATCCAGTAGGGACATAACAGTCTATTGTAACAGAAATAATGCCGAATAGAAACTCGGGAAAACTGACTTTATGACTCATTTATACAAGCTCTATAGAATAAATCGTCCCACTCCCCATGCAGTTTTCCTGTGATACCTACATCCCCAGTAGTCCTAGACCTTGAGGTAAGTTAAACAAGTTGATGCCATATGGCATAAAGAATATTAGGGGATTTTATTGGCCACAGAGCACCTACCATATAAATGGGGATCTGGCATAATGCTGACTGAGCCTAACTGAGAAATGAAAATGTTCCCAAAGATGTTAGAAATACCAATATTAGAATATCCCCCAGATGCTTTCCAATTCCATTCCATCCATCATCAAGCCAGCTCCCCTAATAAAGTAACCAGAGCAGAATTTTCTAGTGTCACTTTTTTTTTCAGAAGTCTTTTTACCTTCATTATAGCATGATTTTCAAAACCACGATAAATGTAACAATTAGATTCTAAAGCATACAGTAGTTGCAGACCTTGAGGTAAGTTTGATTTCTAAAATGAATTCAAATATTTATCTTGGCTGTTGAGTTTTTTCAGCACTCCCTTAAGTTTTATACCCCAACTCTCCATCCAAGTGTTATTTCCTATGAGGATAAATGGATATTTGAGATAGAAATCATTTTGATTTACCTCCCAATCTAGAGTCCCTTGTAAAGAAGGGTATCCTAGTCTCTATTAGGGATTAGCTGTAAAGATAGAGTCAGAAAGGATGTGACCCGGAAGAAGAAAAACCTAGCCTGTTACTCAATGGACTAGGAACAACGTGAGCAACAAAAAGAGAAGAGAGAAACAGAGCGATGGATACCTTCTGTCTAAGAGAGTATGGCGAGGAAAGAATGCCACATGGCAGAGCATAAGACAAGGCCGTTCAGCCTGTCTTCCTACTCCTGGCTGAAAAGCCAGAGGGGAGAGGTGTGTTGGAGATACTGAGGGCAGCTCTGAAGGCCGAGCAGGCCCTGAAAGGCGACAGTACGAGGCGGTCCTCAGTCAGGCTAGAGCAATCAAGCTAGTGTTCCCTGGAGAGTGACTCTGAGGGAGAAGGAGGACTTAGCCAGGGCTTCCCCAACAGGGAAAACAGCTGTACTGGTTTTTGTAGAGCTACCACAGTTTTAGCACGAAAAGTCTCACTAACCTTTCAGACTCAGGCAAACCAAGATAGTGGCTCACCTCATTTCTCAAGCCACACAGACCTTCTTTTTTTTTTTTTGGAGATATTTTCACTATAGGGCACGTTCATTCGCCAGACAGAGAGAGACACATAGAGACAGAAAGCGAGAAATCACCCCCCAGGGGGGATGGTCACGCCGCAATCCCTTCTCCTCCACTCTCCTCTCGGGATCTTGGGCACGCACGCACAGGCGCCCGGAGTGAGTTTCAAGCCACCGGGTCCGGGACACGAACCGCAGTCGACTACATGGGAGTCCAGCAACATAGCCATTACGCCAATTGCTGATTCCCACACACAGACCTTCTTTACATAGGACTAAAGCTACCCATATGGTCTGGGGAACATATTTTTGCTGATTTTATAGCATTTGTCCTTCCATGGGATCGTGCAGGAGAGTGCAGGATGAGAAAATCTCATGGCAACGTTTTAGCATAGACAACTGAGGCCAGGGAAGATATGGGGCAAGTGGCAGACACCGGTAGCAAAAGTGTTACAGTATCCAGAGGAAGCAGACAGATAGCAGCTCCAGGCTGCATCTAAGCAAAGACAATTGATCAACAATTGAAGGGTAACCATGGTGAAGAGAACCCAGAAGCTTCCATGTAGGTTTGTTGAGCTCTATTCTGTTTTTGTTTTACCTTCAAGGGCATGGTAAGGTATGCATCTACATACCAGTTTCATGGGGAAAATTATGTATGTGCATGCAAAGGGTAAATTTTTAAAAGACTGAATATTTATCCAAAAAATATTGAGTACCTTCCAACCCTAATTAAATGATTTCTTAAGGCAAAGATCATCAATAACTATTGAAACATTTAGTTAAATGTTGACAGGACACTAGATATTTGCACAGATACACAGTATCAATCCATAAAATACCTAGTTGTAAAAGGAAAGTGTAAGGGCTGGCAGGTGGCGTGGTGGTTAAGGGCACTGAACTTCCCCAAGACTGACCACAGTTCGAGTCCTGGGGGGACATGGAAGTTTGCTTTCTCATTTTCTCTCTCTCTCTGTCCCTCTCTGATGAAATTTAGATAAAATAAATAAATAGATATACAAAGTTAAATAAAATAATTCTTAAATAAGTAAATAAGTTTTTTTGGAGCAGTTTCTGCTATAAGGCATGTGCACTTCCCAGAAAGACAGATAGAAAGCAAGAAATCACCCCCCCGAGGGCGGATGGCCATGCTGCAATCCCTTCTCCACCCTCTTCTCAGGATCTTGGCCATGCACACACATGCCGTACCCGGCGTGAGTTTAAGCCACTAGGACTCGAACCACGGTCTACTACATGGGAGTCCAGCGACATAGCCATTACACCAACTGCTGGTCCCAATAAATTTTTTATTAAAAAAGTAAAGTGTAGCTTTGCAAACTAACATAATAACCAATCTTAGTGTCAGTAATAATGGGAAAAACAAGTCATACACCCTCTGACATGATGCAGTATGAAGAACACTGGTGTTCTCACTTAAAGAGTCCCACCCAATTGTTGGGTCATTCTACAAGACAAGCTGTCCTCAACAATCAATGTTACACAAAGAAAAGGTAGGACATTTCACAATGTAGAAAGATCTTAGAAATTTAATGAAATTTATTGGTCTCTGATTTGATCCTATATGCACTGGGGAAAATTATAGAATTAAAAGATAGACTGAGTATTAAATGATATTAAAATATGAATTTTCAAGGTAAACTGGTTATAGAAAAAATAAAGGAGAATAGCAACTTATTTTGAAAGATACATATAATATTTAGAGATAAAATGTAGTGTTGTTTGTGATCAAGTTTAGAAAAACCATAATAAGAAAAACAAAAAAAGAGAGAGAGAGAAAGCCAATATGGTAAAATACAAATGATCATTAAGTGAATGCTATTGTTAAATGAGGACAATATCATTTCTTCTATTTTTTCTTAATTTTGAAAACATGTATAACAGAAGTTAAAAATACAGACTGTTCAAATAAAAGGAATGGTTTACAATTAATTTGCCCACTAGTGTATTTGTCTGTCTGTTTCTTTGTTGTTTTTGTTTTTGTTTTTGTTCTTTTACCTCCTAATACATGAGAGCTCATGAGGAAAATAAGGTCAGTTAAACAAAGAATAAAGATTTGATTTCCTTCAGGTGTAGTGTGAGTTCTACAGCTACCAAATTAAAGTACAGAAAAATGAGGAGTGGGACCAGCAGTTAGCGTAATGGCTATGTCGCTGGACTCCCACATAATCAACTGCAATTCGCGTCCCGGACCCGGTGGCTTAAAACTCACACCAAGTGCATGTGAGTGCGTGCCCAAGATCCCGAGAGGAGAATGGAGGAGAAGGGATTGTGGCATGACCATCCCCCCTGGGGGGTGATTTCTCACTTTCTGTCTCTCTGTCTCTCTCTGTCTGTCTGGCGAGCACACGTGCCCTATAGCAAAAACCTCTCCAAAATAAATAAATAAAAAGGAAAAAAAGAAAAATGAAGATTAAACATACTAAAACATGATACATAGATATCATTAAAGCCCTTTGCTTTCTGAGACTCCTGCTTCTCCTGAGAAGGAAGAACTACCCCCTCGAATCCTCTCTGACTCATTCTGCTTCATTGCCCCTCATTGCCTTCCCTACAAATATGTCAATAGTTCAGATGTTCCTTGGATGCTTCAAACCCCACGAGTTTAAAATTAAATCCAACTTAATTATCTCTATGAATCAAATCTTGTTTATTTGTAAGATACGCAAAATGACTAACTCAGATTTTGAAACACGGTAGAATTTTACCAAGTAGTAGTCGCCTCACTACTGTAATGAATACTACTCTAATTAATTCCCCTTAATTTATTTTATTTCCCTTGACATTTGATTAGCTGATTCTCCACAGTATCTCCACACATATCCCAGGTTATTTTCCATTTCTACTACTCTATGCTCATCTATTATTTCTCAATTCTCACCTATTATTTCTCAAGTATTCCAACTGTACTTTATATTGGATTCATATTCTGTATTTTGCCTCCTGTCATATTAATCATGTCATGGTAGAATGGAGCTTAGTACAGGGTTTAAGAGCTTGGGCTATAGAATTACACTGTGTCAGTTCAAATCCCATTTGTAGTCAAGTATTAAGCTAGTAATCTTAACTATAACTTTGCAGCATAGCTATACTAATTGGCCCTCCACCACATGCTTTTAGTAAGAAATAAGTTAGGCTATACACATAAGTCACTTAAAACGTAAGTCTGACACATTGTAAGAGATTTAGACAGGTTCTCAAAATAGAATTAATGGTTAGAATGGGCCGTGAAATATAAACCTACTCTCCTAATTCTGGATATTTATGCAGTTATTACTATTTTTTCAAATTCTATTGTAATTAAAATCCTCACAAAATTTAAATAGATGCTCAACTCATATCGTATGCCTTAGAGTATATAAAGTACATACAATTTGCCTATCTGTTAGAAATGTATAACAATATCTATTTTTAAAGAGATTGCCAGATACTGGAGACAGTATAGGAGGGGGTTTTGTAATGGGGTGGGAGGGAGGTAGCCATGGGAAAAACAAACAAATAAAACATTAAAATGTCACAAAAGTGAAAAGTTGTCTGTTGATAATAATGTATGCAGTAATATTTTTGACTTGACTAATATGCATTGGAGTCATTCTGGGAGGAAAAAATGTTGTACACTGTAAAAATGTACAGTGATTAAATATAAATTTAAAAATTAAAAAAAAATTTGCACCAAAAATAAAAATAAATTTGTACCCATGTGACTCTAGTTGCTGGATATCACCTAAACTATCTTAAAGAAAATTAAGACTATTATAATAAAAATCTGAAAAAGAAAAGATTTGCCAATGGAGAATTATTTATTTCATATTTGTCAAATTAATAGAGAAACATTTCATTGCTTAAATTTTAATTTCCTAAATTCAAAGAGACTTGTATCCATTCAAAAGCGAATTTCATTATGATTCAAATCTTGATTAAAAAACAAACAAAACACTAAAAAACTAACGCCCACAAAGGTGAAGTTATTTGCCAAATATCACATATCATTTACTGTCCAATCCAGGGAGGAAGACTCTGGTCTCCTTCCTGGGGTTTCTCAGGGGCCCTATACAATGTTGCTACTAGCAATTCTATTTGTGCTTAATAAAGTTTATACCCCCCACCCCCGCAAGCATTTTCAGAGAAGACAGGAGCTTTCCTCCTATTACTTCCCCATAGTGCTTTCCAGAGTCCCTTTCAAGTCTCTGGGAAATGATGTAGTATATGAATCGCATACCAGATAAATAATAACAAAATGAATTAACTAGCAGTATTGAACAAATCAGATTTTTAAACATTCTTATGATATGTTTGGTTGTGTGGTGTCACTGAATTAATTTGCATGAATATAAGACAGTTTGCCATAGAAAAATTTTAAAAAGGCAGTAATAGTATTTTAAAGATGAACCTGAGAGGAGTGGAGTTTAAGAAATGAAAGAGTCTTACCACAGGAAACAGCAAACGTGTGCATGAGTTTAAGTTAAAAGTCTAAAACAGGGAGTGCGTTTGGGATTTAGGGGGGGATTCCTTGTTCCAGTTTAAACTCTTCATTTGCTTCTGGGACCTAATTGTTTTCCTAGAAAATCAGATTCCGGCTGAAGGTCACACGTCTGCAAAGGTTGCTCTCCCAGTGCAGATGACTCCTGCAGAAGCAGAGTGTGCCCTTAAACCTGTGTGGTGTGGGGGTGACTGTGCTTCACTGCCCATCCCTTGTGGGGAGGACATGAGTGAAGACCTAGGTGAGGGAAATGACCTGCCCATCAAAAGTGGCGCTATGGGAGCTTCCCAGGTGAAGAGGGAGAGACTTGTGAGAGAAATGGCACAGATCAGGAAGCAGGGTGTCAGGCTAAGGAGTTTGGAATGTATTTGCTCCTTTTAGGAAGCTGTTAAAGAATTTGTAGGCAAAGGGATAAATGTTTAGATTTGCATTTGACTTCAAGTAGAGGATGGGTTGGAGGGGAGACACATGAGAATCTGAGGGAGAGAGGAGGAGACAATGATGATAATTCATTTAGGAAGTCGTTTTAAAAAGTAAAGAAGCAGCAGTAAGTGTTACAGTTGAGAGGTTGACAAGGAATTTGAAAAGCTAGAGGAAGCATTTAAGAGGCAACTAGAAATATTGCATTCATGTCTCTTTTACAGCATTTTTTTTTTCTAATTTGCTAGAGGGCACATGTGTGCCTCCGAGAGGAGAAGAAGACCCTCAATAGGGTGTGGTCACACTACAATCCTTTCTGTTTCTTCATCTACCTGGGATTCTGGGCGTGCACACATGTTCTGTTTGTCAAGCTCCCAGGGCCAGAATTTGAACTAAATGGTCAGCCTTGTGGAATCTGGCTTCCTTAACAACCAGGCCACAGGGCTGGCCCTATAGTAATTAAAAACTGTTCCCCACCAGAACACAAGTACTGTCAGTGTGTTGTACTTATTTTAAGGCAGGCATATTTGTAGCTTTTTTCAAAGCATTAGCCACGCATTACTTACTTTTTTTTTTATAGCTTTTGGATAAATGAATTAATGTACGGAATAATTTCATATCAAAGAAGTTTTTTAATGCAGTTCTTATATTTTTTTACTTTGTTTTCACACACAGTGCGTTATGTAATATGTAGAACTGCTTCATTTTTCAGGTGGGGAAGTGTTAATACAGCTAATATGGGGAGAAGACAATTTTCTTACTCTCTTTTCATGTTCCAGTTTTCTTCCTACATAACCAAAATCATTTGTCAGAAATGAAAGTAACTTTCTTTCTTTCTTGTCCCGATCCACAGGACAGTCAAACAGTCACCTAAGGGAGGGAGTGAGAGAAGGGACAAACACACAGAGTGGAGAGAAGATGAGGTGCTGATCAAGTCTCAAGTTTATTGAAGAAGAATGGTGAGTTTATATACAGGTTGGTGGGCATTGATTGGTTGCCCGAAATGCAAATAAGGTATTACAGCATGGACCAATCATTAGTGTCCCGGAAGTTGCCCTCAATGCAAATGAGGGATTCTAGTTCAACCAATCAGCAAGTATCCTGCAATTGCAAACAGGTGTCCAGCCAACAAGAGGCACATTATCTCTCCCGTTGCCTAGAAACCTATCCACCCTGCAGGAAGAACAGTTGATTACATAGTTTCTGGGAAATGGTTTGCTCAGTGAGGAAATGAAAGTTAAACCCAAAGGTTTCTAAGATGGCAGATAGCTCTTACGATGGCTTCCATATGCAGTGACCTCCA